>NC_132946.1:12262500-12568888 GCF_034638445.1 Ciconia boyciana | reverse complement strand
CTCATCTTGCTGTACTTTCTCCCAGGACAATTCTGGTTATCTTTTCTCAACTTGGGCTTGCCAGACTTGGTCACAAGATGATCAGTGGGGCTGTATTGCTTCAAAGTCAGCTTCCTCTGCTTGACTTTTCCTGTTGTTTCCACTGGGTTTTCTGACTTGTGGTTTCTTTCATTACTGTTTGCAAAAAAACGGTCACTGAAAGGAGCAGACTTCTGCCCAAAAATCTTCTGCACGAGAGCTTCAGCATTCTCTAATTGTACACCAACCTAGGGGAAAGCATACAGCATTGAAAACCCTGACAATGAGATGCATAAGCCACGTCCTGTTCTATAGGCAGAAATTAAAAAAATACATCCAGATGCAACCTTTAGGTTTTTGTACAAAGAAAGATTTACCATACAAGATCACAGTGGTCTACAAAGTTTAGTATCCTACCCCATGCAGCATCCAATACTGGATATTTCAGTACTAAATCTTTCTAGTAAAAACTCCAGTTTGGTGATTATGTGAAGCTCAGTACAAAATAAAAATCCTTTTTTATTCAGGTGCTGCTTCATTTACACCATGATGGGACAGTTTGAGCTACTGCTATTTCAGCACGTTACAAACAGTATTTTGGTTGGAAAACAATAACGCACCCTTTTAGTGCTCCTGAAATAAGATTCTGTTTGGAAGTTTGACTAAAATAGTATTACTAACACACATAAATCCAGGGTATATGACACTGAAAAAAATATTTTGTTCCCTTGCAAGCTTAAACTTGAGATCTGAAGGCTGCATTAAATTCTTTCTTTCACATACACATTTTTACCTGCAATAAGGAGTCCATATGCCAAATATTGCTTTCTCTTGGAGGCACAGCAGAGGCACAATTAAAGATTATAAGGTTGCAGGCAGGCCATTTAAATATCCCAAGCACTGGATGCTCAATGGGACTAAAACAGTGACTTCAGTTAGGTATACACGACTATCTCTTGTATTAAAGGAACGGTGTACCCAAGCCAACCTATTCTCCACTGTAAGTCAGCCAAAGAAATCCTACTATCCTAAACAGGATCTCAGAAAGCACTGACTTTTATCTTTCATTTCAATCAACAGCAAGAGCTGAATATAACTCATTTGGCTAGCGTATGGTACTATCAGAGTGAAAGTGGTTTTATTACGACTAAACATTATACTACTAAACTACTCCATTATACAAAGGAGTCATCAGTCTGAGGTAACTTTGCTGTAGCAGTGAAAAGCATACCTTGCTAAAGGAACTGTAATGGGAAAATAGAAAATATTTCTTTTTACTTCAATACACCAAGCGTTCCTTGAGTAGGGGGATAAAAAAAAAAAATCCATAAACTTGCCTCCAGTAGATTTATAGCCTGCCCCATAAGGTGAACAGTCAAATTTGTCATGACTGACCGTGGTAGAAAAGATGCAGGAGAAAAGACCACTGATGCTTCCATATTTGCACCTGCACCAGCTGCAACAGAAAATATCAGACATCTGTCATTTGGAGATCAGCTATTCTCATACACTTTGCAAGTCTCATCGTTCTTTGGGAAACTGCAACTCTGCTCATTAAGAAGATGGTGAATAAAACATTAAGTCAACAGCTGAAATTATTTAACTTTTTAGTATAGCAAAGACTTTAATGGACATTACTGAAAGCCTACTACCTGATTAGCACTAAAAGAAAAGCATTTACAATATATATTGTACAAAATTGCACTGGAAGAGATGGACAAAAAATCAAAATGTTACTCTGAAAAATATTATCTAGCTTTTTTGCTAAAAACAAATGATGAACAGATAGTAAAACAGGAAGGAATTAGTCTGAATCTTTTCTTATGCCAAGAAAGGCACATGAATCAAAAGAAAAAAAGTACATCTCAATCCCCTGTTGCTGCAAAGGAAGCTCACTAAGGAAGGAATCAATACTTGGTGTTCACAAAAATAATCTAAAAAGTTCATTGGTTCTTATTCTCCGTTCTCACAAAAGGCAAAGCTGCATGGTACCGGGCTTGCTAGCATTACATTTGATATAATCCAATTAAGGTCAGAGCAGAATCAAGCCTACATGCATATCTGGGTACTATTGACTCATAAAAATCAAAATTGTCTGGAGCAACATGTAAAGGACCAGAAAAGCCACGTGGGATTTTAATACTCCATATGCTACAAAGCATTAAGTTCTAAAACTCCACATACCTGAGTGGAACGTGACATCAGAATATGAGGAGTATTTCCATGTCTCCCGCTCAAAATCTCTGCTAAGGATTTCATCAGGAATAGAATCTCGAAGGTGCTCCTTCAATGGATCATCCGTCTCCAGGAGCTGAGAGAGATGACTCCAAACAAAGGAGCCCACTTAAATTAAACAAAGAAAAGCATTTGGAAATTAGACAAAAATTAGAAACAATTTTTAAAACTGATACAGGGAACCTTTTTATTTATTTATACCAGAATTAATCCTAAACCATTCCCCTGATGACAACAGAATTCATTCATTCTCAGCACCATTCAAATCAGTCTGATGCACCTATCTTTACCACGGTCAACTTATTTAAATACTGTCTTATTCCTTCCAATATGGCATGTGAGGGCCATTCACTCCCTAGTTTCATTTATGCCTCTCAGCTAACCTAGGCAGGCAAGGAGGTAAGGTTAACCTACTTATTTACTGTTTGCAAAGGATATTCTGTACTAAATTCAAAGGAATGCTGCAAAAAAAAAAGATACAACTCTAATACAAACATTAGAGGCAGGCTGTGCAGCTCAAATGATATTGGACTGTTTCTGTTCCTTCTTCAAAGAACAGATGTAACAATTATTTAAAAGATGGTTTTAAACTTTAACTTTGGCAGCATCACTCATTTTGTTCTTGAAAATCACTGACCCAGTGTACTGAAACATTAAAAAAAAAAAAAAAAATTTAAGTCTGGGATAGACAGCAAGCACATGAAAATCTTAAAATAACAGTTAAAAACTGTAAGCAGGAATAAACAAAGCTTTTTAAAGGCAAGCATTAAGCAACTTTAAATACACAGAGATCTATTAATCAGATACCCTACATGAACATTGGCAAGTGATCACCAACTCTCCTGAGGCTTATAATGGAATTACAGGTGGACTTATAAGAGAAAATTGGCAATAAAGTTTCTTTACATACAGCAACCAAATCATTCAAATATGAAGACTCTTTCTACATTGTGCAATGTACAATATTTCCAAAAGCACTTCCAAAAAAAAAAAAAATCCACATACAGTTAAACAATTGTGATTCAGAATTACTATTTCTGTATGACACTGTGCTGATTTCATGGTTTGGCCACATATGCGCTGCGTTGTGGGGGGCAAACATATTCCACGTGTTTTGCAGTCTGGTTTTTAAACAGAGGCTTTTTTTCTCCTGAAGATAAAAGATATTAGGCTCCAGTGCTAACTGAATGCGCAGACACTGAATACTGATATAACTGCGTTTTTCACAATACAACTTCTTTTTTTCATGTTGCTTTTTCTGAATGTGGCAACTAAAAACTAGTATGTGCTCTATGCCTTCAAAAGCACTTGTTAATCAAAAGTCTATTGTATAAATTATTTAGGTGTTACATTAACCAAAGACAAAGGAAATAAACAAAATCCATGAGTACTGCATTAAATTGTTTAACACATAGAACTTTTCGGATGGACTTGTAGAAGTCCTTCATAAATCAGAAAATTTATTTTTTCCACAAGGAGCCACAGGGAGGAGAGTCACTGAGGGTACACCTTGATAGTATTTCTCAGGCTGATGCAATTTCTCTCTGTTTGAACTCTAAACAGAGGGGAACAAGTCCCTTCCAAACCACAAGCCATATCATCAGGTGAACACAATGCTGAGCCTGAGCTCATAATCGCTGCAGGTTATACTGGTCTGGACATAACATCCTGATAAAACGGATACACGGCTTCAAGTTCAGAGCTGGCTAGGATTCAGACACACCACAGTGCAGACATAGCCTGCTTTCATCTGCCTGCAAACAACCTTATAGATACCCCTTTCATGTTTGCTCCTTCTTGACAGATTAAAAGCACAGGATTAGTCTAGAGGTATTCTTTGTTGAATGTGGTGAAACCATTTAGAAAAAATCCCTCCTTCATCCAAAATATGGGATCAGCTTAAACATCTGTGTGCTTTGGTAATAAAGAGCTGATAGGACTCTGTACTCTTATAGAACCTACAGTTTCATTTCATACTAGCCCAAACAGCTTCTCCTTCAGATAAGCTACTTACATAAAATGACTATTTTTAAACATAGTATAGAAGATTTTCTACTCAGCATCAGCTCTCAATTCAGTCTCTCATGTCAGTAATCTGGCTCAGATCAGACAATAATTGATCACGGAACCACAGAAGCAGGAAGCATAAACCAGAACAAACTAACAGTAATTAAGATGTTATACTTATGCTAACCTTTTCCCCAAATGACTGCTACACCGTTGGCCAGCTATATATGGGACAGATGATTAACACACAAAGTCCTCACAAAGTCCTTTTCACAACGTTCCTTATACAACATGCCCCAGTTCCCACATTTCGCCTTTTCCCTATGTTATAAACAGGGATGCCATTCTTGATGCCATTTGTTTGCCATTAGATCCAGAGTTCTCAAACTGTGATCCTTAGTGGACTCTCAGTTGACCTGAAGCATCACTTCTGGCACAGTGATGAAGCACCTCCCACTAAGCCTTGATGCTAACTGCAGGAAGCCCTAAAGTTCCTAGGTATCTTAAATAATCTACATGAAAATCAACCGGCCTTTCTTTGTAGTCTTCAGATCTGCTTAGTTTCTGTCTAATGCTATCTTTAAAAT
This sequence comes from Ciconia boyciana, assembly GCF_034638445.1. Classification (NCBI taxonomy): domain Eukaryota; kingdom Metazoa; phylum Chordata; class Aves; order Ciconiiformes; family Ciconiidae; genus Ciconia; species Ciconia boyciana. The sequence continues at coordinate 12,564,041 of NC_132946.1, read as the reverse complement.
CATAGAATCAGAATGGTTTGGGTTGGAAGGGACCTTAAAGATCATCTAGTTCCAACCTCCCGGCCATGGGCAGGGTCACCTTCCACTAGACCAGGTTGCTCAAAGCCCCATCCAACCTGGCCTTGAACACTTCCAGGGATGGGGCATCCACAGCTTCTCTGGGCAGCCTGTTCCAGTGCCTCACCACCTTCATAGTGAAGAATTTCTTCCTTATATCTAATCTAAATCTACCCTCTTTCAGTTTAAAGCCATTACCCCTTGTCCTATCACTACGTGCCCTTGTAAAAAGTCCTTCTCCAGCTTTCTTGCAGGCCCTCTTCAGGTACTGGAAGGCTGCAATAAGGTCTCCCTGGAGCCTTCTCTTCTCCAGGCTGAACAACCCCAACTCTCCCAGCCTTTCCTTGTAGGAGAGGTGCTCCAGCCCTCTGATCATCTTCATGGCCCTCCTCTGGACTCACTCCAACAGGTCCATGTCCTTCTTATGTTGAGGGCCCCAGAGCTGAATGCAGTACTCCAGGTGGGGTCTCATGAGAGCAGAGTAGAGGGGGAAAATCACCTCCCTCGACCTGCTGGTCATGCTTCTTTGGATGCAGCCCAGGATACGGTTGGCTTTCTGGGCTGCAAGCGTGCATTGCCGGGTCATGTTGAGCTTCTCATCAACCAACACCCCCAAGTCCTTCTCCTCAGGGCTGCTCTCAATCCATTCTCTTCCCAGCCTGTATTTGTGCTTGTGATTGCCCCGAGCCATGTGCAGGACCTTGCACTTGGCCTTGTTGAACTTCATGAGGTTTGCATGGGCCCACCTCTCAAGCCTGTCAAGGTCCCTCTGGATGGCATCCCTTCCCTCCATCATGTCGACCACACCACGCAGCTTGGTGTCGTCAGCAAACTTGCTGAGGGTGTGCTCAACCCCGCTGTCCATGTTGCCAACACAGATGTTAAACAGTGCCAGTCCCAATACCGACCCCTGAGGAACACCACTCGTCACTGGTCTCCACTTGGACATCGAGCCGTTGACCACAACTCTTTGAGTGCGACCATCCAGCCAATTCCTTATCCACCGAGTGGTCCATCCATCAAATCCATGTCTCTCCAGTTTAGAGACAAGGATGTCGTGCAGGACAGTGTCAAATGTTTTGCACAAGTCCAGGCAGATGACGTCAGTTGCTCTTCCCTTATCCACCAACACTGTAACCCTGTCGTAGAAGGCCACCAAATTTGTCAGGCACAATTTGCCCTTAGTGAAGCCATGTTGGCTGTCACCAGTCACCTCGTTATTTTCCATGTGCTTTAGCATAGTTCCCAGGAGGATCTGCTCCATGATCTTGCCGGGCACAGAGGTGAGACTGACTGGCCTGTAGTTCCCCAGGTCTTCCTTTTTGCCCTTTTTAAAAATGGGGGTTACGTTTCCCTTTTTCCAGTCAGTGGGAACTTCACCGGACTGCCACAACTTCGCAAATATGATGGATAGTGGCTTAGCAACTTCATCCGCCAGTTCCCTCAGGACCCACGAATGCATCTCATCAGGTCCCATGGACTTGTGCACCTTCAGGTTCCTTAGATGGTCTCGAACCTGATCTTCTCCTACAGTGGGCGGTTCTTCATCCTCCCAGTCCTTGCCTTTGCCTTCTGTGACTTGGGTGGTGTGGCTTGAGCACTTGCCAGCAAAGACTGAGGTGAAAAAGTCATGAAGTACCTCAGCCTTCTCCATATCCCAGGTAACTAGGTATCCTGTTTCCTTCTGGAGAGGGCCCACATTTTCCTTAGTCTTCCTTTTATCACCGATGTACCTATTGAAGCTTTTCTTGTTGCCCTTAACATCCCTGGCCAGATTTAATTCTAACAGGGCTTTAGCTTTCCTAATCTGATCCCTGGCTGCTCAGACAATTTCTTTGTATTCTTCCCAGGCTACCTGTCCTTGCTTCCACCCTCTGTAGGCTTCCTTTTTGTGTTTGAGTTTGCCCAGGAGCTCCTTGTTCATCCATGCAGGCCTCCTGGCATTTTTGCCTGACTTCCTCTTTGCTGGGATGCATCGCTCCTGAGCTTGAAGGAGGTGATCCTTGAATATTAACCAGCTTTCTTGGGCCCCTCTTCCCTCCAGGGCTTTATCCCATGGTACTCTACTAAGCAGACCCCTGAAGAGGCCAAAGTCTGCTCTCCTAAAGTCCAGGGTAGTAAGCTTGCTATGCACCTTCCTCAGTGCCCTAAGGATCTTGAACTCCACCATTTCATGGTCACTGCAGCTGAGGCTGCCCTTGAGCTTCACATTCCCCACCAGCCCCTCCTTGTTGGTGAGAACAAGGTCCAGCATAGCACCTCTCCTCCTTGGCTCCTCTGTCACTTGGAGAAGGAAGTTATCATCAACGCATTCCAGGAACCTCCTGGATTGCTTATGCCCTCCTGTGTTGTCTCTCCAACAGATATCAGGGTGGTTGAAGTTGCCCATGAGGACCAGGGCTTGTGAACATGAGGCTGCTCCTATCTGTCTATAGAGGGCCTCATCTACTCGGTCTTCCTGGTCAGGTGGCCTGTAGCAGACCCCCACTATAATGTCACCTGTCCCTGCCCTCCCTTTAATCCTGACCCATAAGCTCTTGGTCAGCACCTCATCCATCCCCAGGTGGAGCTCCATACACTTCAGCTGGTCATTGACATAGAGGGTGACACCCCCTCCTCATCTCCCCTGCCTGTGCTTCCTAAAGAGCCTGTATCCGTCCATTACAACACTCCATAGGAGCCATCCCACCATGTCTCCACGATGACAGTAAGATCACAGCCCTGCAGGTGTGCACATGTCTCTTAACTCCTCTTGTTTATTCCCCATGCTACGTGCGTTTGCATAGAGGCATTTAAGTTGGGTCCCCAATGAAGCTGACTTACTGGCTGGAACTCCTTTGTACTGCTCTTCAGGTGCTCTCCTGCTGACCTGTGATCCTTCTCCAGGCTCTGGGCATCTATTGCTGGCACTGGCATCAAACTGGTAGGAATGGGATGGATTGAGGTTCCCCTCCCCTGGCAACTTTAGTTTAAAGCCCTCTTCACCAGCTTGGCAAGCCTGAAGATGCTCTTCCCCTTCTCCGACTGATGGACCCCATCAGCCCCTAGTACACCAGGTTTCTCAAAGTGAGTCCCATGGTCTAAGTAGCCAAACCCCTGGCTGTGGCACCAGTCCTGTAACTATTTGTTGATTCACCAGATTCAACTGGCCCTTTCAAGCCCCTTCCCTTTGACCGGAAGGATTTATGAAAAAACTACCTGCGCTCCAGAGTTCCTTACTGCTGCTCCCACGGCTCTCTAATCCTTCTTGATACTCCTCAGACTTCTCCTGGCTGTTTCACTGATGCCCACGTGAAACAACAGCAGCAGATAATAGTCAGTGGACTGTACGAGGCTTGGTAGTCTCTTGGTGGCATCCCTGATACGAGCCCTCAGTAAGCAGCACACCTCTCTAGAGAGTGCGTCAGCTCAGCAAATGGGTGCCTCCGTACCTCTCAGAAGAGAGTTGCCTACTACTATCACCCATCGCCTTTTCTTAGCTGCACTGCTTGTTATACAGGGAGCAGACTGGGCTGCCTTACTCAGCGTCCCTCCTGGTGTGACAGGTCTTTCCTCTTCAGTCTGCAGAGCAGTGAAGTGGCTCTGCAAGGGCATCTCAGGCTTTGGGGGAAGTCTCTTCCTCCTGCTGGTCCTTACCATTGCAACCGTCCATTCTTCTGCACTACGGGCCCCCCTCCCTTCTGTGTGTGCCGGTGGGGGAGTTTTTGGCTGTTTGGCCATGGTCTGCGGGTCCATTGCAGACTGCAGCTATCTAACTCCTTCTCAGCCTCCCTGATGTTACGCAGCCTTCTCACCGCCTCCTGCAGCTCAGCCACCTGCTGCAGCAGGCCCTCTACCTGGGCACACCTTTTGCAGGCAGGTCTGCCGCCTGTCCCTGCCCCAGGAGAAAGGTCTAGGCACTTCCTGCCGTCTGAGGTCTGCACTGCAGCCTCTCCCTTCAGCAGCCCCGTCTGGGTGGACGCATCAGCCACCGCTGAGGTAGATCACAGAACCACAGAATCATATAGGTTGGAAAAGACCTTTAACATCATCGAGTCCAACAGTAAACCTAACACTACCAAGACCACCACTAAACCATGTCCATAAGCACCTCATCCAAACATCTTTTAAATACTTCCAGGGATGGGGACTCAACCACTTCCCTGGGCAGCCTGTTCCAATGCTTGACCACCCTTTCAGTGAAGTAAAATTTCCTAATATCCAGTCTAAACCTCCCCAGTGCAACTTGAGGCCATTTCCTCTCGTCCTGTCACTTGTTACTTGGGAGAAGAGACCAACCCCCACCTCTCTACAACCTCCTTTCAGGGAGTTGTAGAGAGCAATAAAGTCTCGCCTCAGCCTCCTTTTCTCCAGGCTAAACAACCCCAGGTCCCTCAGCCGCTCCTCATCAGACTTGTGCTCCAGACCCTTCACCAGCTTCGTTGCCCTTCTCTGGACACGCTCCAGCACCTCAATGTCTCTCTTGCAGGGAAGGGCCCAACACTGAACACAGTATTTGAGGTGCGGCCTCACCAGTGCCGAGTACAGGGGGACAATCACTTCCCTAGTCCTGCTGGCCACACTATCTCTGATACAAGCCAGGACGCCATTGGCTTTCTTGGCCACCTGGGCACACTGCTGGCTCATATTCAGCCAGCTGTCAACCAACACCCCCAGGTCCTTCTCTGCTGGGCAGCTTTCCAGCCACTCTTCCCCAAGCCTGTAGCATTGCATGGGGTTGCTGTGGCCCAAGTGCAGGACCCAGCACTGAGCCTTGTTGAACCCCATACAACTGGCCCCAGCCCATCGATCCAGCCTGTCCAGGTCCCTCTGCAGAGCCTTCCTCCCCTCCAGCAGATCAACACTCCCGCACAACTTGGTGTCATCTGCAAACTGACTGAGGGTGCACTCGATCCCTTCATCCAGATCATTGATAAAGATATTAAACAGGACTGGTCCCAACACAGAGCCCTGGGGGACACCACTTGTGACCGGCCGCCAATTGGAGTAAACTCCATTCACCACCACTCTTTGGGCCCGGCCATCCAGCCAGTTCTTTACCCAGATGGTGCAGACCTCCCAGCTGGAGCTCTCAGATGAGTGCCCACCATTCTGCCTTGAGGGTCAGGTAGGATGAGTGCCCTTGACCTGTGCAGATGGTCACAGAACGGTGCCCAGTTGCTGCGCTATGTGTACTTCAAGTCTCCCACTGAGCCAGTGGAATGCCCCTCCTTCGAAGAGGCACCCTCCCTGCGTGAGCTGCCATGCAAACTGCCACACCATGCCCTGGTTGATGCACCATGCCCTGTTTGCCCGCCCTGGTCACAGCGCTGCCTGGGGCAGCCTTTTGTGGGGGTGGAGGGTGGCTGTCGTTACTCCTGTCCCTGCCCACGCCTCGTCAGCCGCTCTTGTGAGAGCTGCCAGCTGCTGGTGGGTCTCTGCGCTCCCCTGGGGTTTCCCCAGGTCAGGAAACCCCCCTGTACGCTGCGATCCCCCGCTTCACTGCGGAACACGCCTGCACCGGAGCTGATCGACTCTACAAGTGGTGATCAATATTAAAACCATATCAAAACTGATGTAAAATAACTGCAAAGGAGGACAGTACCAAAGAAAGACCATGGTAGCAAGTCCTTATAATAAGTATTTCTGTTACATCAAGTAAACAAATAGTAAATGTAGAATTTAGGAGCATTAAAAAGGGAATTAAGAAAAAGCTTACTTTATACCTGCAGCTTGCAATATTTTTTTCTGCCACTTACTTGTTTCTCAACTTAACAAAATGTAATTTGCAGTTATTAATTTGTATTTCTAATGCACTAAACATCAAAGATGTTCCATGCATCTCTTTTGCAAGAGCATTCAGCTAATGAAATGTTGCCAGTAGAGGGAACTAATTCTATGAAAAGCCACTCCTTACTGACTATTGCTAAAATAACAGTATCACAATTCCAATACAAAATGTGGCCATCATACCAACAGTCTTTTAAAACAACCTACAAAGTATTACAATTAAATAAAAATTTATATAGGTTGGTACCATTACACCTGTAAAGTAAATGTTACATTGCAGTATTAGGAATGTGTAAGAATGTGTTAGCCAGTTGCTTGGCTAACCTTGACTGGATGTTTCTTTCAGCAAAGTCTTTTGTACTTGTTTAAACAACTCTTCATGTGGACATTTCATTGCTATGTAATAAGCAGCAATCCTTATTTCCACATCTTCGCTGGTTGCTTGATACAGCTGAATTAATATGGCATTCTAAGAGAAAAAGAGAGAAAGATAACCAAAAGATAAAAAAAGAAAAAGACAATTATGATACTTACTTCCCTAAAACATCTCATGTGTGCACTTTCAGTTACAGGTGGGATTTTCTTTCTGAGAGATAGCCATTGCTTTATACCTGACAAAGTCACTTCATGCAACATGTATACAAATGTATGTACATATTCTCTATACTACCTTATCCACAAATTTCCAGAACAAACTGTCAGTATGACCTGAATACTATACTGATTAATTTATACAGGACTGTCTGCAACACAGAGCCTCACTTGCTAGCACTACTGTGAATGATGGTTTTATTCCACCACAGGGGAGAGTTGTTCTATTATTTTTCACACATATGCCGCAGCTAATACACAGACAACAATGGCTACATTTTTGTTAACAGGCTATTAAGATCATTAGTCCTGGTCTCAATCAAAGGGTAGGACTGTAACAAATTTATTCTGTTCAATACTTCCCCGGTACCAACAAATATGAGTTGTTTGGTGAACTTCCAGGAATTAAGACATTGGTGACTGATACTAGTAACATTTCTACTAGCATTCAACACCCCCAGACCACCCACAGGGTGTCAGCTTAGCAGTTCATTTGCTAGACAATGATGGGGTGTATGACAACATACAGACTTCACACTTTCAACAGGTGTAAGGAGCAATACCAAGCTTCATAACTGCAGACGCAGCAGATTATGCCAATCCATGCTGCGATTGAATTTTAAAAAGCCATAGAAAATGCTTCTTCAAGTGCAAGTCCATGTGGAATTTCTTGTTCTTCCGGAGCAGGACTGCCAGCTTTGCCCAGGCTAGCACTCCTGGCTTTGCCATTCTTTTTAGTATCAAGTTATTTGAGATAAACAAGTTTTGTGTTTTCTTCTATTAAATCAGTAACAAAATGTTCTAACTATGACAATTACAATAAGCTTCTCACATTAACACTTAGCATTTCACAGAATTATACAGTGGAACAGACTATAGGAAAAATTAAGTACTGTGGGTTTTCAGCCATAACCCACACGGACATAAGCCACCCAACTGAAGTAACGTTTTAAGAAGTCATAAGCATTACCTCAGTCACTGGATGTGTTACCTCAACTATAGCAAAGTTAGGTACACATTCAGCAGGGCGGTCCTACCAAACTCTGCAACAGCAGAGGAGCTCTGCTGGAAGACACGTTTACACTTGTTCCTTATTCATTTGCATGTTTCATAACTATTCCAGAAAGTCAGAACTCTGGGACAGCACCAGGAAGCCATCAGTCACCTGCTGGCAATAAATCACTTACCCTGACAGAACATGGAATGCGCCTGAAGGCCTGGATAGCAGCTAGACGAATTTCGATCGGATTACTTTTCAGGGAAGCACACAAGCTCAAAACAGGAGCTAGTGAAGCTGCTGCCAGTCCTGCATTTCCAATGGCTTTTAACACCAGTTGCATCTGTAAATACAGAGCAAGGTAGAATAAAAAGCTCTCCACATGTTGTCAGCTGTACATAAAATTTTACTGCATTAACATTTTCTGTGAACATTCTCTGTTTAAAATGATTGCTGATCATTTGGGGGGTTTACTGCAGCCCCTATTGTACCAGCTATACTCTGGCTTTAGTGTGAGGACAAGACTCATATGACTATGGACAGCTGTTCTAATGCCATGTAGCACTTTTAAGTAAAATCTGGCTTCAACCTGCTGGAATACAAAAGCATTTAAAAAAACCTGCATTGCAATGCAAAAACAGAAGTCATGGATTTGACGTACAGTAAAAGTTTTTCAAGTACTTTGATATTTTGTCCCCTTTGATCACAGACATTTTGACCTTTTAGTGATTCAACACGGAGTTCTGGACACAATAACCAATTTAAAATAATAATTTGTCAACAGATGCCATAGTGTTACTAGTTTTCTTTGCTAAACATAAAATTTGTATGTTTAGCAAAAACATAAAGAACATAAACCTTTGCACAACATACACCTGCGCAACTTCAGAACCTAGAAAGCATGTTACTGCTGGCAATCAATGAATTTTTAATGACAAGCTCTGTATTAAAGTTTAGAGTCCAGGGACTTCAATGCAATATGGGGCCTGATTTTCCTTTTACTGACAGTCCCCTAGAAAAAACTAAACTGAAGCCAGCACATTTAAAATGTTCAAAAACCTTCCACAACTGTTTGGGTCAAAGACTCCATTCACTGTTGGCTTGAGACATCAGGTGGGAGGTCTCTCCTGTTCTGCTCTGCATATTCAGTAAAGTTGTCATAGTCAAAGATACCTCTCCCACATGTCTGTACACTCGCTCACTGCAACATGCTGCTGAGTTTCAAGAGGCTGCTCTCCATTCATCAGACAACTGTGTTTCAGCGGTAAGTTACAGAACAGTTTTCAAGAAGCTAATGGGGCTTGGGCAGTCTTCCTCACCGTGCCCCTCTTCATCAGTTCCCCATTCCCCCAGTTACTAATCTCTCAGCTAATTTTAATCAGATTTGTTGGAAAACAAAAAGGGTTAAAAAAAGCAAAGTTCTCACGAAAACAGGCAATTGGGTGGGTGTACTGATTTTGGCTGGGATGGAGCTAGTTTTCTTCATAGCAGCCTGTATGGTGCTGTGTTTTAGATCTGTGACCAGAACACTGTTGATAACACAAAGTTTTAGCTATTGCTGAGCAGTGCTTGCACAGCATCAAGGCCTTCTCTGTTTCTTACTCCATCTGCCCAGCGAGTAGGCTGGGCGTGGGTAAGAGGCTAAGAGAGGACACAGCCAGGACTGTTGACCTGAAATTACCAAAGAAATATTCCAAACCATATGGTATCGTTCTCAGCAATAAAACTGTGTGTGTGGAGGAAGAGGGGGTGGTTCCAAGGTGCTGCTCAGGAACCGGGTGGGCAGTCTACTGGCGGTGAGCCAATTGCTTTTGCATCACTTTTGGGGGGTTTTTTGTGGGTTTTGGGGTTTGTGGGGTTTTTTTTCCTTCACTTACTAAACAGTCTTTCTCTCGATCAATTAGTTTGCTTGGTTTTGCCCTTCCAATTCTCTCCCCCAGCCCACTGCAGGGGGAGTAAGCGAGTGGCTGTGTGGTGCTTAGCTGCCTACCGGGATTAACCCACTACAGTAGAGCCAAGAAATTAGTGCCCTTCCCCACAGAGAAAGAATGCAATATAAACTGAATAGACATTTGCTTCATTTGGTCAACTGCTAGCAAATTGGCATGTATAGTCATCCAGTCCAGCAGCACAATCCTAGCTTGGAACTACCCATATGGCACTCCCCTTGCCCAGCTGGCAGCAAAGGATGTAAGAGGAAGCAGGGAGAGAGCAGATGCTCAGGTGACCATCTGACAATCAATTAGTGACACTGAAATCAAAGCTTCTCTTGAAAATCCCACCCCACATCCATCTTTGGGAACTTAAATGGCTGGTTTGATTTTTTTAAATACTTCTAAGAGCTCAGTAGAGACCAGTGAGGCACCTCTGAGAGACATGAGACCACTCACCAGTGAGTGATGCCTCTTTCTGACGGAGAGCACAGACTTTAAAAGATACATCATGTATTCCAATTTTTTCTAATGAGAGTAATGTATCCCCAAACCATGTAAAATCCCAATTCTACCAAAATGAACTAGGTAATTTCATACAGCACATAGTAAGAAATTGCAAACATAAACAGCAATTACAATTCTATGGCTAACAGAAGACAAAAAGGTTCAGCAATGGAATCTCTTTTGGTTTTTTTAATCAAAATTTTGTTCAAGGCTCCCAATACATAAAATCTGTTTTTTTAAGTTATTCCTTCAATAAGTTGGGTAAGAATTAAAAGTGAACAGACTGCTCACACTGTATGAAGAAAAATACAAATCCCATGTGTTTAGCTTGCATACTGGAAAATTAAACAGACACAAATACATGAGATAAACTTAGCTCTTGGGCTCTTACTGCTACCTGATACTGGTGACAGTGTATCTCCATTTTCTAAGCATGAGAAGGAAGAACCGATTGTTTAAGTAGATCATCAAACAGAAGATATAAAGATATTTCTTCAGCAGCAAATGTCAATTAAAGATAAAAAACCCCAGAACTGTGACAGGAATTACTCCTAACTCAAGATCACACACAGCAACTAAGAACAACTTTCCTCTCCTGTTAGTCTCCCAGTATCATAAGTGACTTACAGCCAGTAACATTGTGACTCAGCAGAACTTGTTAGCCAGCAATAACACAGCTAACACTAACTGTACGTGAATTTGAGTCAACAAAGGAATAGGAAACTTTCATCAATGTGTCATTTTACAGAGGAATGATAGGTGTTCTTCCATACCCCAAGTTATGAAGTTTGCTTCATCTGAAGACCCAAGACTTTTCCATATTTAAATACACAAGAACATCCATGCTGATAGGTTGTACTTGTTGGATTACAAAATTTTATCTGCCCATCCTACCAAAGAATATTAATTTACAAAGCTTGTATTCATGGCTATCTGGAAATCCACTGAATGCCATTTTCATCAAACAAGATCTAGATCATAAAGGGAATAGAAAAGTAAAGCATTATATCATGTGCTTCTATATGATTGATACCTGGCTGAGTCCTTCTGAATCTTGCACAGTACAGCTTACTCCCAAAAATTTCCCAAGAGTCCTCATCACACTCTGCACAGCAGGTATATCATCACAGGAGTTGTAAGCTGAGCAAAACCTATGTAAGAGAGCAGTTACTCCTAAGAAGCAGCTCTGGCTTGCTCCTGGTGACTTCAGCAAAGGCTGTAAACAAGCACAATAAGAACAGGGTGTTTCAGAAGAGTCATTCTCATTATTACTGTAACACACAATAAATGTATCAAAATATTTACACACTAAAATTCAATCTCAACAATGCATGTTTTCAAACAGCCCTTAAAGGATTTAAACAAACAAACAAACAAACAAAAAAGGACAACCCTGCAGAGATATAGTGGAAAATTCTTCCACCTTCACATGTAAACATACAGGTTAAATTAGTGTCAACACGATACAGACCTCAGTTCTTTTCACAAGAAATCATGCCCTGTGTGCTTAGGAATGAGTGTGAAAACAAATCTAAACTATTTTCCAGGAGCCTCAAAATACTAAAATCCTCACCAGTACACAGTTTCTCTAAGTCCCACCTCAATACTTAGCAAAAAGCACCGACAGCTCAGTAAGTCACAGGCAGTTTAACATTTTTATAATGAAAATAAGTTTTTCTGTCCCGTAAACCTGCAAATTCCAAATTTCCATATCCTCTGAAGCAGGCCTGTTACTGTTGAAAATCCCACCACTTCAACCAATGTTTGCAAAGCCCAAATGAACTCAAGATGAATTATTTCACGCAGATGCTGTGGAAAGCCTGGTAACGCCGAGAGCTGTTTTTTGTAATCCTGGTCAGAACCTGTCTGATTGGGAACAGCAGGTTGTGATATACTCCGCAAGATTCTCCATGGCTGATTAATGGTTCATTAGCACACAAGCCAAGCAGGCATAATATTTTACTTAATTAAAAATATATTCTTAATGGCTTATTTAAACTACAAGACTATCTATGATTTTACCACCTGGAACACTGCAGCTTCACAAAAAAACATAGCAAATCCAGCTTCAGACTCCAAGAGCATGACAAATTACACTGTATAAACCCAGCAGAACAACAGATCTTTAAAGGAAAAATATACTATAAAATGGAGACAGTATTACTCTGCATACAATTAACTTAGTTAAGGAAAAATATCAAAAGCTGCAATAGTGCTGCATATACGAAGGACTGAAATGTCTCCAGGTGCTAAATACAAAGCTTGTAATGGACCAAACTGGAGAAAAAAAGCTATCCACACCAGGGGGTAGCTGCAACAGCATAATTCTCCTCACACTGACCTGACCTTGAACCTCAAAACTAATTAGCTCAAACCAGTCTCTGGAGTCCACGGGGTAGTTTGTATTTTTTTTTTTCTCCTTTTTTTTTTTTAAAGTCTCTAGGCTATGAATGCAAATTAAGCTTCAGTGACCAAACATGACTGCATCCTCTTTTGGAATCAAGATTAAAATAGCCACTAATTTAATCACCAAAATTACTTGGACAGATAGAGTTTTGTATAAATCTGTGGAAAAGACTATTACTGTAAAACACAAAAATTATGAGCCAGCTAGACTGATGATAAATCAAAAAAGAAAAACAACATCTGCTCACAGCAAGAGATTCGATCATGCCCAAGGTGGGTTTAGGAATGAATGAAAATGACCAGAAGAAATATTCCACTTTGTCTTCCTCGACTTCTCCGGAAGCTATAATTTCTTTCATTAGGACAACACATGCCTCTGTAGCACAAGACGGGAGAGCATCCATTAGAGGCTGCCTGTAACACAAGAAAAAAGTACAGCAAATCTAAAATGACCAGAATACTCAAGAATCAAATAACAAACACATTGAAGCTGGGCTTCTTTCAAAGTAAATAAAAATCCACCGAGTTAGCAAATGCCAGATTCCATAGAAATCAATATTATCCTTTGGTTTAGCGACCTTACGGAAATATGCCTCAGCCAAGATGTGATGAAGTGTATGGGCGTTTCAAGAACTGTGTGTAACCAGGCTTTTAAGAAAATATTCAGTTGCTTTCTCTGAAAATGAAGCCAAAACATATCCCAAGTTTGACTCCTAAAGACTGAGGTACCTTAAAGCACTGATTTTTTTATTAAGGTGTTTTTTCTCTTTCACTTCACCAATAACAAATGAAAATATTAAACTGAATTGACTAGCTTTTACTTCCTGTGCTTTTTTTAGACCTTATCTAAGTGGAAAGGTTACACCAGCATGACAGACAATACACATTTCAGCTCTTAAGAGTCCCTCTGTAAATATTCTGTACCTACCTCCTATACTGGTGGATGGACACTTTTGCACTAACTAGGAAGCAGTTAAACTCAACAAGGTAAAAGCACTTGCATCAGAGTAAGAGAGTAGTCTGCATGGGATTCTTTTTGGCTCCTAGAGTTAATTACTTTATCCTGAGTAAAATTAGTCTAAAGTTAATACAGAAAGAGGCAGAGTAGTTTAGATTACTTTCTAATATTTAAGAATATTAACATGACTATTTGTCAAAAGGTGAGAATAAACCTAAACCAAAACAAAATTTGCCCCTTTTGCATGAAGTAAAGTTTAAGATACTGTCACAAACATAAAACCTGACATGAGATGAATTTCAAACAGGCTGAAATCAAGTAAAAAAACTTGTTTATTTGTTTACACTTTTCAGAATATTGATTTTGGAGGGAGAAAAAAATTATACTGGTTTTAATAATACTGGATTAGTATTTTCTGAAAGTCTCAAACCATTGGATCAGAACGATTCCTGACTGCAGAGGAGTGGGGGCCTTGATCTTTAAAGCTGCAGTTCAATGCTCGGCATAAACCATCCTGAGATCAGACTGCTACTGAAAGATGGGGCTCCACCACATCCATAATCCCAGCCTAACGTTTGTCTCCTCTCCCCCATAAGTACAAAGGGCACTGAAGGTACAGATCCAGGTAAGTTTTTTCATAACGAACGGCAGCAGACACTTAAAACCAGCAGCACTGATTTCCATCAAAGCCATGACTCAAGTTTCCTGCTCACATTGTTCCTGAAACAGGAAGTCAGTCTGTGGGAATAGGCATGGGACAGGAAAGTCTATTTTGTACACAACGTTCATTCAGTAAGGAGAGAATATCATCCTTCTGTCACATAAAGAAGATCTGCAATACACTTTCTTCCTTTACAGTGCTACAAATTTAAATCCAACATTTGGGCATGGATTTAAGACATTAATCTATTTTAAATATTTAAAACACATTTCTTTCCTATGTGTATATTTTTAAATGCAATTCCTAAAGGGGCCTTACCAGTTGTCTCTGCATTTAAACGAAGATCTTTGCCATAGCACTTTTAAGGCCTCAAGAGAAAGATGTCGAAGCTCAAACACAAGAGTCATGAAAAGGTTTGCAGTCTGTAAGAGAGCACAACAACAAATGTAATATTACACCTGCGCAGAAACCAGCTCTAGAGAACAGAGCACAAGAAGAGACTTTGGGTTATACCAGCATTGCTGTTGCTTTACAACGTAATCTGAGAGGAAAACCTCCTCTCTTCCCTGTGCCCCTATCTTCCTTTCCTCCCTTGCTTTTCTCTTCAGGCTGCAAACATATAAGGAGAGAAGGGCTTTCACTTAGGATGTCAGGCAGTCCCTCAAGCAACAGTGCACAGTGACCACTATGCACCACTAGCGTACAAATGAACAATGAACCAAAATGCAGCACTGTGGCTACAATCCAGAAGAGAAGGCCATAATATTCTCTGAGTTTGTACAGCAAGATCCTGATTTATGACCAGAACTGCTGACACAGCCTCAACACAAAATGAAACAATAGTCAAACTAACTTTATTAGTCTTGTTTATAAGAAAGATCATTTAACTGAGGTTTGGACAATGCTTAAAAGTTTTGCTGGAGTACCTCTGGTGCTGTGTGAAAATATCCCATGTTACTGGGGAAAAGCCCAAGCATAAACTGCTCTTACCTCTGCAGGCAGCACAGGATTAGTTAAAACTGAATAGAATAGACTATTTCAGTTGGAAGGGACCAACAACAATTATCTAGTCCAACTGCCTGATCAATTCAGGGCTGACCAAAAGTTAAAGCATGTTACTAAGGGCATTGTCCAAATGCCTCTTAAACACTTGGGCTTGGGCATCGGACTGTAGTAGCAGAAGAGCTGTTCTCCCTGGCGAAGCTGAATTGCTACAACATACAGCAGCTATTTTACCTGCAGTACATTATCACACACACTTTTCAGTGTAAAGAAATTCTAGCCCTTCATTCACAAGCTGCCCCTTGCTCTTGTGGGCAAAATGGAAAAACCTACTTTAGGGTTACTTCATTAAAAAAAACCCTAAGATTTCAATCGAGCTGTACAGTTGAAGCTGAATAGTTCTGTTTAATAATTTATTTGCATGTGCATGGCTGAAAGAAATTAAGAGCAATTCAGAGCTGACCCACGCTTCTCTGTTAAGTGAAGTAGCTAACTGTCCTAGACTTTACATTAAAAAACCACCCCACCAGTCCCACCCCCCACTTAACTTATATGGCAGTATCTGTTTCCTATTAGCTGAAACAAATATTTTTCAGGAACTACTGTCTCAAGGTACTTTTGGATGTGTATTATATTACCAGCAATAATTTTTATTTTCTAAAATGTGATGCTGGAAATCAAATCAATCAAATATTAAATTGAAGTGAATGCATTAGCAAGAAGACAGAAGCCGTTCTATTTTTAAGCAGTACAAACCTTTCAGTGTCATCCTGACTCAGACCAGGCTCTGTATTACCTACCTAGTCTGTCCCCTGCTGAGAAAGGAGGATATTTTCTCCTTTTTTCAGATTATTTTCATTTGCACGTACACTAGTCATCACATTGTTATTTTGGCGTCAGTAGAAGCTTTTGGAAAACGGTATTTTAAAGGCTAAATAGCATGTAGATGTGTTCCTCTGCGACCTGATCCAAAGTTCAAGAAGGGAGATAGGTCTCATTACTTGAAAAATTAGCAGAATGTTAAATACAGTAGCTTTTATGTTCATTTTAACCTAACTTTATAATGTACCAGTTTTAATCATGGTCCATGTCATACAGATTCACTTCAGTTCTTTATTCAGTTCAGACGTGAAAGGCTTAGACATAGGACTGCTGCTCTGGTTCCAAATAAAACATTTTTCTTCATGTAAAAATCATACAAACAAAGTCTAATTCCACTAAGTGACATTTCCAAAGGTCTGGGGAGAGACCTACTTTGACTTCCTGACCTTCCTTCCAGGAGCTGCTTCCAAAAGCAATGAAAAATTGGAATAACCCAGTGCCAGTATTTGATTTTAATTTAAGACTGCCAAGACATTTTCAGTAAAAAGAAGCTGTCTTTCAGTAAGAAGATGGAGTAATTTCTTACCATGTTGTTTGATAGGCTGAGGGAATAATTTTTCAGATCCAATACAAACATTGTTTATGTTTTTGTTCTTTTAGGACTTCTTTTCTTTTTAGCAATAATATATTAATTTCATTAAATTGAAATTTATTCTTGTACATGAAGCCCTACCCAGGTATTAATTCTGGTAATATTTATAACTCCATAGATAAAATTCAGTTAGATCCACATGTATTCCATTCAATTCTATTCCCTTCCATCATTACCTTTAAGGTCTACTTTAAACAGAAATTACCAAACCCTGAAGACTATGGAGCTAGTGAAACAGATTACATTTCATGGTCTATAAAATATTCAGAGAACTGTATTTAATGAAGTTCTTCAAAAGCATTTGTAAAACACAGGTCTTATGTGCATTTTTACACATGCAAATACACTATGGGCAGCATGATCAGGGGAGCTGGGGAGCCTCACAGATGTCATCACAAGGAGCTGTGTGTGCAGCTGCTGAGGAGCTCAGGTGGCTCATCAGCTGGAGGCTGCAGCACAGTCCAAGATAAAATTTCCAGACTGATGTATTTCCAGGTGATATAATTTTAGACTGTAGACTGACTTCATTCTGCTTCACACCTGCTGACTAGACAAGCTCCCATCTATTAACTCCATGCAAATTTTCACAGAGAAACAGCTATTTTTACTTCCTAATAATAAAGCTTCAGAATGAACTGTCTGGTCAGGTGGGCTGTTTTTATTTTTTAAGGTAGGTTGCATTGAAATAGAGCTGTCAGATAAACAACCACCTCACTGTAAATTCCTCTATTTGTAGTATCATAATAACAAACTACATGCAAATTTGGCTCCTGTTCCCACCCCTAAATGAAACATACGGAAGGCTGGCTTTTATTCTACATAGAAGCTTGCTTTTCCTTCTATTTGTAGACTTACTGTAGCTCTACTTAAAAAAAAAAAAACAAACACCTCTGAAAGCATAAACATGGTATAGTTTAGATTGGAAGGTAAAGTAGTAAAATGTTTCCCAATAAAAGTGTTTCTATTTATGATACATACAAACACCCTCTGAAAGCTTGACACCTTATTTGCTGCCAAGTATAAGCCCACACAATCACAAGGGAGGTTGCTTTGAAAATGTGTTCAGTGAAGATCTTTGGTTTTGCCTACTAATTTATGTTCTCAATGAAAGCGTGAGGTCTTCTCTCCAGTAAATTTAGTGTATCTCTTTGGAATTACGTAGCTGTCTCTTCTCCACACTTCTGGTTTTCAGCTGTCTGATTTCTTTTTTCAACTATACACATGTTAAAGAACAAGTGATTTCCTTGCATTGAAGACCAAGCATGAAATCAGATGGAGGTGACACACTCTTCTCCCTGAAGTCTGCTGGTTGAACAGCTATGGTTATTCTCTCCCTGCCATGGCATAACTTCCCTTCCCTTCTGATCCTCATCAGTTCTTTCTTAGTTGGTTTCTTACCTTGCCAGTTAACCTTACTTCAGCCTCGATTTCAGGAAGGATGTAATTGTGCCTGGTCATGGACCAAGTTTAAGTGACCTAACAGGCCATTCCCCATACTATCTTCTAAGGCTTTCCAATTCACAGCAGACAAAGACTTCTGTTCCTGGTAAAGTTATTATTACAGTCATATAGAAAAAGAACAGTCAAATTTCAAAACGCAAAATCATCCATGTAACTGCAGTATCTTAATTCATCTTGATAATCAGGACATCTTCCTTACCTGGGAAATATTCTGCTATACTCCCTACACCCACAAGTTAGAAACATGCAAATCCTGACACCCAACTAGGTAGTAACTAGCAATTAGAATGTGTTATGAGAAAAACAATGGTGAGACCATGCCCTAAAGGTAAACTCTTTTGGGTCAGACTGGGGTACAGGAGTTGGGCAGAGTGAATCTGACGTACTCTTGCCGACGCTGCTTAATGCATACACAGCCACATTCACTAGAGCTACAAAATCCAGACAGCCAAATGTAAATGCAGCCCCCAGGAGAAGCTGTGTAAGAGGCTTCCTTCAAGCCTCTCTCAAGTGAGAGTCCCTTCTCCCCATCCCTTTGACCATTCTTTGTCAGTATGCAGCTTGTTCACTTAATGGTCCATTAGCTAATCTACATCCCCATTGAAATTCAATCTTGTCTCATAATAGCATTAAAAAATTAAACAACAACTTTGCTTCCTTGGAAGTGACACAGTCTCCACCCCCATTTTCTCAACCCTTCGCTGTTTTCCCTGGAGTTGGGGATTTTCCCTTCCATTTATTCTTGGGTTTGTGTCCTGAAAGAAATGCATAATCTCGACTCATTCAGAGTCAAACAATAAGGGGACAAACAAGCTATACATGCTTAACAGCCGAGCTGTCTCCCAAGAAACGCTGTGGGCATTCCCATAACTTCTTTCCTAGCCCAAAGGACATTTTATCAGTTGGAATGAGGGATAATAAACAACCCTTTTGAAAAGCCTTGTCACACAGAAGGAACACCCTGAAACAGTGAAAATAGCTGACAACCAATCAAACCCTGTGCTGCGACAGGCATATGATGAATAATTCACCTCTTTTTTTAGACAGTGGCACAGACAGCAGCCACTTGTGCTAATCTTAGTAATTTACAAAACAAATTTCCCACACATGAAGCCAGTGGGCCTCTTTGGAGACAGAAGTGACATCCCACTGTTACTGGGAAAAATCGTCTACCATTCTTTCAAAGACACTGAATTATGGGTGTTCAAAAGAAGGTAGGATTTAGAGAAAGTTTCTCAGGTCCACTGCAGTAATTTCTTTTTTCAACTTTTTCCAAGCAGTATTTAGATCCTCTACTCTGTTCCTAAATGCCATTACATACTGCTGTCACAATGACAGCCACATAGAATTAAGTATTATCGTACCCAAAGAGGCTGCTTTTATTCTACATTAGCAAGAACCACTATGTTTATGGCTCTGTTAGCTCTCTATAGCCCCAATCTCCCTAGCATGCAGCTAAAAAAGATGGCAGAATTGCTTATAACTCAAAGAGAGACACCTATCCCATATACCCCCACCCAGAAAGGCCACTTGCTGCCCTCTCCTCAGCCCTGTGCTGAAGTCTTTGTCAGGCTGTGATACCAGGTCAGACTCTGATCACCATTTAATAGGTTGGGAGTAACTGCTGCGGTTGTAATTTATCATACCTGACTGAAGTTGCCTGTTTCATGCCATGACTGTGATCCTTCTCCAGCCTATGTCTTTACCTTAAGTCTCACGTGTCATTACACAAACACCTATTTGTGCTCATTAATCACAGCTAAAGCTAAGAGAAAGGTGAATATACACAGTATATTAATTCCTAAAGAGGCACCACTGGCCTGCAGAGCTGTAATCCAGCAGTGCACTCTTCTCCAGCCCCCATAAAGCCTGTACTCCATCTCCCAGTATCTGTATCCCCCCAAGGCAAGAGACAGGCAGAGCTTTTGTTCTTTGACATGGGACTTAACCTAGACAAAGAAGGTGAAGTGCCTTCTCCTAGGCTAGGTCTGAAGCTTCTTGTTAGTGTCACTTGTACCTACATGCATTTACAGGAGAGATCACAGACCCATTGCACAAGAAATAACCTTGCTCCAAAGTACAAGCAATCTAATGAGACAAGAACATCAGAGGACAGGCAATATATCAGGAATGAGCTGACTAAACTCGTCAGTGGCAAATTCAGGCAGGCACCAAGGCCCAGTTCAGTGCTTTTGCCATTAGACCATACTTGTTTTCTAGTAATATTCTGACCATGAATGACTTAAACCAGAAGCGTGTTCTTCTGCTTTCAAATTTACCTTTTTTTCACATTGTTCTATACAGGAACTTCATTACTAGCAAGAACCACTCCATCTGAAGCATAATGGGATATGAAGTGCCCCCTCTTTTAGATCATTGCCCTCAGTTCATCTCAGGTCAGAAATTATTAAGTGCCATCATCTGTTGATCCTTCTGTATTGTATACAACAGGTGTCCTTGATAATGTCTGAGTTTCACAGAAGATAGGGATCTTCATTTCAAAGACAGCGACAAATACTAACGGATCCAGCTGCTGCCAGTATCAACAAAAATTACAAGACCTGAGCAAGCTAAGATGACAGACAGATCCTCATCTAGAATGATGGTCATCATAGAAAAAAATTAAGCCACTGCATGTTTCACATGACCAGAATATTCTACCCTATCTTAGCAGCATTCACCAATGAAAATGTGTTAGGTGAGAAGAGATTCCCTCTGGACCCAAGCAGCATCCCCAGAAAACATGATGGTTATTACTATAATTCATCAGAACTACATGGAACCAACCAGCCAAAATCCAGAGACAAGTGTTTCATGTGCAAACTGTTTTGAGGGGATGAGGCAACAGGAGAAGGACCACAGAACTCCAATAAACATGGAAACAGCACCACTACCGGGGCAGTATCCCACACTAAAGCTGTAGAAAAGGGTTTTTACAATTAAGCATCAAAATTGTCAGTGATAACCCAAACCAGACACTTTTTCTGTTTGTTTTTTCCACAGCAAAACAAAAATCTGGAACATTTTCTTGCTGGTTAATTTAGAACACAGTTCAATATTGCTTTTGCCCAATATTCAGGGGCCATATGATGTTTTGACTCTTCTTTTCAGTTTGATTTATTGTTTATATAGGAAAATGATACTTCAAAGCATTTCATCTTTCTATAATTGCACATTAAAAAATTCCCAAAACAATAGAAGGCTTCAGTACTTCAAAATTGCTGCTCTCCTAATCACCTCTTATCTGTGTAGAAGAACTCTCAGACCACAAAGGACCTTAAAAGGAAATGGAGGTTATGTGTAAAAGCTTACCTCAAAACTCGCGCTGTGTGCTAAGCAAAGCTTCCACACTAGTTCAGTCACTTCCCCCCCATTGACTTCCCTCTTGGTTTGTTCCCTTTCATAGAGCATGCTGGTCACATACAGATCCTCGGAGTCCACTGGAAAAACATAAGGAAAAATCAGATATCTGGTGGTTGCTGGCCATTTGCTATGGTTAACCCTAAATGCTAGGGGAAAGTTTCTCTCTCGTCCTTTATTTCGACATGTAAGAATCTCTCTAGTCTCAGTAAAGCCAAGGCATGAATATGAATGCCTGCAGTCAGGTTGAATTTAATAATACAACAGAATAAAGGCCTGAAGACAAGTGTGACCCGAAAGAAAGAGTCAGAGAAACAAGACAAAGAAGATATGCATGAAAAAGTCCCACCTTCCATCAATATGCCTCTTACAATGGCCCTGCTACTTTACATTCATCGCCCTTTCCAATTTTATCTAATCACTCGCTCCTCCCAAAAACTCAACAGGACACCTAAGTGCCAAGAAAAATAAATGGCTTGGCTCTTAACCTCTTCCTGAGGAAGAATCTTGTCATCCTATGTCAACATAACTATAAACAAGAAGTGTCCTGGAAATTTGGATTTTCCTTTTAAAAAAAAACAAACCATTTAGAAGTAGACAAAAAAAATAATCCAAAATGTTTCTCAACATTTAGAGCTCAACTTTAAAATCTTTCCTCAGGCAAGCCTCCCATTGACTTCAGTAAAATCATTCTCCTAAGGAGAAGCACACAGAGCAAAGAAGGAGCAAAAATTGAAACAGTTCTCAGACATGGCATGTCCTTAGTTCCATTAGGACTTGCAATTATTTAGGCTCCATTTGTACACAAACTAGGAGCTGTCCACAGACACAGGAAGGCTGATGCTCTGCGTACAAGGAGGCTAGGTAAAAAAAGGATTGGCCATTAAGGAAATCTATCACTTTTGGAGACCCACCCAGCTTGCAGTTATAGCAGGCCCCAACTCCCACAGAAGGGACAGCTCTCAGTAGCCCATCCTGTAAAAACATCACTTTCACATAGTTTAATGCATGAAAGGAAATATCAGGTGCAAAGAGTTCTCACAGGCAAGATCCAGTCCCAAGATTTTTCTAGGAAATAAATTTACTTTATTTTAGCAGAAACATCATGTTACCTTTTTTGTACAGTGTCTCTGTTTCCACTTGAAAGAGTTTCAGCGAAGACTGTGCCTGCGTCTTTGCCCCGCTGCCCTTCTGAGAGAACGGTGTAACAAGGTTGGACTCAGTACATTTGGCCTCCACCAGGACTCCATCCTTAATGCTCTGAACACATTCCAGTTTGGAGGACAGGATCTGCTGCTCAGACTGAGAAGAACAGATACTTTAGGTAAAGTCTTGATGACCTATGTCAGCCTGCCCAATCCTTTCTCTCCCAACTTCATAGAGGATTCCAGTTCTGTGATACAGTGTGAAGTCTCTTGTCCAGACCTTTGACAGCCCCCAGCCTGTGGAGGTTAATATGCTTTTTATTTTCAGTCTAATTTTTCCCTCACTGAAATTCAACTGCTACTAACTTTCAGTGTCAAATGGTCTCAATTCATTTCAGCTCACAAAGCATCAGTGTTAAGCAGATCTTTTTGGTCAGCAGAGTTGAGAAAAGCAAAAGGCTGGTAAATTATGACTTGCTAGTATCATACAAGAAACAAGTAATATTCACCTAATAAAAACAGCACAAGATAAAAACATTGACTGTGTTTACCATGAACAGTGGAAAGCTTTAAGTCTGGCTTTTAGAAAAGCTTCTATCTTTCCAAAGTTTTCTGCAAATAACAACTTTCTTTGCACAATGTATTTTTCCTATCCACATCTCTACTTTCAGTTTACCACTGAGTTTAATCCAGGCGCCTAACAACCTCTGGCATTTATACTACAGTGCTCATCAACTACAATGCAAATTTGCATTAAAAACAAATTCTGTGAATAACAGGCATTACGGGGACAATAATATTCATCATTTCTTTGCTAAGGATTCAAGTTTGGGTGGACACACACAAATATAATTGAGCATAAATGACTATTCAAAAATGTTTTCATTTACATTATGAAAAATATTCCCACTAGCAGAAGTACCTGACGTGAACTGAAAACCTGGTTACTTAAGACTCTTCAAAGAAATTAAAAGGCCCTGTGGAAGAGTCAGTGTCATTCCCCAACACTTACCGACATATGAGGAAGTGCAACAGACTGCACAGAAGTAAAACCAGAATACCGATGAGAGCAGAGGTTTAAGTCCCTTGTCTTGACAAGAATAGGACCTTTTCGCTGATACCTGGTTGGGCATATTCCCAGAACATCCACCTAGTAAGAAAGGTACAGTGTTGAATCACACATGCACACACACAGTACAAGCAGGTGTGATGGGCTATTACAATTAATTTTAATAATTGCTTTGTTGTAATAACAATGCAACAGAGACCTAAATTCTCCCTTGTGGCTTCACCACAAAAGCCATGGAAAGGCAAATCATTTTAAAGACCTTGGTCAAACTTTATAATAGCCACAGTTTGTTGATTTGTTTAACTTCACTGTGTTATTCTGAATCAGGTCATTTACAGATGTATGCTTTTTCATTTAAGATTTTGTGGGTTTCCAGGGAAGCATTAATTCAGAAGAGCATTTCTACTCAGAAGAAATGTAATTACATATAGGTGTCCCAAGCCTTACTGCAGAAAGTCTATTTAAGCAGTGATATGTAGAAATAGCATGAGAATGAGGTAGTGCACATCATGCTGAAGGCCAATCTAGAGACTGCTCTTCACAACAGAAGGAGTGCAGCCATTGAGGTATCTCAGCTGCACTCATGCAAAAACATGGGCGACAGTGGGATACTCTGGACTATTATTTCAGTGTAACACACCAGAACTTGAGCTTAAGTATTCAAAAAAAAAAAAATTGCAAAGAGCTCTGAGAAGCCAGATCTTAAAGCCTCCTGAAGTTAATGAAAAAAGTCATGATGAATGATCATGAATAATGAATATTATATTTTCCCCAGAGAACAGGTAAAGCACAAGCCCTGGTGTTACAACTCCTCAGAGAACTCTGCAATACACAGCTTTTCCTCAGATAACAAGGTAGTGGATTCCAACCCTCAACAAGAATGCAAATTATAGATAATTTCATAACATTCACTACAGAAAGCAATCAGATGACTACCACTGGCTGCTGACCAGTCAACACATGGCAAAAACCTTTAGTTATTTAAAAAGGGAATAGACTTAACACGCACAAGGGCTAACAGCCACCCTAGAGCATGACTCTACCAATGGTCTCACCTCTTCAACGACCGCACTAGCAGTGGATGCTTGTGACGTCTGCAGAACACTGAGAATGCCTCGCTTTATGTTCAGTGCCCAGGTCTGTTCACTTCTTGCAGGACAGAGCTTCAGAACTTTCCCATCATGGAAAGAGAAATGAAGAGGATGCTGTTCTAGTATTTCCCTGCAATGAAATAGTTTACAGTTTCCTGCTTCAAACAGTGGCTGCAAGTCAGTTTATGACATTAGACTCAGATTTTCTGAACAGAGCTGTTCCTCCGCAATGGATCTGTCTTACTCTGTATCTCCATTCTTTATAGGAAGCCTCTATTCTTCATGAATTCACCCTGACCCTAAGAGCCCTTAAAAAAAACCCAAAAACTATCAAGATAATCACAGCATCTTCGACTTAACTGTAACACTTAATAAAGCCAACTCCTGGTAAATTCTTAACAAGTAATTACACTTAATGGCAACAATTCTTGTTTAATGTAAGAGAGAAATTCCTTGTTATGATTCAGGGTGCCTTTATCATTGGTAAGCATGTCTCAGTTGCAAAGTAACTGCACGTACTCTTTATCATTCCTCTTCAGCTGTGATACGCACAAGAACAAGTGCTTTCCAATCAACCCATATCTTCGTGCTCTGCTAGGTGTACATACTTGGGCTCTATCCCAAAGTTATCCCCCAGTCTCTGTTGTCAGTTCACTCCCTGATTGCTTTTGCTGTCCCGGATTGAGAGTACAGTGTTCTCTACTTTTGCAAGAGATCACTTTTTAACATTGATTTTCACTCCTAATATAATGTACTTTAATAATATATTTCCCCTCCAAATGGGGAAAAAAAAAGCCATTCAAAGGAAGAATTCTACAGTAGCCCAATGGTCAGCTCCCATACAAGCAGATATACAGTTCATCTGCACATTAACTGTGGAACTAATTGTTCATCTAATCAACCGTGTCACAAAGACAATGTAAGAAAAAAACTTTTAATGCACAAACACCTGGATAAAGTATTTCCAGGAGAAAAGACTGTGCATGTGGAATAAGGGTTTCTGAACTCCTAGGCAACTGTGGTTGCTTTTGCTACTATTTGTGGAGATTACATGCATGTTCAGAGGACAAGCTAGACCGCTGTATGTTCACAATAGGCTGAGGCAAATTCTAGTAAGGTTCACTCATCTGAATAATTATTTTCAATAGCCAAGTTTCACTGAATGCTTTCTTTGCTACCTCTATTTTTTGGCTTCTCTGAAAAGACCAAGACACAACTGCTCTTACCTCTATGAAAATCCAACAAATAACTTCACAGAAGATGTGCCTGTACCCTGATTTGAACTCCGATACCACTATCCGTACTGTGGAACACAAAGCTCTTCCTGATGAATATAAAAAGCAATGCATTTACTGCAAACTTGCTCTTTTTGACCCTTTGAATTGAGTCAATTATCTCAGTTCTCAGTGTTGTTTAAAGGCTGAAAATCCAAGTGGCAGGACAAAGAGGAAGATTACAAGGCTGAGCTTAATCAGACAACAGAACTACTTTTTTTTTTGACGATACAAGAAGCGTCAGCTCTCTGGGAAAATACCAGACCTCCACAGCTTGAAGAGACCTTTTTGTATAAGCATCTTCGCTAGAGTCTATACCTTTGCAAGTCAGAGGGAAACACACTGACATATGTTATGAATGAGCTACTTAAAAAAAAAAAAACATAAAAGGAAGAAAATGACATTAGATGAGCAAATGCAATTTAAATATCCTGGAAGAAAAAACCCACCGTTTTTCATCGTGAGAATCCTCTAAACCAAGAGCTTCTGAAATGTACTTCAAGACTCAAGAGTCTGTACAAGTCGCAACTGCAACTCAGAGAACTAGTCAGCGATCCATACACGCTGCTAGCCAGCTAGAGGCCTGATAATTTGTACCCAGAAAAATTTTAATTGTCTACTCTCCAAATGTTTCTACATACAAAAGGGATGAAAATTAGGTTAAAAAAAACTTTTTGGACCAAATGCCTCTCGTTTTGCTGATGGTGCTCATAGTTTGATCCTTGCTTTTAAAACAAAACCAAAAAAACAACTAAAACTAAACAGAGTATGAAACAGAGTGAACAATGTGAAGTCAAGCTGCTGCTAAGCTACATAGCTTCAAAAAAACAGGAACTAGACCAGATTAGAAGTTTTTCTACCTTAGACTGTCCATTTCCTTCAGAGGCTCCTCTCTGGATGCAAGACTTTTCTTAATCTGTACATCTTGCACCTAGGAGCAAAGATTATAGAGCAACAAATATCATTGTCAATAGGAATTTGTGGACTTTGTCACATAAGAGTATCTACATAGAATGTCATAGACTATGAAGAAAGGCTCAGTGTTGAAAGGAATACAACCACAACAGCCACATCTTCAGGTTGCATATCTGAGATGGTTTCCAGAAATTTCTTCTACAAAGAAGTTTCACTCACTATTAAATACATTTTATACGGCACTATTATATCCCTTTCATTTTCAAGCCAGAAGCAATCACCTACTCTGGGGTAAAGCAGGAGCCTGGATAAACATAAGTCCTTTCTACTCCAGTTGAGAAGCAAAATGACTATCCATCTCAGTTGACTCTTGAGACTATACCTCATAAAGTTCTCAGTATTCAGGAGCCATTTCACAGCTTACTTTTACTGAATTCAGAGGAGAAAATGCATACTTAAGTTCATTATGGAATTCCCTAAAGTACTTGCAATTTGGCTGGTTGTGGTAAGGAAGAACTGTTCTCAAATGGCAGATCAAAAATGCAACTGAAACTTTTAGTAATTTTTTTTTTTAATACCTTCTACTTTTTTATTTTTTATAAAGACAAGCATTCAACTACATGTTGTTTTGCATATCTCAGAAGGCCTCAAGTTAAGATAAAGAGCTACAAGTTGGGGAATCCAGCCACTGATATTGTAAGGCAGAAGAGAGCTATTCAATCTGAAGACAGTAGCCAAATTCTCATTCTTCATGTAAAATCATGGGACCACTGGCCAGTTAATTTTATCCATATGTCCATGTTAGGACAGGAATAACTATCCTATTCTTTCTTGGCCTCATGTATATATGTATATAGTACACACATGTCAACCCCCTGCAGAACCCATGAATTATCCCCTCTGTTAACTTGAAGGAAAATCAAGGCAGATGAGAGAAGTTTATTTTCCATGCTCCCCCTGCTAAAGCACTGTAGTTCTCAAACTGGCCTACCGCAGGGCTCACCCCAGGAAGAGGTCTGTAATTTGAAACTCATCTGTTGCTCTTGTCATTAAGAGAGAGATCTCCTGTCGAGATCAATGGAGTGTTACAAGATTGAATTTTACACTGTGCTAGGAATGGCACCAATCCAGCACATCCCACAAGTTTCTCAAGTTCTCTTTAAAACGCTTGCTATTTTTAAATTACTGCTACAGATATGAAAGTGCTTAAAAATAAACCAAGTTCCTTTCAAAAGGACTAGCCTCATCTCCAGTTCTGCACTTCATGTGACAAAACAGTGAAAATGTCACACCACTTAGGAAAGAAAATAACAATTTGTTTAATCTGCCCTTTAAAACTGGCAAATACTTAATTTGAAGCTGTGTTGCATCAAAGCAATTCTGCAACTCTAATTATGAGATCCAGAACTGGCTTTTAATTACAAGAAAAACAAATGTTTTAAATGTAGCAGTAATTCCAAAGAAATATACAGTTCCACATTAGCTCATCCCAATCACTCAGATGTTTATGACAATACTCACTTTCAAAACCATCTGGCAATTCCCCAATACCTCAATGATCACTGTGCTCTCCAGAGAGATGCCACTGCTTTTGTAAATACTTCCCTGCAGGAACGTGCTGGTAACTGCTGAATACCTGTAGCTGTATCTAGCTCTTTTGGGGAAGTATGATGCACTGTGTCCTAGGAAACAAACAAAAAACCATTTTTTTAGTCTATTAGGCTTCCACCTCCCCCTATTTTTTGTCTACTTTTAAACCTTTCGGCCACTGAAATCAGCTAAACAAGGGGCTGGATATTCAGAATGTTCCCTTCCCACTTGGATTTACAATTGAAAGAATTGGGTTTCTGAAAGCACCCTGCATGCTAGTGATAGCTTCTGTGTGGAAGGTGAAAAGAATTCCCCTCTCTCCTATGCACATAACCTCACAATTTCCATCAAGGCAAATCTAATTTCCAAGAGCAGAAAAGGAATGCAATGCATTTATGGCATGACGCTCTTTTGACACCTTTCAGAGAGCATCAAAACAGGACCATTGCAACAGCAAGATGAAAAAGATACGCTGATGCATTCAGTGCTTTTCATGCCCATGCTGTGGCTACACACATGCAGACAAACTAAATTATGTGGTTTTTAAGTAAAGAACTTTGTTTCTGAAAGCCTGCCGGAGAAGATCCAGACTGAGGAAAAGCAAGCATGGGAAGATAAGGATTATTTGTATTTGTATGAAGACATCGTAATGACCTGGCAAGTGTCCATGGGTAGCACTGTCTTCTAGTGAATATAATGTCAGACACCCTCATGTGTGCTACATGATCTCTGTATTCCTCTAATCATAGGATATTCTCTTCTAGACCAGGTGATAAGAATTAACCCCAAAAGGATGACAAGATCAGAGTCATAATACCTTCAATGCCATACATTTTGGTGCCTGTGGCATGTGAGACTAACAAATACGGTGTCCCTGAAAGATAAGACATCATGGTACGACCTTAACTGGGACCACTGAAGTGCAAAAGAGGGAAAATTCAAAGAAAATACTCTCCCTTCCCTCAGATGAGGAAGGCAACATCTAGGAAAAATGACCACTGTGGCTCCTGTAATAGAGAGCTTCTTTTTCTCTGCCTCACAGCGGCACTGCAACACTCGAGCACTTTCAATGACAAAGCCTCAGAGAGATGACGTAATATTGAACAAATGATGGGTCTCTGAGCCACACTGTCTGAGTAAGGAGCTAAGAGGCCAGGACAAGATCTCCTTGGGAGCAGAACATCCATGTGCTCCCCTTGCTGTTAGACTGAAAGCACTTTTGCACATTCAAGTATCTGCTGGCAATGTAAATGAGATGCATAAGTTACAAACTACACCTCAAGCCATTCAGCCAAACCTTGCCAAGTCAGTTCAATATCCTGTCTTCCCGTCCATTCCTCCTTTATAGAATAGAAGTTTTGTGCCTGCTCACTGAAGGGGAAGTCTTTCTCCACGCCTGTTTCAGTATGAAAGGAGCTAACACTAGGTACTGGTAAAAATGACACTCGTACATGGCTGGGTTTTGTCCTGCACTGCTTCAGTAGTTTGCTTAGCTTTAATGTCTATGAGTTTTCTGAGTACGCAGAGTGAGAACTTTAGGCAGATATGGGCCTCATAAAGCTTAGTGTAACTTCTCTGCTACTTCTATGAATGCCGCTCACTCAGACATAAGTATCATTCTTCTAAGAACACAACATACCTGCTGAAGAGAAGGAAGTTTTCAAATCCCTCCTTCCTTACCACATACAAGGCCTGAATACAGTCTTGTTTTACTCACCTACACACCCCGCAAAACAGGAAGCTCCATAACTTAAACTCTCCAAGGATCCTGCAATGACAGGTAAGATAATAGAAAAGCACTGAAAATTTGTGTGCAGCTCAGGACAGACCTGCTGCTTTTCAGTTACAATGAAATAACTGAAACCAAAGCATGGCCCTCAAAAAAAAAAAAATCCATGAGAGTTTTTCTACCAAGTATACAGGGACAAGACTTTGTTCTTGCCCCTTTCCACACATCTATACCACACAAGCACATACATAAAGGAATGACATGCTTTAGTGTATTTATTGAGGTAGGTATGGAAATGCAACAATACCATGGATTACCAAGCAAATAAAAAAAACGGGTTCTTAATCCAAGAAAGAAATACACATTTTATGCACCACACTTCTTCACATCTATAGGCTTTTAACTTTATTGCAGTTAGGGAAAATTTCTACTTAGCTAAGATTTTTGTTGCACATGGCCATTCAAGAAATCATAGTATCATTTACAGCAGAACAAGAGCAAGCTTTACTGCCCAAGAAAAACTTTTCCAGCACCAGCACACTAAGGAACACTTAAACATCACAACCCAAGTGTGGCGGTTGGTTAAGACATCCTTTAACACTGGAGAGCCTGTTCTCCAGCATGACTTTCATTCAGACTTTGACTGGGAGGGCAGCAAATTCAAGGGGATGCAGAACACGCTTACACCACACAGATGGAATTGCTTCGGATTCACATTGGCATGAACAGGGGAAACAGTCAGGGCTGCTACGTACAGAGCCTCCATTCCTTCTCTTCACTCTGCGCACACACATCTGCACAGTAAACTAGTAAGACTCTCACTCTAATGCTCTGACGCTGAATGACCTTAAAGAAGCCTGGCAGAATTACATTCATCAGTGATTGCAAGCACTGCTAGATAACATAAAAGGCCATGATGAACTGGAAGAAAAATTCTGTTTTCATAGAGAAGTTAAGCAACAGTGAAATTTTTAGGGTGTCTGTTTCCTCTGTATCATTCTGATTGCCTCTACAAGCATGATGCCTGGGCACTCAGAGGACTAGAATGATATGCATCATGCTTCAGCACATGAAGCAAAATCATTGCAGATTGCTTTCACCCCTGGCAAATACACAAGTACTATGTTGAAGACTGGCCTACTGGTCCAAATCTCTTGAGAACTTCTGTAATAAACTTGAGCTGAATCACAGGAATTTTGAGAGAGGAGTCCCATGATGGACACATGTGAGATACACGTTCCAGGACCTGATCCTGCCCTGCTAACATTCCCTGGCACTCAACTCAGCAAGTTACCCCAAGTCCTAGATATTGATAGGAAAGTGTACATGGCAAAATCAGTCAGATCCCAGATGCTCATATGCACTGCAGTGATATCCGAGGAACAGCCAAAAGCAAATATGTGATCCTGCTGCACTTCAATACATGGCACTTGTATGTACTGTAGTGAAAGAAAATGCTACTTTATTAATAAAATCATGTATTACATTATTTAATTAGTATTAAAAGCATTCAGGCCTAACTTGCCATTATTGATAAATCTTTCCTAAAAATAACTCCCACACGAAGTTCAACAGTAAGTATAATCGCCCCCAACCTCTATGCTATACTATATGCTAATGAACCTCCCTGTTAAGCAGTAACTAACATCCCTGAGTTGCTCAGCTTTGTCTCCCTCTGGAGACAGAAGTTAAAAGAGCCTCTTTAGTCTGGTTCTGTGCTTTTGGATGTTTTATACATGCCATATGCCTGAAGGAAATGCTCTCGTCAAACTACAACATTCAAAAATCCACATTTATATTATTTATTGGAACTGTATTTTCCCTCCTCTTAATCCCTTTTTTTGAAATGTCAAAATTATTGGCAGGAGGAAAGAAGGGAATTCACTGGTTTTGGAACAAAAATAAGAAAGTGTTTGTTTCTTCAGCACCCACTCAACCTTATATACATTTTTATTCCCAAGTTAAAGTTCAAGTTTCTGGAGAGTAGAATTAATTTTTTCCTTGAAAAGGTCTTACCCCCACATTTATATTTTCCTCCCAAGAAATGCTCCTTTTTATTTTGCAGAATTAATTCTCTGTATGGAACTTCAGATTTTACCTTTAAAAAGTATGAATAACTTGTTATTTTCAAGAAAACTTGGTCCTAGTGCTACAGATACCTGCAAAACTAGAAAACTTTCTAGCATAGAGAGACCAGGTCATGTATCATGTGAGAATTCTCACTCAACTATTAATTTTTATAAATGTACCTATCTATACATAAACACATGCATTAACTTTAACATTCCAAACACATTGCATTTGGAGATAAAGAAATACACTTCTCAGTCTCCTTGGCGGAAAAAAATCACCCCTAAGTACCTAGTGGGTCAGGTAAGAAAAGGGCTATCTACCTCACCCTTTTCTTTTAAACAGTGGAAAAAGGTAGTGTTAAGTTAATGGCTTTTAATGAAGAAATCAGTACAAATTATTCAAGAACCTTGAAATAAATATGATAAGACAAACTTGGAAAATTCATCTCTGTTATGTAGCATCAGGTTTTTAAGATGTTGAGCACGCGTCTCCAGGACCAGATTTAAGAGCTCTCTCAACTCCTGTGCGGATACCTGAATGCTGTGCTCAGAATTTTTAAACGTGCTTATCACAGACAGATAGAGTGGTCAGCTGAGCACCTTGGACAATCAGGCACTTTAACTTTGCTAAGGTGCCTAAATTTCGAGTTTCTGCTATTTGCTTTGTTCTTTTTAAATGTTCTTCCATAATTTATTTTGGTTCTAAAAACAGCATGCACTCATCTCTTTTCAGTTGACAAGAGTAACAAAGGACCACATCATTGACATTTCATGACCTATTCACACTTTTCAGAATCCTTCATCTGCCAAATACCAAAGTGAGCACAATTTTAGAACAGGATACTAACATGTTATTTTCAGGTGAGATAATGAATTGACTGGCACAATCTCACTGTTTCTGTTGCTTTTCCCTAGTAATGCTGAAGGAAGATGCACTGACCGCACTGCTTTATAGGTAGGGTGCCCTCCCACCTGCCCAGTACCACCCAGAGAGCTCAGTAAAGCAAACTGCTACGCCACGCTGAAAATCAAGACAAAGCTGCTACAAGAATTACTGCAAACCTACAAGCTGTAACATAATCTACAGCATCTCAGAAGTTTTGTTAGTGAGATCACTCCTTAGCAGAAGTATTTTGCATTGGACAGATCAATCTTAACAGAGTAAAAAGTTTCTTCTACTTACTCCCTGAAGCTCCTGCCACAACAGCACAGAGTAAAATGATGGCATGCAGCCCCATAGCCATCGAAATCACCTCCTCAGCCCAGAAGTTAACAAACCCACATCGGTTCTTCTCTCAAAGGCACCTCTGAGCAAGGCAGTGAAAGAAAATTTCCTTCACAAAGCAGGAGCTCACTATTTCAACTCCTCTCTTCCAGACAGAGGAGGGGCTCTGGCAGGGTGGCCTGCAGAGGGGAGGATAAGCGTGTGTAGTAAGGGGGAGAGAGACTGTGACGGGTGCACTCGCTAATACCTTTGACGGCGATTCTTTAAGCAAGCTAAATCACTCCATTCACAACGAACTGGCATAGTTGGCAGGATCCTAAATCAGGATTCGCAACAAATTGGCATAGTCGGCAGGATGGCAAGTAGTGTCACTGATTACTTACAGAAGCATGGAATAAGTCTGAGTCCCAAATTCTCAGAAGAATGGGCTCGTGATAATTGGCATGATTGGGAAGCTGGGGAAGAACAGCTAAAGGTGGCCAGGGGGTATATAAAGGATGGAAAAGGGAAAGGAATTATTTGCAAAATGCTAGGTGTCTGTTTAGAAGCTGCTTATCAGGATAGGAAGAATAACAATAAAAAGGAGCAGGACCTAAAAGGAGAAAATAGAAGGCAGAAAGGCAGCTGAATTAATACCGTCTTTGAAAATCGAGCAGCTGCAGAAACAATTACAGGAAGAAAAGGAGAAAACACAAAAGTTGGAAGAAAAGATCAAGATGATGCTCATGCAGGCCTCGCATCCCCCTAACCCTGTGCAAATTAGGAAACAATAGTGTCCCCAGAGGATTGGGATGGTGATATTTGGGGTGTTCTTGATGATTATGATGAGGGAAATGATGACCCCTTCTTCCCCTCAGACTCCTCTGAATATAAGACTAGATCCATCATTAAAGCAGAATACATTCTGATTCCAGTTGGGCCTCAACAACAACTGGTGAAATTT
Source organism: Ciconia boyciana (assembly GCF_034638445.1). NCBI lineage: Eukaryota > Metazoa > Chordata > Aves > Ciconiiformes > Ciconiidae > Ciconia > Ciconia boyciana. The sequence goes on along the minus strand of NC_132946.1, from coordinate 12,529,814 downwards.
CTAATAGATACGGGAGCACAAATTTCAATACTAACACAACAGGATGCCGAGAAGCTGGGTATGCAACCCAGACAGCAGAGAGTTAAAGTCACCAGAGTAAATGGAGCACGTGTTATTTGCCAAACCATGAAAGTTAATTTATGGCTCCCCAGCAAGAAGCACATGTCTTTGCAGTCAAAGATCACAATGAAAATATTTTGGGTTTTGATGTTTTGAACAGCCGAACCTGGCGCCTGCTGGAGGGCAGTACGTGGTCCTTCAGTTCAAACATCAGCCCTAACCCTGATAAAAATCGGGGTTTTTGTACTCCGCACAGCCCCCACACTCCCCGATCCAAAGATTACCAACGTACCGCAATATCCGATTTCTGCTGCGGCACGAAATGGAATTTCTGAGGTAATAACAGACTTGGAAAAACAGCACATTATTCCCAGAACTCACTCCCCGTACAATTCACCAGTCTGGCTAGCCCGAAAAACAGATGTGAGATGACATCTAACAATTGATTGTCGGTGCTTAAATGCCAACACAGCCCCACTAACGGCTGCAGTACCCAATATTGCAACTTTAACAGCCACTCTACAAGCAGCCACACATCCAGGATGGCAGTGAACAGAGCTATGGTCCCACTGCAGGAGGAGGATAAAGAATAATTTGCTTTTACTCGGGAAGGTATACAATACACCTTTAACAGACTCCCACAGGGATATAAGCATTCATCCATGATTGCTCATGCTGCGCTTGCTGAGCTCTTCAGACAGTCTCATTCCCTCAAGATGTCAAACTGTACCAATATACAGATGATATCCTAATTGGAGGGACCTCCCCAGAAAAGGTGGGGGAAGCAGCAGCAGCAGTGTGGCAAGCACTACATAGAGCAGAAGTTGAAATCCCACCTGAAAAATGTCAGGGACAGAATAGAGAAGTAAAATTTTTACGTACTTGGTGGATTGCAGGTAGTGCATCAATTTCACTGGACGCCCTAAGTAAAATAGAACAATTGTGGATGCCGTAATCTAGGAAAGAATTACAACAGCTTATGGGTACTTTAGCGTACCGGAGGAAACATATACCTGGATTTTCTATCATTGCTCTCCCACTGTACTCACTTTTATGAAAGGGAAAACCATGGAAGTGGAACCCAGAACATGAAGAGGCAGTCAAAACTCTAATACAGGAATTAAAGACATATCAGTCACTGGGGCCAGTACGCTATTATAGCAGAATGGGGTTTTGCAGAATATGGTACTTATTGCAATCTATTCCAGACTGGGCCAAGCAGGCCAAAAAGGCCTTTAATGTTTAACTCGACTGCATTTGTTATTCTGAGATATTCTGAGTGGGAAAAGGGACTTCTGTCTTTAGTCCAAGCAGTTCAACAAGTTGAGCCACTAAAAGGGGTAACCCACCTGGAAAAACCCCACTGAGACTTGTACCGTTTTCCCTTTCCAGGAATGATACCGGGAACGATACCAGCACACCTCCCCTGAAGATTGCGTCAACCATCAGAGGATTGCTTATCCTTCTTGCCAGAGTAATCATCACCAGCATAAAACAAATTTGGTTCACACATCAACAAGCTCGGCCCACAGGGTGGAGACCCTCACTTCTTTTATTTATGCTAATCAATCTGGTAACTGTAGTACATTCTGCACTATACATGTTTCTCAGTTGTGGGTGCAATCTACTGTAACAGCAATTATAAGGGAAGGCGATGACGGCACCTTGCCCACTGAAATTCAAAAGATAATGTGGGATAATGCAAGTCAATTTGAAAAGGATTTCCAGTCCTGGTGGTATCTAGTTAATCACTTATGACCCCACTGACAGTAAAGCCATAGCTTTTGTTTTGACAATACACAATGCTTCTGTATACACCACATACCCAATCATTGCTCTGGGATTAAATCACCATGGAACTGTACTCTATCCGTTAGAACACAGAGTATGGGCCCAACAAAATGGGAACAAATGGCAAACTATTGATGTTGATGCATGTGTTGTACGGGAACAACAAGCATTTATTAGTGAAAGTAATACCATCAAGGCCCAAGACATTTGTCTTGACACTGAACAAAATGTTTGCCATTTTGAAATACATCCCGATGAGACCCCTGAAACTGTACTTGTATATGTTGGAAATTGATGTGTTTGTATGAGAACCCTTTATGATTCTATATCTATAGACAACACCACTGTAGATATATACAATCACTTAAATATCTATATTTGTAATTTTACCAAAATTATGGGATGCGACTAACTATTCAACTCCTGTCACAACCCACCAACTGCTACAACCTAACTATACACTATATCAAGATTTATTGCCTACCCCTATTGGAATGAATCTCACATTGGTAAGAAAACTGTTGCAACATGATGACCTGAGTCAATTGCTAAACCAAATTCGGAACAATGGACAAAGAACCTTGATTGCCATCCATCATGATGCAGAGGAGATACATCATGTCCTAGAAAGAGTGAAAAAAGTTGGAGAACATCACTGGTGGAAACTCTTTTTGGATGGTCACTAACAGCAACTACAATTTTGAATTTGATGCTGCATCCAATTTTGGTTTTGTTAGTTTTAACCTTATTATGCTTATTGCTTATAATTATTCTGTATATCAAAGTTTGACAAAAAATGAAACAAATTACATCAATCCAGCATGTAAAATGTATACAATCAACTGATTCTGTATGTGAAATGGTATATAACTAGCATTAATTGTGACAAACTAAACAGCTTATCAAATAATCGGACTCTTACCACTCATCTGCAATATGCCACATATTTATGACTTAGAGGCAAGAGGTAACCATACTACCACTCTATGAGTTGATAAAGTGGATTGACTGTAGTGTAGGTGGAGCGTGACGGGTGCACTCGACCCCTTGACCAGACTGGTGGTGGTTTCGTGCAGGCTCTGGAAGAGGTAAAGGCCTGAGCTACAGCCAGGCGGTGAACTCCTCTGGTTTCAATCTGTTCTCTGAAAACCCACAAAGGAGCAGAGTGACACAGTGAGCGTCGATGCATATGAGCTCGGAACACCGATCATGTGATTAACACATGAATAGCGGGTGGCTTTTCCAAGACTCATTTATCAAGGAACAAAGAAACTTGTGGGTACAAGGAGTCTCCTGCATACCTTTTCCATTGCATGTAATTTGACTACGAGCCAACCACTTTATCCCATAAATATGACGGCCCAAGTGAGCCGCCTTTGAGCTCTCCCTGCTAGGCAGCGTGGCTGCATGGCAGTGATCTCCCCTTGAGCTGGGACACCTCTCAAGGTTGCTCCTCGAGGCAGAGAGACCTTTTACCAATGGCAGCTCTTTGGTAAGCGACTGATATTGCACAAAACCTTGTAGTATGGTAACTTTGATTTTGTCTTGGTAACTTTGGCTGCATGCTGAATTGATGCTAATGAAACATTACATACATTTTGCATATATAATCCCTTAGACATAAACCTTGTTATGGTTTGGACCCATTTGGACCTAGCTGCACCTAGACTCCTCTCTGAGGAAGAATTCAGAAAGCAAAGGGGTCCACTCTGAACCTCATGACTCAACAGGAGGGTCCTCCGTACCCTTTCATATTCCCGGTCTCTCTGTGAATCATTGTAACTCGAGTGTAACTCAATTTGCCTTTGTAAGTTTCTTCCATGCAGTAATTAATAGAGTGAACCTTGCCATTGAACTTTGTTAAGCTGCACTTTTACAACACTATATTAAAACACCTTTGCCAATACCTTTGACAGTGATTCTTTAAGCGATCTAAATCACTCCGTCCAAGACAAATTGGCGTAGTTGGCAGGATCCTAAATCAGGATTCACAACATAGACACACACAAACATCTCATCCAACCTCTAATAGCATTTCAGCCTTTTTGCAAAAAAAGAGAGAGAAGTTAACCTATTAGAAATTCCACAAAACTGCAAGGAAAAGAAATTAAGTATACAGCATCACAACATAGCAAATGCTCAGAACAATCCCACGCAGTAAGTTTAAAATAAATAAATAAATTTTAAAATCACCCTAGCAATCGTTCCTAGATCATTAATCAATCAAAAAGCACACAGGATGAAAGCAAAAGCTTTGGGGCTGAAGGAAAGATGTTTCCATTGGGAGCAAGCAAGTTCATGGGAGGCAGCTCATCCCTTCAACCAAAGTCCCAAACCTAAGATGGACGAAATTGTGCATAAATAATACACAAAACCACTAAACTACAGTCCTTCTGGTAGCAATCAGGTTTTTACAACACATCAGACATAGGTCTTCCAGGGTTTACTGAACCTGTGATAAAGACCTTCCACTCCTGCCTGAGGGAGATTCACCATCCACCTCTTGTTCTACTGACTCATTCTTCTATAACGGGGGTTCTCATCATACGCCTTCCCTGGCAGCCTGTGGCCATGTTTACTCTTCACACGTAACAGGATTGATGACCACTTACACCACAGAGGCATAGTCTAAACTCAGTTATGCTTGCACACCCAGACCTTCTGAAGGAAGCCACTATGGGCAAGCATAGATTTATTTTCTCCTGCTGCCATGTCTTAACCTGCTGTAAGCCTCTCTGATTTATCCTGAGCTACTGTTTACTTCAAACCAGATTCACAAGTAGAAATCATAGATAACAATCCCAATCACTGGTACTACTCTCCCCCACTAAGCTTATGTTGTCACAGCCTCTTACCTGAACTTACTTTCTCCGTCAGGCAACATTTGCTCAGTTCAAAATGCTTACAAATTTTACTTAAAGGGAAAGCAACTTCTCACATGTGCTTTGCATAGATCAATGACCAGAGAAGATGAGAGAGAGCAAGTCAATTCTAAAGAGTTAATGAAATATTCCATGATGAAAGCTGGGCCCCCGCTATCAAAATCCCAGATCCACCAAATGCCAAACTTGGGGACAGCTCAGGTCTGAAACTGAATTAAAAAAAAAAAAAAAAAAAAAATCTTACAGATTTCATACAGCAGCTCGGATTTCCTATGATCAACCCTAAGTGGTAACTGGGAAAGCCTTCTTCCATCTCCACTGTGGTTTTTCAGAATATTCTAATTTCAAAACTGCTTCAGAGATTTCTTTGTGGAAATCTTGCAACTTGTTGGGTTGGATTTGCCATTTTTACTCTGCTGAGTTCTTGTATTCATTCCAATGTTTCATTTTAAGATTACAGCTCATCTGGGCATAGTATGCGCTCCATATGTTATCCTGCAGTCATTCAGCTCTTGGTCTACTATCAGCAATATGGATAGAAGCAGGTAAGTTAGTAGCTGGGCATGCATATAAAAACATGATGAATTTACTGGAAAATTGTTATATTGTGACAATTCTGTTCTTGAATCACTACTATTGCCCATTCTCCACAGTAGTCTGGCTTAACTGTTCATATAGTAAGATTTTCCAATGCATTTCACATAGCTGTTGCAAAATAACTTAAAAGCATAAAACTTATACTGAAGTCAGTGGGAATATAAAAATTGGAATTAGAGGGAATTTCTGCCTTATCATGACTCTCCTAAGAGTGTTCTAAGGAGTGTTTGTGTGCTGAGCATTAGCACATATGTGTATGCATAGCCCTACCCTCATGTTAAGGACAACATTTGTAATCCATTGGAGAGGCCAACATAAGCTCCTTTTTAAATGAATTCGACACTTCATAGTAAGTTTTCCACTCAGTTTATGTCAACCTCATCTATGGCACCAATGTCCAGACTCAGTAGAGTACATAAATAGGTGGTTAATTTTAAGCATAAGCACACCCCAAAAATTAAGCCTGTGCTCAACTCTAAATGCTTTATTGGAACAAGGCTGTTTTATTAGTCATTTCATCCCCTAGTCAAACACCAGAAGCTCTTTCAGAAACCTTTTTGTCTCTAAATAGCTAGACTTTCCTTAGAGCACTGTGGGTGGGTTTCTCACTTAAAAAAAAAATTAATCAAATTTTCTCTTTCAGTTACATTTTTAATGTTCACCCAGAATAATTCATGCAGGTCACAGGCAACTCCTTTCCCACAGGGAAGGAGCTTTAGGAAAGAGGGTGACCAGGAAAGGTTGTATGAACTATGCTGAGAGACAGTCTGTGCCCCTGAAGCAAAGCAGGGTCTAATCAGATGGACCAAAAATGTCAGAGCTGTTCACAAGACTGCAGCTAGATTTTGGGATGTCTCAGAACTGCTGCGCATGTGCAGACCAACAACACTGCATGTATGTCTTATCATGTGGCAAGAGAGCATCTTTCTAACAGGTTACACAACAGGCATGACACTAAGAAAACTGGACTCTTCTGATGAGTTTTTTGATAAGGTGCCATAGTGTTTAGTAAGAGACACGTTTTATAGCTTTAAGACAAATACTTAGCTACAGATATTAGCATTTCAATCACAATTTATAGAGTAACATTTTCATGCAAAAATAGCTGGTGTGTCAGGGAAGGGTTCTCTTTAAGAATTAGCAAACAAATGTTCTCAAAAGATTCAAGAGGGAGCAACAATTTTCATTTGTAAACATTGCACATTAATGCAGTTATATATACACTTAATTCTAAGCACAGGCAATCTTGTTAAATGTAAAGGATCAAATAAATGCAAACGCACAACACATGCTTGAGCAGAGTTAAGAGAAATTCAAATGTCTGTAAGAACAGAGTGGCAGCTATTCAGAAGTTTCCATCAAAAGTCACCAGTGATCCTGGTGCCTGAGAACTGGACAGGTCCAGCTTCAGACATCAGCACGACCAGAGTGTAGGTGAGTCTCTCCCTTTCTGATACCAAACTAAGGATCAACAGCCAGTAATAACATTGTGAGCCACAGACTGAATACTGACATAGAAGATCCATGCAAAATAACAGGTACAGTGAATCTCTATGTAAAAACATTAATTACAGAATGTGCTACATGTCAACATATTAAGAGACTCACAGGTCAGGCTCACATTCATACTCGGATTCAGGCTGTGATCCTGAGGTATGTTACATATGGAAAGGACTCCTGGAACAGAGAAGCTCAAGGATTTGGGCTTTAGCTTAGAGAAAGAAAACAGAATTCAGTGTTACCTGGTAACTGCACCTAATTTTCTATTTTGTTCAAATTGTCTTGCTCTGCTTTTTCAGTTACAGCTGTAAATCACACTTTCCAAAATAATCAAATTTGCATTTTAATTTCAAGTTTTAGCTTTACAGCTTCCCATTTCTTAGGGAAGAAACTATATTAATAAACAGGAGAAAAATATCTTATTGTAGGTGTATGAACACACTCAAGAATTTATAAGTCTGAGCTCGCTTGAATTTTGACAATTTCATACACCAAAGAACAAAGACATTCACAAACAAAACCTCAGGGCTTTTTTGTAAAAAATATTTCAAATAGCTTCTTTCAGTATATCACAGACTTTAGGCCCTTTGTATTGAAACTTCAAAGTCAGGAATTAAATACCTGATTTGCAGTAAACTCTTAAACGCATGCTGAAACCAAACCTTTAAGATAAAACACAGCATAACATTAGTGTCCTGTGTACTTGATTAACTTCACTCATTTGAGTGGGTTGGTAAGTGCAGGATGCAGTCCAAGACTGAAAAACAAGCTCAATATCTTTTAAGCACTTTTTCCCTACCTCTCCCAAAATGAGATTTTTCTAAAAAAATCAAAACACCACAGCCAAAACAGGCAGACAAAGAACATCCTAAACAGAAATTTCCACCGTGGTGCTGTCCTATATAATCTTAAACTATTGACGCAAATCAGGCACATGTACTGCACACACTAATTTAATTACACACAGGAAACCGACACTGGCAGCAACTCTGAGAAAAGTATTAATCCATTTTAATGGATATTGTACTCAAGTTTGCAAAATGAATTTAATCAAAAATACCATCTAGCACGCAACAGAGTAAGGATGTCCATAGACACCTGAAAACTCTACGCTCATATTGCCAAGACAATCTGAGCTTTAACAAACTGGTAAAGTCTGTTCTGTAAAGGCTCCACAAGTTCTTTTAAATTAATATTATTGCTATAAAACTATAAAAGCCCCAAAACCGAGTAGCACTCCGACGCATACACATTTTTCAGGCCGTTTACAGGGAGGAAGTTAAGCGACGAAGGGGCCGACCGCCTTCCCCAGGGCTGTGGCAGCGCGCGGCGGCGGTCGCTGCACACCACGCCCGGCCCCCCACGGACCGACCCCGAACGCGCCCCTCACCCGGCGCCGGCCGCTGCCCCGGGCGCAGAGGGGAAGCCGAGGAACCCGCCGCACGGCGGAGGCCAGAACGCGCCGCGGCGAGGAGGAAGGACGGCCGAGCCCAGGCTGAGGCGGCCCGGGCCGGGCCGAGGGCGGGGGGGCAGCAGCCCCCGGCGGCCCCACCGCTCCCCCAGCAGCAGCGGGGCCCGGCCGGGCGGGGGCGCTGCAGCCACAGCGGAACCGAGCGCCGAGACGCGCCAAAAAGGGTGGAGTACGGTGTGGCGGAAATAGGGGGTGATCTCGGCCACCTGCGTGGGGCCTGCTGCGCGGCAAGGGTTGGTCACCTTTATTTATTTATGTATTTATTTATTATCCCAGAGTGAAAAATTCTTCAGCGCTGTTTTGTGAAGAACACCTTATGAAGCGTGAACTTAACTTTTGTACAACCAGTTGCCAAGACACAGACGGAGCGGGACAGGCTTTGCCTTCCTCCCTCCCGTGCTACTCGGGGTATCATGCCAGGAGAAAGTGCTTCAGGCTTCGTAGAGCAAGAGAGGGTAACTACTGTGGGTTTGTCTTCCCCCCCGCAATGCTTTTGTGAAATCCCTGTTGTCACCATGGCTTTAGATCCTAGAGCAGTGTCTGCCCTGCACCCTGTTAATGCAACAATCCTCTAGAGCTCATTTAAGCTGCCCCCTTTTTTTTTTTTTTGGTTACAAAGACCAAGATGTTGCATGAAGCAAAACATCCAACCACAGAAGGACTTTCAAAAAGCCTCCTACTCACTCTTAGTTTATTCTAGACTTGAGCATGACTACTTTTAGCATCTACAAACCACACAGCCACCTGTTCAAACAGACACTAGATTTTCAAATTCTTAAACAAAAATATAACAAAAATCAATTGTAAGTGGTAATAAGCAGCACTTCGTTTGAAATCAGCAGGTTTCAACATGTACCTTTTGGTGTCCTGGTTTGAAATAGTAGTAAGACACTCATTGGAGAATCTATTTCTATACTGGATTCACATCCGGCACACCATACATGAGGATATTCACCTCACAAAAATACATTAAGAGTCATCCTAAAGATAATGAATTTGTATCACGTCGCAGGATCTTATAAAGAAAATATGAACACAAAGGTTAACTTGATATAAAATACAATTAACTTGAACTATAAACACTTCACATTTGTCACAGTACTTGCACGTCTTATTTTTTTATTCCTAGGATGACAGTGTATACTTCATTACTCACCTTTTGCTGCTCAGTTATGAAGAATAATTAACTGGGTTTGAGTACACAAATGACAACTCATTTCTTCAAAAAAAGAGCTTGTGGTTAGACTGGCAGAAGTGCTTTCACAAACACTGCAATAAATAGCTTTTTGAAACCAAGCTGCTCTTGCTTAACAGCTCCCTCTTGTAAGGCTATCAGCTGCTTCTCACTTGTTTTAGCAGCTTTCATTTTGGATCCTCTTTGCATGACAAAAGTAGTTTTATTTCCTTCTGGCTCAAGCCTCATCAGAATTAACCAAGTTTGAACACTGTGCAAGTTCTGTCAATTAAAAATAGAAGTCTAATGGAAATAACACTGTCAAAGTGTAACGGAAAGCAATGTCATCCTGGAAAGCTAATGAAGGTGGGGGTATGGGAAGGCTTCACCCAAATTTTGTCATGCAAGGCTGGAGGATTTCAGATGGCCTACACCCCTTCCTTACTTATTTATGGAAATAGCATGAGCACATAAAGTCAGCATGCCACTTCTGTATCTATCAACAGAGGAAAAACTATTTGTTCATAACTCAACTTGCTTATTAACAAATTAACCAAAATGTTGCTTAATAAAAATAATAAAAACCAACGCATTAGAACAAAACCGTTTGAGGTATTAATCTTGCCTTCCTGTATTTTCAGCATCTCACAAAAAAAAAAAAGTGCTTCAGATAGTAAAAGCAGCAGAGTATTCTTGCATGATTAATAGGAATTCTTTCCAACTGAACATAATGATATTTGATATCTATTTTCTCCCTACCAGTCACTAGTATGTAAAAGTGTAGCCATATAGATATGTGTTTGTTTAGTTGTATTGCAAGTGGAAGTTTGACCCAAAGGAGTTTTAACTGAAAAAAAATACTTAAAGGGCCTGAAGTTGCAGGAAAACAACACATTTTCAAATGTGGCTCTGTGTGTAAACAGTTGGTCTGCAGGCCAGAGAATGCCATTTATCAGAGACTTGGGCCAAGTGAGACTGAAAAATTTCACCTTGTGATTACATTTCTTGACTTAATTTTAACATTTCAGCCATTCATGTGTTTGGAAACATTCCAAATGTTATAATTTTCCAATTACAAGCACTAGATACAAAAGACAAAGTTTTTATTTTAAATATAATCGGTTTTAAAAACAAATAGTAACTTCAACGTAATCAAACACAAAGCACTTTCACACAAAGCAAGTTATATCCTGCATTTGTCTGTCTAAAGTAAGTTTAACAAAGCAAGTTACTTTGGCACATTCTGCAGATAATTCCATACACCAGAGAACACACACAGGCTTTGTATTGAAGGAAATTTAAGTACAGAAGGGACAGCAGAAAGTTTTGCAGAATGCTTAATTAGACGGAATAGCTGCCAACATTATGCGTCCTATTCTCAATCCATAAGAGGAATTTAGGAATGTAATAGACCATGCCCATAAAACAAAGAAAACCCCACATAATTATTTTTTTTGGTCAGTGTTCTGCATTCTGGTGCCACCACCTCAGATTTTCCAGCCATCACTTTGTAGAGAAGAGGGAAGCTAAGGGAATAACAATTTGAAGACTTACTCACCGAATGAATATCCGGCAGGATTATCCAGACCAGACTGACATGGGTACTAAAACTAAAAACCCTCCCCACCATGCAAGCAAACATCAAGTTTGGAAACACTGCATGCTTCAATTGCTTCTTCCCATCTTGCTCTGATGGTAAACTGACAAGAAGTATGTTTGCTGTGAAATCCAGGGGCAGGGGGGAGGGGGGAATACCGCTTTACAGTAATACATGTGACTTGTGTAAGTTAGAATCAGTGCCTGTGTCATCACGACAGAAAATTCAACAGAGCATCACCCTGGCCCTTAAAGAACATTGAAAGCATTAGAGTCATGCAGCAGCAGACAGAAAACATGAGCTAGTACTGCATCAAAGTGGAAAGCTACAAAACTACCAGCTTTTTGTATCCATCATCCTCTTGCCAGTTACTAGCTACTGATGTAAATTCTTATGGTACAGGGAGACATATGATCAGAAACCTTTTCCAAATGCACAAGGAAGCTCTTGCAGACTGACCCACAAGCAGCAGCAGTTTACAAAAACTAATTAACAGAAGGCCTAGAGGTTGTATTTGTGATCCATGAAACTCCTGGATTTCAAATGGGAAGTGTTGAAAGACTTTTCAAAAGTTAACTTATACCAAATATTTATAGAAGGCACATTTGGCAAGAACAGTAAATGCAGTATTTTTTATTTGTATTTATTTTAGCTTCTTACTTTTACAGAGATTAATACAGTGTTAGCATCATAGCCTTGTTTAAACACCTGTCTGCCTTTTCTAGACAGGTATCATTCAAATGCATCAAAATGTTATTTGGACCAAGTCTGCTGCTTATGACATGGTAAAATACTTGAACCTTCAGAGCTTTATTCCCTAATTTTTTGTGATCATCATCTTAAATAAGTATATCCAGCTCAAGTTTCTGAAAACATAACTTTTTTCATTTAGAAAAATCAGAGTACAAGTCTAAATAATCAGAGAAACTCCTTAACAAACATGTTACCTTCTTAATGAAGAAAGAGTAATTAACAAACAGATCAACGATTAAAAGCACAGGTCCTGTATCTGTGTTTTGCAGATGGGATTCAAGCCTTAAGATAAGGCAGAGGTTTGTTTATGATCTATCAGTTGAGTAATGTAAATGTAAAAGGAAGTTCTCCAATGCTATAACCAAGGCTCTATGGGCATTTCCACTGGGGTGGAGAGAAGAAAACACTTCACAGACTTATAAATCAGCAGTAAAAAAAACCCAACCAAACAAAAAAATGCTGAAAAATATATCTATTAAAAATTCCTGGATTAACATCTTTACTGCAGAGTAGAGATATGACTAGACTTAAAACTGGCAAGGAAATTCACGTACTAGATTGAATCACCATTGATGCTCAATAACCTGAGTTGTCCATTTGGTAAAGCAGCCTCCAAGAAGGAAGAAGCCTTTAGGTTTGGTTCTCTTTCAACTAAGAAAGTTTTAAAGTGAATTTTAGTGCTGATGAAAAGATGCCAACAAATCACTTCTTTTGTCAAAGAGGGGCACCTGTCTCAGAGGCAAGCAACTCCCTGCCATTTTGTAAACAGTGCTGTTGCAAAAGCATCAACACCAAGCATGAGACTATATAGGTCTCCATAGACGTTCTCCTCTGGTCTGTGCTGAGACTGTAAGCAAGCACACCAGCCTGCAATGCGATTGAGACAAGATTAACTGAAGAACATCACCAACCTGTTTTGCACAAAGCAGAAAGGGAAAACACTTAGTTGCTAACAACTAGTGCTGGACTGAGCGGCCCATAAAGATTACATATAGTTTTTACAGACCTAAGTCAGAATCCCCTCAAGCAAATTCTTATTCAAACAATCTAGCAATAAAAATTACTTCTGATTGGTTTCCAGTGACAGAATGCACAGAAACAACCAGAAGTCTTCAACCAGAAGTCACAAAGCTTCAGAAAGGGCTTGTAGAGGTGCTAACCAGCTTCAATCAATCAATTATCAATGTTTAAACACTGCCTATAAACGTTTGTAAGAACCAATAAGAGCACTGCAGTTCGGACAGGTGTGATCCACATCCTTTAGGGCATCAATGCAGAAGGGAATTAAGCAGCAGCCAGCTATACACCTGCAAAGAAAAAAAACCAAACAATCTGGTTTACCATTTGTTACATACACAAGAAGGTAAAATATATTTCCTGCAAAAGCCATCAGTAAAACTGGTGCCATGAAGCTTTAGGAAGAACACACGTGGCTATGGAGTCCATCACTCTAGTGTTCTAGAGCTGCTTTAAGGTCCTATAGGACTTAAATGCAGATGTAGGCCATTCAAACCATAAAGGATAAGGTCCCAGACAGAATGAGAAAGCAACAAAGCTGAGAGCTTTGTTACTCCTCAGAGCTATAAAGAGTCATGTAAGAAGAGAAAAATAAAGCGCAAATTGGAATCAACCTACCCCAGCAGGCAGAGGCCACCACATGACAGCCAAGTCAAAGCTCCTGAGTCATACGAGAGACGTGTCACTATCATCTGGTTACAGGAAGGGCAGCACATCTGAACTGGGCGGTCATAAAATACTACTGGTTGCTGAACGTAAACTGTCTGAACTGTAACTAAGCAGAGAAATATGCTGTTCACTCAATGGGTAAATAAGGAAAAAAGGATAGTTAATCAACTTCCTCTGAGCTAGGCTCAGAGCAATGAAATGCATAATGACAAAGAGAAATCACCATAGCATTTCCTAATGCAGAAACACGCTGTCTTAAGAATAAGTCTGCATTAAAAACTGCAGAAAGCCAAATGATGTTATTGATATTAGTGCACACTGAAGGATTTGCAAGAATTGATTCAACTTATTCCCTTCAAAAATATTTTTTGGAAGGCGGGGAACGCCTGTGAACCCTGATCTTTAATCTTCTGCACAGCATCCATTACATAGCCACTTGACACCTCCTTAACATGAGGTACAGTAGAGTTTTCCAGGCTTACCGGGATTACTTGCTGGTGCAGGCTGTCCCATGTATGGGGGAGGGTTCATTCCCTTCCCATCTGGTTTCTGGCCAGGTTCTGGGACAGGATAGGGGTGAGGATAGCTCACATTGATTCCTGTTGTTTCCTCATAAGAAGGTGGTGCAGATGGGACAGGGACGCCACTCGGAGCAGACATTGTATCTAAAACGTAACAGAGAGAAAATTATAACAAAATACTTTATTTATTGAGGACAAGTGACAACTAATTAGACTCTATTCAGACAGAAAGCAAGAAGATAACTAGATTAAAATGCACCTTTACCAGCATAAAATTTATTGACTGTTATTTGTTTCTGATAGTATTAAATGTTAACCTTGATTTCATTGTTGTTGTTGCTTCCTTCACTCTTCCTTTTCACAGGATAGTTTTTACACATTTTCCCACCACCAGTTCTTCCTTTATAAATTAAAAATGCTAAAACAGGGACATGGGGCATCTTTATTAGTATACTAAGCTATCTGGCAGTTTCTCCCAATTCTCCAAGAACAGTATTTCAGACACCCCCGCTCCCCGTTCTCCTGAAAAAAAACAAAAAAAAAAAAACAAAAAAAACCAGTATGATAGGCCACATGGTAGTTGCTAACTAGCATGAGCCTGGTTTGTGGTAAAGCTCAAATATTTAAAAAAAGACTATTTATCTCTGCTGTGGTTTGAAATCAATAGAAATATTTTTTTAAGGAAAAAGAAACGGCAAACAAGTACACCCAACTCAACTCAAAGCTCAAATATGTCTAAGGTTGCCATTTTTGCTGCTTACCAGTTTCAATGAGTTGGTTAATGCAACTTTCCTCCACCGTTATTTCATTACAGAGTGTAAGAATGCTAACCATCGCCGTGTCCCAAAGTGGAAAGAAATGACTGTGATTTCAACACAGACTTCCTCTCTTTCTTCCTGCCTATCCACTTCCTATACTCTGCCCACCAATTTCTTTGTTGAACAATTTCTCACGGCATCAATGCTGATTAAGCATCTCCCTTTTTCTCCTAAGGACCATCAGACAGCTCTGAGAACCACACTCCATTCTCTGTTGTTGCACATTTGATCCCTCTGTATACGCACAAGTCTTTTCACTCAGTACTATCTGGAAAGGGCAACCTGTATTTGGAATGTTAATTCTACATTCTTATAAGTTAATATAGAATTATAATTAACCATAGCACTAGTATGAATAAAAGGAATAAGAGAAATTGCACTGATGAGGAGGGTAAAAAAAGAACAAAAGGTATGTTGAGAAATAAAAATACCCACAACAATATAGCATTATTTTCAAAGCTTATTGCTTTGAAAACAGCAGCTTGCTGGATATATGCAGTGTCTTGTGGTGTGAGACACCAGACATTCTAAGCTCAGCAATTCTCCCCATTGTTCATATCACATCTTGAGACACCATTGCATTGCATGGTAATAACAGGACATAAACATACACAACTTAGCTAACGTGGTAGTCACACGCTTCAGAAAACTATTTGCAAAGTTCACAGCCCAACTTCCTTTTCTACCTTATACAAAAATGACACCTCCTCAAAAATAAACCAAAGAGGAATGTGGTTAAGTGCAGACACAAGCTGATTCAAAGTTGAACATCAGAGGTCGAAGTTCAGATCTGCTTAAACTCTCAAGGCCAACCAGTGAACAATCCTTTCCTTACAAGCTATGCTGTGGATTTTTACAATCCAGGAAGTATGCTGTAACTTGACTGCCCAATATGCAGAAGGACAAGAAAAAGAGTGAAGAATCAAAGAGAGTAACATTGTCCATGAAGACCTTGCTGGCTTTCTGGCCCAGAAGACAAGGCAGGGGGATGGACACAATCTCAGTATAAAACCGGGCTAATCCTTAAACTGTTAAATTGCCTTTGGGGAATTTAGTTCCTGGGAAAAATGGAAGATCACGATTTCTTTCACACTGAAATCAATACATAATCACAGCAGGCAGTGGAGGAACAACAGGCAGTGGAGAGCCAACCCAGAACTGTTGTGCAATGACCTATTGCACAATAGTTTCCCCACACAGTGGCTTGAATTATCCTTTTACTTTTGAGCTAGAATGATTACTTTATCAGAGAATTTATTTATCTCCTAAGTAGAGATAACTGTTGTGAAACTATGCATCTTACAACCACCTTCTCCCAGATTACCTCATTCCATTCTGTTTACATGTGCAGATGAAGTCCAGAATTTGCTGTTTTCAGTACATTGTAATGCTTAAAAGCACCAGTTTAACAACCAATTGCATCAACAAGATTCATCCCAGGAAAGAATGTAGCTATTTTGTGCACAGACCTGGAACTCTTCCACTGTGTATTCTGAAAAAGGATCTTCTCATCACCATTTCAAGACATTTCTGTAACAGCCACCCTGAGGTCAAAGCATCCCGGACTTTGAAATTAATACATGGAGTCCTGCTATTAGCGAGCTATGAAAGAACTGCCTAACAAACCTCCTTTTTCCTTTGGTCTCCTAAAATCTGGCTTTTTGTACAGTTTAAAAAACACACCTCTTTCCACCTATCACCCAAAAAATATATCACATTCTTCATTCAGAAGAACTGATTACTTCGGCAGCTAGACTGCAGAGAAGAATCCAGCAGATCTACCAGATCAGAAGCTGAATATAAGATGATAGTGCCATGAAAATGGCAAACACCATGCAGGGATACATAAACAAAACCAGTATGTGTATGACAGCTCAAAAAGTTCTGCTGCTCTGGGAAAGCCCCCATGGGAGTACGGTATCTAAGAAACAAATAGGTGAGCAGATTCCAAACAAAAGCACCAAGAACAATCATAAAGGCTAGAAAAGAGGACTTCTGAGAAAAAGCGAAAGAAATTCAGTTTCCTTAGTTTCAAAATACCAGTGAGAATAATGATGACAGACAGGTAGCAATGAAGAACAACTAAACAAACTCCTCAGAGTAAACTTTAAGGAAAACTGTAAGAAAAACTTTAGTAAGTTTTTCCCTATGTCTTCCCTCCTGAAAGTTTTAAGAACAGTTACACATCAGAAATTATGTTATTCAGCATTAAGTGGATTAGAGAACCTCTTCACATCCCTTCCAACTGTATTTTCCATTATTTCAACACTTGCTTTTGAAAAATAAATGCATTGCCCTTTAATTTTAAACACCTACTTTTATGTATGCTGTTTCAGAAGTGAGATGCTACATCTTCTGAAGAAGGTAAGGCCCAATCCTGGACAAACTGCTTGCGAACCAACCCCCTGCCCCTAGAGCTCATTGCAAGACTGGGTCTAGAACAAACTGAAAACGAGCTTCCTCTACTTAAAACAACAACCACCACCACATCAACAAAAAAAACCCCAAACCCAAACCAACCATGATTATAAAGAGTTTCTGAGTATCAAACTTATTCAAGCTTCAGATAAGATAGTAACTGCAGTAGATTGATACTGCAATAAGCATTAACCCAAGGATTAGATAGTAATGAAAACAAAGGCGAGAGGGACATTCTAGAAAGGATTTTCAGCATTTTATTTTAGCTTAAGCAAGACTTACCACCTGGGTTAGTAAGTAAACTGCATGCTATACTTCCCTATGCAATCTCTTAAGGTACTAATAGACCTTCTATAGTTTCCATTTGCACTTTGCACCCTGCAAATAGGTACAGAGCAGCTTATAACTTTAAACATAGCATGTTTTACAGATACATTCTTATATAAAATACCACTGATACAGACATGTCTGGGAAGAACAACTAATGCATAATGCCTGATTACAAAGAGGACAAAAGATTAATATTATAAACCAACCCCAGATCATATGAAAAGTGATACAGAATCTTGAGCATCCATATAGGATAGGGAAAACTTGAATTTCTAACAAACTGTTAGAAATTCAAACAAACTGTACCCAGCTACTTATGAAACAGCAGCAATTTACTAATTGAAAGATAAACAGGCACAAAACCAAGCTGATAGCAGAAGCAGAAACTGAACCCGTAAGTTTTATCTTCTTAAAGCAGACTCTCAAATGCTGCTCCCAAATAATTCAAAAGGGAAGACTGTTTGGTGGCAGGTACCTGACTGCCAGAAAAGGCAAAGGATAAGACAGGTAACAGGGAAGTCAAATACACCAAAAAGTTATCTAGAGGTAGGATGTATGCAAACCATTAGGCAACATTAAAGCTATCTCAAACCAGGATATGCAAACACTGAAAGACCAACAAGCACAGTAAATGCAAGACTGGGCCTTTTACGCTGATACACAAGAAGTTTCCATTTACATCTGGAAGTTTCCGATCCAAACGCCACGAAGCAGAGAGAAGAACTGAGCACTCCTTTGCTCGCTACTACTCTTTGCTTCAACTCTTTAGAAATGCACATAGTAAGACAAAGACCAATGGCTTCAGCTACCCATCCCACATCATTCTTCTGCTCTTCATAAAAAAGCCTCTTGTATTCCAGGTGCACAATGGTAAGGTGGATATTGACTCACTGTGCCCAGCTGCACTCTAACTTTAGGCAGATGAGTCACTAGACTCCAGAGAAGAATTAATAAAGCAGCAAAAGCACCAGCTCCCTCCTCCAGATTTTTCTTTTTTGTTCATTTCCTCAAGAGAAAGAATCACAAGTACTTAGAGCTGCGAGCACTTTTCTCAGCCCAAATCATTTCCTTCATGAGCACACACTGGAACAACATCGGCATGGGGCAAAGCACCCTTCCAGTTCATTCCTTTCTGCAGAGGTCTGTTGCTCTACATACAGAACAAAGTTGGCATAAAGAGAGGGAAAAGGCTGGTAAAAGGCACAGCATTCACAAACCACTCTATTCAAACGAAACCCAATTAGTTACTTATGCTAGGCTGGAGACCAGGAAGACAAGTAACAAATTCTACCGACAGAACGATGCATGGATACCCTTCTCTCCAATGGAGAGTGCAGCACAGCTCTACGGCACCTTTACAACTGCACTAAAGCTACATTAATTTGGGGGAATGGAAGGCTTTTGAAACTGTTGAATACTTATTAAAACTCAGTGGTGCGCAGCAGTTTTTGCAGGGTTTTGCGTTTTGCAAAATTGTATTTCGGCTAAATCAAACGCTCCCCTCCATTTTAATCCCTAAACTCTAATTCCATGTAGCAATCTGAAACCAGAAGCAGGGTCTGCATTTGCTCCCTACCCAGAACTGCCAATTTTAACACAGCAAGAGAATTTGCAGGCTGTACCTGGGGGGAGGGGGGGGGGGGGGGGGGAGCACAAGACTTGGCTGAACTTTCCTTTTATCTTACTATTGGAGAAAGCAAATTAACTGACTCAGAACTTCTAAGGTAACTTATCTGAAGAACTTACTAACCAAGCATTCATTATAAAGCCAAGATTAGTACAGCCTTCTGTCGTGGGCTTCATGGCTTGTATCTGACTAAAATCATCGGAGATAAAACTTTGACTTGAAACTAGAAGTATGCTCAGAGGCAGCTACACGTTGCAGAAGGATTCAGCAGGCTTACGTCTCATCAGACAAGACAACTCTCCAATAATGTTTATGTAATTAATTAAAATATAGGCTATGACCTACACAGTTTTTTTAAATAGCTGCATAGTGTTCCTCAGCACACTCTCCCACACCATGGATTTGTAAGAAGTTGTGCAGTTTCTTCAGAATGCTAACTGAAGTATCAAACTGTAAAACCTAGTATAGATGAGGAAGACTCTTATTCTGACCTTCGTCATCAAGATGAATACAGGCATTACAGGGAAAATAAGAAAGAATGTATGTTTATCACAGTTCAGAAGCTACACAGGTCTTACTTAATGTGCCCAAAACAATAGGTTGCCCTGTGATAACCTATACCTGCTACATCTGCCAGATCATATATATTCACACGTTAACTTATGCCATTGTCTGTTCTAGGACGGGAAGTGTATTCAAGATTCCCTTCCTCCCAGGGGGCAGATTTACTGCAAGAACATTAGGGTGCCATTATCTGTGTCATGCTTCCAAATACAGAGATGCAGAAAGCTACAGGACTGCAGTCATCTTCCCCTTCCCTCCTCACACTCCATTCATGATGCAGACCAGTCAGGGTCAGAGTCTGGCTCACATGCCTTTCATGCATCTTCACCCAGTGATAATCGCCATAACTACAAATTGTCCCCTCCACACCCAAAACTGAACACATATTTATTACTATTTTCTCACTATAGGATGCATCCCCCATCTTATGAAAATTTTCTATATTGCCCAGATCGGTATGTTAACATTATGTAGTTGAAAACTGCAGCCTTTTTCTGAAGGCAGGATGCAAATGTGTATTCTAAGAATGCAGAGAAATACCTTTTGCCCAAGGACAAATGGAAAAAAAAACCAGGAGGGGGAACAAGTAAAAAGTAGAAAGGTAAGTCAAGTCATTGATGCCTTACCCAACAATTACAGATGAATCATTAGGCATCAATTTTTTTCATCCCAGCTGGTTTCCTGACCTGCACAAGAGTCTAGTGGAACTGGATTCCACAGCAGCACACAGGTAACAGCAGCACCACCTCAGGGACAACTGTGGGTAGATGATATCTCTGCCCCTTACCAGGAGGGGAGAAAAAAAGGTCTGTGCAGTCCTCACACTAACACACCACAGAAGGAGAAACTTATGCGCAGAAGTGTTGCTCCTGGGAGGCTAGAGAAGATGGAGGAAACTGTAGACTCACCCCTGTCTCCCTGTCCAGCCAAACCCGAGCCTGGCACCTGCTTTTAACGCAATAGCAAGTACTGCTCTTCTAAGAATGGAAGAGCAAATACACTTACTACCTTACAGAACAATTTTCTTTATCTGAAATCTTCCTTAGCCACTCAGGTACAGACCAAAAATACTCTGCTTGCTTTCAAAAAGGCTCCCCTGAAACTAAATAATTACATCTGTATTTGCTTCAAGTCTTGAAACAAACTTTAGTATAAAGAAAATATAATTTTTAGTTTAAATCAGAGTGTATGTCTGTCATAAGAAATATTTGTAAGAGATAAGCATAGTTAGCTATATGAAAGTTTGAACTAAGAACATTATCATTGCTTAGTATGGATTTACAACTTTCCTGTTTTTATCAAAATAAATGTATATCCTTAAAACAGTGCAACAGCAAATGTCCTAAAATCAATCTAAGACTATTTCTACCAAAAGAAAGATCCAAGTTGCCACTTCAGCTGCCTACCACTATGGAGTGAGTTTTCAGCCATATCAGTTCCCTAGTCTCACCAGCCACACAACAGCATAAATGCTAGTCATACAAGGGGAGATGGCAACAACATTCATGCAAGCGAACATAAGCAGATGGTGAAACCAGACCCAACATCTTAGACCATCTGTTTTTACTTTCATAGAGCATCATTCCAAAACTCAGAATCAATATATATGCACTCTCAGCAAGAGGAGGGACATTTCCATTACACACATTTATTAGGATGACTTAGAAAAGAAGTACATAGTTTATTTTTATCTTCCACCCTAAGGAATGTTGCTGAATGGGAATTTATCTGAACCCATTACATCAAATTGCTTTCTAGATAATTTTTACTGAGAGGTGCAACACACTAGCAAAAATGCCATGCAACACAAGGCAAGGACACGAAAATAAAGTAAGCCTGTATCTGGCTATCCAAGTGATGAACAAGCTGGCAATATCATCAAGAAAGCATACTTATAAGAGCGTAAGTAGTGATTATTTTATTTGATTTCTCAGCAGTTTTCATTTTTTGGGAGACTCTTATTGAGTGGTATATGTGTTGGATGAAGAGAAACAAGATGAATGTAAATTCAGTCATTCACGTTTGGGTGCAAGAAACAGATCTCGAGCAGGGACATACTAGCTTCTACCCAGGATGAAGACACAGTGCTGAGCACCACCTGTTGGGAGCACAGCAGAGGAGCTGGCACGAGAAACGGGGCCGGAGGAAGGCTGCAAGACAGCATGGCGTGTGAGGGCCTTCAGCTGAGCAAGGGAGCAGATACTACTGAGAACAAAACCAGAAGATGCGCCTGGCTGCCAGGAGCACAAAAGCCAAGCCACTGTCTCCCTGCCATTGCCAACCCTGAAAGCTTGCAGCTTGTCTCAAACTCCTGCCAGACTCTCAACTCCTGCTGCTCTATTCCCAGCCCAACTGCCTTCTCCTGGATATAATGTCCTTCACATATCCCCACTGCCCAAGCTTATTCCAAGAAGCTATGCACCTCAATTTGAAAGGCATTACTTAAGCAGGCCCCAAGGCCCAGAGTACAGCATAGCCTGCACTGGGCAGGGAGAGAAACATATGGGGAAAAAAGTCTCAGGCACTAATTAAAAAAATAGAAGTTTGACTTACTTGGATTGTTGCACGTTTGTTACACACGGCAGAAAGTTGCTGGCTATAGACGACTGTAGTATCTGATCTTTTAAGTCCAGGAAAAGACGCACGGGGAATAACAGCAGAATCTGTAGGCAACACACACAAGGGCAAAGAACGGATTAATTGGAAGGAAACAGAAGCTGTGACTGGACAGTTTTTACTAGCAGCAGACAAAAGGTACGGTAAATGAGCCAGATAATAAAGCAGAATTTCCCCATTGGGACCACAGCTGGCTGTAAATAATTCTGTAACAAGAACAGAAGTAGGAAACACACTTTGGAGTAGAAAGCTGTAACAGAATACAAAGTCAAAGGGCCTTGAACAACCTCACTTAAGTAGGTCCTAAGCAAGCGGCTGATCCAAATGACCTCCAGAGATCCCCTATGCAACCTAAATTACTCCGTAATAACCCAGAAAACATAAGTTAGGTTACTGTACTAGAAGAAGATTACAAAGGACCAGTTCTGGTTTTACCAGTACACTGAAGACTAAATACTAAGTTACGACAAAACTGATGCAAAAGATACTAGTCATGATGTAAACAGAACAAATTCGTCTGCTTTAATGACTTCTTCACTGAGGACAATTCTCTGGAAAACTGCCTTAATTGCTGGGCTGTCTCCATTGCTGCCAGCTTGGTTCAGGTCAGAGAAGCACTAATTCTTCCCAAGTACAGAGACTGGCAGCAACAACAGGAACTGTATGGCTATTAGATACTCTTTCTGCCCCAAGTACTGTTGTACGCCTAGTGGAATGCATATTCCAGATCAATACCTTGATATCAAAAGGAAGCTGGGTTTTATTAGTGGACCTGACTTTTTTTTTTCCTTACTTCACAAGACGTAATGTAAATATATCTATTTGAGAACATGGGAATTTCAGATCATTTTAAAACAAGCTTGATTTTCTTGCTTTTTTGTGAGATGCTCTAGAAACTCCAGTCTATCATGGTTCCAAACTTCGTAATAAGTTTTAGCCTTAACTCATAACCAGCTTCTCTTGTGTCTACATCATCCTTTAAGCAGTTATACATCCTAATGTTTATCTCATATACTTCTACTACCATAACTTCTCAACTAGAGTTCTCAACTACTGCCTCCTGTCTGGTAAACCTCTGCTGGTCTTACAACGTCCATGTTGCGTCCTCACGACTCATGTCTGTATCTGCCCACGTCAGCACTGCTGCTCTCCAGGATCACCCGCCTTTTCCTTTCCACACTGCACCTACGAATAATCAACTACCACCACACACCAGCTGAGCGAGCACGGAGCTCAGTTATGCAGCTACTCACCCTCAGTGCCTCCGCAGCCACGCAGGCCAATTCCTCTGCTGAGTCAGCAGCAAGTACTTAATTTCCTTATCATATACACCACCTACACACCTGTCCACATACCAAAAAGAAAAAAAGTAATCTAAAATTGTTCTTGGTTCCTGCTCTGGTGAGCTATTTATTCAGCCTTTCCCTCACTTACCATCCAAAAATCTCTCCCTTAAACCTTCAACTACAAGGATAAGGCTCTATGGACACACATCTCCAGACTGCAAACCTCAAAGAAACTAAGTGTTATTTCTAAGCAACATAAACAAGTTCATTTGTAATCCATGACTGCTCTTCTCCAACCAAGCCAATTCCTGTACCTGTTTCCACAGTCATTCTTCAAAGTTTTTAAAATAGGCCTCAGGTAGCATCTCTTGATTTTACACTTTTTCTGACCATGTCTCTCAAGTCAAAAGGCCCTTTCAACACCTGAAAAATGCCTACAGAGAACTTTGCAGGTACAAAAAACAACATGCAAAGAAAAAGAATTTCAGGCTTAAGTATCCAATTAGGGCTGGAGTCACTCCATCCACTCAAAGTATGGCTAAGACCCAGCAGACAAGCAACAACAATGACACAAGCCTTTTCACTTCCCTGGAGTGTGGAAAAGTCTCTGGAATATTGCCGATTGCCTTCCTTACACAACACAGCTTTCATCAGGATTTCAGTGAAGTCTATAAAAATTTCTATAAAGAACCTGTTACAAATTTGTTCACTCTTCCAGGTTACACAGGACTAATCTGCTGTACTGGAGGCATGGTAATACATCAGTAAAGACTACTAATGTTTATACTTTTCAGTAGTCCCATGGTCTTCCCAGTAGACTAAGCAGAAATGCGGAAAGGTTTATTAAGAAAGGGAATTGTGTACTCAGTCCAGTGTGGGTTTTACAGTAGCCACGTAGCTAGGACAAACACAGGAGCTGGTACAGAAGGACAGACGTGGCTACAGGCACAATGCATATGCAGGAACAGTAACTGTAGTAACCCATCACTTCCCTGAGGACAGGCATTGCTCTTTCACACCACTCTCGTACTCACACACCACAGCTTTGGCAGACTGAAGAAGGAACAAGACAGCAGTCAAAGATGACTAAACTCAGTAATTTTTTGTGACGGTATTTGTAGTATCAAATATTCCACAGCTATATTTTTAAAAACCACTGACCTCCTGTTTTCTTTAGAAAAAGAAAAGTTTCCCCTTGTGACTAAACTACAGAGCTGAATCCTGATCAACTGCCCCCAGTCACAGCTACTTCTGCTGCACAGACACTGCACGACCAAAGATCATCCTCACCTCTGCTTTACTGAAGAGCAAGTTCTAAGAAATCAACACCCTTTCATAGATTTCAAAATAGTCACGATCATAACTTCCAGCATGAACACATCTAGTCTTGGTATTTAACATTCAATACTTATTTTTAAATGATGTTGCATTTTTCATTTCTTACCGCTGACTAGTTTTGGACAGCTGGTTCAATTTAAAAATGACTGATATGTTTTTTTGCTTTTTTTTCTTCCCCCTTCCTGAAGACAGATGCAAACAGGTCTCA
This sequence comes from Ciconia boyciana, assembly GCF_034638445.1. Classification (NCBI taxonomy): domain Eukaryota; kingdom Metazoa; phylum Chordata; class Aves; order Ciconiiformes; family Ciconiidae; genus Ciconia; species Ciconia boyciana. Next base: position 12,504,577 of record NC_132946.1, on the reverse strand, counting down.
GGTCTTCACAGCATCCCTGGCATGACAACCACCTCTCCTATGCCTCCCTTTTCTTTTTTTTAGTTTCAAATCTGAAGCACAGACAATGTTTATCAAGTGCTACAGTGAATGGTATAAAACTAAAATCAAGTATCAGTCCCTTGAAGTTATCTATCAAAACAGAAATTCCTAATAAAGAACAAGATGACATCAGGATTACAAAACAATCTCTTCAAAATACTGAGTATTGTGGAGGTAACCACAACTTCAGCTTTTCAACTTAATTTTGCTGATGTCCCTTCTGCTTTAAATGTCAACTTTGAAGAGATATTTGAACTATTACTTCATACAGCCAGTGCAAACATATGTCTCGCAATCCCGGGCGCTACTTGAAGATTAGCAAAAAAAAAAAAAAAAATTGCTTACAAATACCGCTTTCCCAAGCAAATAGTTGTTGCCCTTCCCTTACTCTTTATCTCTTGCTAAGATTTGACACTATTGAATCCCTTAAATTAAACAATTCCTACTCAGTCCTCTTCACTAGAAATCCCAAGTTGCTCTCCAACGCCACAGGTAACTATAGGGGCTCTGGGCACAGCAGAGTTTAGCCAGCTGCTAATCAGCAGCACCTGGAATGAAACACAGGCTGAAGGCTAATCTTTTTTTTTTAAACAATCAGGCAGGATATACAGGTTTATCAGAGCACCCAGGATTTTTGCAGAGCACGGCAGCAAGCCGTAACACAGCACTTGCTTGGGCCACCATCTTGATTATCTGAACTCTGGACAATAACTTCCCAGTTTACCAACCTGCTGAGAAATATTATTTTGAAGTTGTGTAAATTCCTCAGGCATTCGTGAGAGAGTAAAATTCAGTAATAATTACAAAAAAGACTTTGATACATTATTATTCTAGTAAGACAACCAATGCCATTCGGATCACACTGCATTTTATACTGGCAAAACAGAAACGGTACTACACAGTGTGTTCTCCCCAGCAGGAGCGGTCACAGACCTTTAGTATGTTACCTTTACCCAGTAATCAATATCTCGGGGTAATCCTGTGAGTGGCTTCAACCTGGGTCCTGGTGAGGCCGGTAAACCCTCTCCCTGGGGCAGGGCCCTCTTGAAGGAACCGGCTGCTGCGCCGCTCTCAAGCCCATTCCCTGAGGACAGGGAGGCTTTCCGCCCGAGCCCAGCTGCCGCCTGCAACAGTTGGGTTTCGCTTCCCTTACAGCTCACAGCTTCGGCTTCGGCCTCGCCGGCCCCGCGCCCGCAGCCGAGCGGGCAGGAGCCGCCGCCCACGGCCTCTCCCGGGCCGTGTCCTGGCCGTCCCGCCGGGACCGGGGCTGCGCCCGCGCCGCTCGGGTCACCGCTGGCGCCCGCGAAGCCCCAACTTCCCCCAGGGCCCCGGGACCGGCCCGCCGAGCCGAGGCGAGGCTGCTCCCCTGCCCCGCAGCCAGGCCGGCGGGGTCCGGCCCTGCCTGGGCGCCGCGGGAGGGCTGGGAGCGGCCCCGGGAAGGGCAGAACTCGGGCCCGGGAGCGGCGGCCGGCGCTGCGCCCCCCCCAAAGCGGCCCCAGCAGTGGAGCAAAGTCCCCCTTCCCTCCCCCCCCGCCCGCCGCGGGAGCGGGGCCCGTCCGGCAGCAGCCAGGCTCCGGGCGGAGCGACAGAGCCCGGCGCGCCCGGCGTCGCCCGCAACGGCCCCGCGGCCCTTACCGCTCCGCGGCGGGTGCCTGCCTGCCCTCCTCTCCGCTCCGGTGAAGCCACTGTCCCGCAGGTCTTGTCCCGTCCCCACCCTCGCCTTCCTCCTCCCCTTCCCCCGAGAACCGCGAGCGGGCGCCCGCGGAGGGCTGCCTCGGGAGGACGGTCCACCGGACCCAACCCTGGGCCCGGGACAGGCCCTGCCCGGAGCCCAGCTGGTCGGAGGGAACCGCCTCCGCTCGCGGCCCCGGACCTACCGGCAGCGCTTCGCCTGCTCCCCGCCGAGCTGGGCCTCCCCGTGCCCGGGCTGCGAGCGGAGCCAGCGCGTCCCCGCAGCCGGGAGCGGCGCGTCTGAATACTGGCGGGAGGACAAGGAACGGAGAAAGAAGTTGTGGAAGTGCAAACATGACTGACGCACACCGCCGTAACCCCCCCGCTCTGCCAGACAAACGGCCAGTCCCAAGTATCGGGCAGCTGATAAATTGAAAATAGACTGACAAATTAAAACAAGTGATCTTCAGCTTTCCCATAATCAGCGTAGGCAGACTCCACATTTTATAGCACAGGAAGAAAAAACCCTCCCTTAATTCTACAATACCCTTTATGTTACCCAAGATCAGTTATTTCAGACAACACCACATGCAAGAAAACATTAAATGATCAAAGAAACCTTCAACAGATATAGTGATTTTAACTAGTGCCCTTACAGGCAATTAATTGGATTCAGTCTTTGGAAAATAGTATGTCACTCCTTCCTCTATCCAACGCAACAGCTCAAAGATAAGACAGAAAATGAATTACTGGCCAAATCCCTGAAAGGGATTCAACAAGGACTGCTTCACCCGCTACGGTTTAGGTGAACCAGTTGGCAAGACCTAGTATTCAAGTGCTTTAATCTACTTTAGACTGAAGGGAGTCAATAACCCCTGAGGGCTCAGCAGGGATTGTGCGTTAGGCCTTTTGACTGAAGGCATCTAAAATCCGTTAAAGTCCTATTTTTTGTGTTTAAATCCTTTCTTGGATGTTGCCCTAAGTAACATGTATAAAGCTTCAATTCAAATCCATCCCAGAGCCAGGACTCAGGCTTCACAGGACAAAAGAGGCTCTTACCCCAAGTGACAATAAGCTCAACAGTGAGCTCTGCAGTCACAGTAATCTGCTGAATCGCCTGCAGGTTCGGGTACCTGGGGGTTTCATCAGATGTTGGAGTATGAGGGCTCTGGCAGCATGAATACTCCCCATCCCCTGAGCTGGGGGGAACGAGGGGGTGATTCAGCAGTATTCAGCCCTTCCTATGAGTTACCATTTGAACCTGACAGGAGAACTAGACTTAGAGGTGAATAAATTTTCATCATTATCAAGAAATCACATTATGTATTATGGTATGTCTCTCAGGAGCAGAATATGAGTAATTTTGGCTTTGGTGCCTCGGCTTAACTAAAATCAGAATAATTGTTCTCTTTGTAACTAAATCCCCTTCCCCAGGTGGCTATGAGCAGCTTAGAAGCCACAGGAGAGAGAAGCCATGCCTGAACACATCTCCCAGGGTGAAATAAGGCATGACCTTCAACTGAAAGCCTTCTTACTTCAACTGCCACGCTCTCCCACGTTTTTTGCTTACATCTAGTCAGAGGCTGGCTCGTGCTACAGCTCTTACTCCTCCTTGGGGACCCCAGTAACATTGCTCCTTTTGCCCCACTACTGTTTCCACTGAATGTCCAAATACAGCAGGCCATCAGCATTCATTTACCAGTGCATGAGCGTATTTCTTCTCACTACCCCTCCTCCTTCCCACCTATCTCACCATTCACCAGTTCCTCCCTTTCCAGTCCTTTTCTGGCTGGCACTGGGTGAAAGAAGCATGAACTTTAGCCAGCCTGTGGCTGGCTGGGCCACCACAGCATCTGTGAGCTGCAGCCTGCCTGAGTTAGGCAGGGTGCCTGCCTGCCCCGTAGGGCAAACCCAGCCCAGCTTCCCCGAAGCAGCCGCCTGCGTGGCGAGACCCACAGAAGTTCTCTTCCAGCAATAGACCAAGTGACTGGGTGGGGACGCGGGCAGCGCCAGCTCACTGCATGCTTGAGGAAACATGGCTAGAAATAAAGATAAATTTCTGTTATCTCCCCCCCCCTCCCCGAGCTGCGTACCTATTAGAATATTTTTGTTCTGAAGATTATAAACATAATTTGCTTTAAAAAATCATAAGAGAAAAAAAAGGCTGCATGGCAATTCCAGAAGGTTGAAGTAAGTCCGAATGCAGTATGCTGTAACTACGAGAGCTCCACTCCATCACCTGTCCGGTCGCATGATGTACTAGGCAGTCCCACCTGCTGTATGTGGCTGTTACGCTTTTCTCCACCCTACTGAGTCATCAACAGGGCTGCTAACAGCGTCATGGAAATGGAAGTGTACACAGAATATTGTGTATATTTTGTCGTCACACTAACTGCATGTATTGTATTACAGAACACCAGTAGATGTCAGTTTAGCCCAAAAAATGAACACATGCTAGATTTATTAGCTTTTGCTTTTACAACAGTAATTTTCCACCAAATAAACTAAACGACGTTTAGAAGTTGATGTATATTTAAAAGCCTGTTAGCCATACCTTACATAGTGTAATATGCCCTCAATGTGTAAAACAAGTAAACCTTAATGTCACCTTATTTTTCTCCTGCCTGGAAGTCATAGGACTTGCACACATACAAATCAATCTCTTTTTTTGTCATTTTGCATATACTGATTTGTTGAGGCTAGAAATTAATTTCTATGAGTTTTGATCATTTCAACAATACTAGATACTTAAGGAGAGTTGTGCCAGAATGCAGTTTCAGACCAGTAATCAATGTACACGCATAGATTTACAGAGAAAACGAGGTAGATACATCAAGTCAAATAACCTGAAAGAATGTTTGGTTTTCCCCCCCCCCACTGTTGCAATGGCTGATTCAAGTTGCAAAGCAAACAGAACAAGAACTCCAACACAATTTGAACAGTTAGTACAAGCAAAATACAGCCAGTCATTTTGGTATTGTAATTGCAGTCAATATCCTGACCTACGATAACAGCTAAAATTTAAGCCACTCACAGGTCTGCTTTTCACAATATAAATATTTTAAAAGAGAAACAGGTAAACTTGATAGGGTTAAGAAAAGAAAAGGAAAAGACACAAACAACAGTGCCGTCTAGAAGAGTAACGCTTCCAAATATTTTGGAATATTTATGTTAAAAGTAATGAACAAAACCAAGCCAGACCAAAAATCCAAAATTACCATTTCTACATAATTCACTGCTGCAAGCATCAATTGGTTGCAGAGAACCTACTTCAAAGTCCCAAGGGCATGAACTTCCAGATGGGATCAATACTGATGAAGAACAAATTATTTACACTTACATGTCAGATGGTAATCAATCAAAATTCACCTTCTGCCCATGGGAATGTTGACTGCCTGAGAAAGCAGAGTTGAATTTTGATTAAAGTGGTATAGCTTATCACCAATTTTGCTAATTCTAAATCTTTTCTCTGAGCCTCATAGTGAATTTAGCTCACCTATAAGCTAAATTCTTTTTCATATAATTTTGTGTAGAACACTGACAAAAAGTTAACAAAACTGGAGAGGATTTATATGTAATTATTTAAATGAGTCAAAATAATCTCTTCCCCTGTTGTCCTTTTACCCTCCATTATCAGATACTGTTCTGCTAGGTTGTCACTGATAAAGAATTTGGATAAAAAGTTTTCTAGGGAGTAAAATAAGTTAAACAAATTTAACTGTACATATTTGTCAAAACAATCAGTATATAGAATGCACAGGTTTTTCTTATGTTTCTCCTTAATGAAATACTACTGATATGAAGATCAGTATTTAGTCTGAGTGTTGAATCTCTTTAATTATGGAATGATACAATTTCTTCAAGTTTCGAAAATGATTGTCCCAAATCACTCACTGGATTATAGGGGGAAAGTATCAGATGGTAAAGAGCTTTTTAATCAAAGACATAAAAGTATAGTAAAAACCTATGTTCAGAGGACAAAGCTGGGAAAATGAACGTTAATGTCTTATTTTTCCATTTCAATAGTTAAGTGATAAGCAAGTGGAACAAACTGACTAAAGAAGTAAGAGATTCTACACCTTTTGATTACTTCCACAAAAACTTGGCTGACTTTCTAGAAAATACATTTAAGAGAAGGCTAGATCATTACAAATCACATGTCACCCGCATTGTATAACATGTCCAACTGGTGAGCTAATAACCCCATCTGGTTTAAGAAATAATGCATCAGCTAAAGCAAACAAACCAACTAACCACACAACACCATGAAACAGTAGTACAACTTGCTATTATGTAATTTGATTTCTCGGGACTTTGGTCAAACTTTGCTTCTTTAAAATTGACCTGCATTTTAACCAATAATAAAATACACATACTGTCAGTGCCACGAGTGTAAATCGATATTCTGTTCCACAGGTCGAAGGTACAAATGAAGATGTTCTGCTGCCTCTCCAGCTAACAGCAGCTAATCTTCAAGGGAGATTCTCTCTCTGACTAGCCAATTGACTATGTGACATGAGCTTTGAGGTTCACACTGCAAGCCTCAAAGCTGAAAGCAAGATACACATCCCACATTTCAGTGTAAAGTGCATGTTCACTTTGCTGAGATGTCCTCGAAGCACTGGTAATACTTAGCTGTCACGAGCTGGGGACACCATTTGCCCAGATGAGATTCAGTGACCTAAGCAGCTCCTTCATAGTAGATGGGAGCATGAAAACAGGAATTCTGGCTGTCTGAGAAAAGCCTCCCTGTTGGGGGTGTTAGCTGCACGTAGACACTGGAACACTAAGGGGAGGGAAGACAGAAGCCTCTGAGACTGCCTGCTGATGAACAGGAAAAACACATATTAGCCACAATAGCAAACTCACTCACGCTTTGTGAGGCACTATGGCTTTATAAAGGTGGTATTTGCATACATACATGTATTCGGTAGCCACAAAACTCGATTTGCATATCCCTACTAAGTACCAACAGCACCCTCATTAGCACCCAGTAGAGTAATTATGGCTATCCTGGATGAGGTTCTGAATGCAAACCACTCATGGTAGAAGAGAGTCCCCTTAACTAATTCTACAGGGTCTTATACAATGCTTTTAATAGTTGGTACTCTGGGTGGTTTTTGATCGGGAAGGAAAAGAGGTAGGTTTTTGTGGTTGACTTTTGTTTTTAAATATGTTCTCATTTAAGTTGGATCTAGGGCTTAGAGCTTTGATAAAAGAAAGACTGGGACAGCATATTAGTTGATTTGGTAAATATTAAAAATAAAAAAAGTCTGCCAAATGTGTTATGAGCCAAGGTAATGAAGGATAGACAGGAGCTACACTTCGAAGGAATTATGTTACCATGTAATAATTCTGTTTACTCTAAGTCAACTCAATTAACTTTAGTGCAGGAGAAATTAACTACAACTTCTACGTGGTCCTCTCCAAGCCTGCTGGGCAAAGGAGCAATAGCTAAAGGAATCACTTGAGCCTCAAGCTTTTGTTGAGCTCAGGCTTTAGGGTTTCATCAGCTTCCAAACCCACTCTATAGTAACTCCAGCACTTTCCGTGCTGAAGTTACTGTACTGTGCAGACAGGTTCAGTTTTATTCTCTAAGCTACTTTTAACAGTGAGTTAAATGTCTGCAATAATTAAAATGTCTGCAATAATTAAAATTACATACTGCCATAATAGACTTCTCATGTACTTCTTCAGAAATACTAATCACAAAATACTTCAGAGCTAACAATGCAATAATTAACAGCTTGCAGAGACAGGCCTAGGTAACACTGCTGTATTGTTTCTGCTTAGGTGAGCCCTGGCCCTCTTCAATATAAACAACTATACCAACATGTGCAGTTATCAAAGAGTCTGACATTATAGGTGCCAAATTCATTTGAAAGTATGGTGAAGTTTGCTTGTGTGAACAAGAGCAGAGCCTCGGTTTCAAGGCTGCCAGGAAGTGGGTTACCTTGAATCCTGGTTTCCAAACACTTAGCTTTTTTTAAAAGCTGTGACAGAGGGCTTTGCAATGTTGATTGGGGAGTCAATAACTTCAACTTAAATTATCCCCGAATAAGTTCTGTGTGTGGCAGAGGGGGCAGGGGAAAAAAAACCAAACAAACAAACCAAAAAACAACCAGAACAGAGAGCCCACAAATACACCCTCCCTTTCAGAAACTACTTTGTGAAGATAAATACCCCGTGACTGACAGCATCATTGCTTAGGTTCATGTATCAAAACAAAACTATTCCTCCACACCAATATGGAACTGGTAGGGAAAAAAAAACCCAAATAAACCCTCATGATAGATAAATAATGACTTCAAGTCAGCTCTCAGACACGTCATCTTACATAAAACCATCTTCTTTCTCAGTTCCCATTTTCTTCCAGTGTCTTTTACACTTCCCCTGGTGATCCCACCCCCACCCCTCCCAGGGTGCTGGAAACCAATGGGATGAAAAGGGTGAACTCTCCAAAAGTTTTGAGCTTTTCAACTGCTCTCAGGTCTCTTCACCCCACACTCCCCCTTCACAGCAGCCACTCGGACACTTCTGCTTGGTGCTCTCCGGTGAGGCAGGTTTGAGGCTGAGCTTTTCCTGGCTGCTGCTCTTCTCTCTCTTGAGGCTGCAGCTGCCCATTTGCTGCCATCTTGGCAGGTAGGGAACTCCTTACCCTAGAGCCTATCCATCTGCCGGGCAGATGCATGGAGGTGGGCTTCCCTGCCTCCACAGAGCGGGGTCAGAGATTGCCCCCCTTCCTGGGGAGGCCAACTCTTAGTTTGAGGTATTGCAACAACTCCTCCTGATACTAAACATCTGCCATTCTCTTTCCCAAGCGTGCACCCTCCTCACTGTACATGCCTTGCTTAGCATGACCATTAAGGGGAAAAAAAAAGACTTATTTCTTTAATCCAAAAGTTGGTAACATGGAGTAATATGCTTGTGGAAGGTTGGAATATTAATGGATTTATTATGGGAAACAGAAGTAGCATAACAAATCTGAAACTGCAAATGATCCCCCAGGATTGCAATTGGTTGACAGAATTGCTAAATGAATCCAAACCTAAATATGAATGCTTTACTGTCCTTCTTCTAGTATTGCTTCCTTCTTAATTACCAACTCCCATAGTGTTATTTGATCATCATAACAGCTAATAACAGCCGCCAGACTGCAAAAAACCTATTTCACACTACAGCAAAACATTTAAGTATGTAAATCACCATGTCCCCTAGAGAGCGACACAGCAGTGTGGTGTCAAAAGAGGTAATGATAGGTTTATTTTTCCCGGAACACTTGGCACTTCATGTAAAGAATTACAAGGAGAATAACCATTCACTGCCAGTAATGGTTCTCCTAGTGTACACAACCAAAAAGAAATGGTTACGATAGAAAAGCTTCACATTTAAAAATAGAAGATCAGTCTTGATTAAATCATCCATTATTTGATGGATTCTCTAATAATGCCACCAGAAAACAGAGTGGAAAATTATGATTCTCCAACAATTTACCATTCAGATTCATCTTCCTACTCCCTTGACAGGGTACAGGAAGGATATGTTTTTAAAAATAAAGCTGCCTGATTATTTTTCCTATAGAGAGAACTGAAGTATGATTTCAACTGCTGTGATGCCATTGCTGAACAAAGCGGTGCAAAAATCCCATCTTCTCACTCTTCGTCCAGAATAATGCCTGACCTACTGTTTGGCCAAGCTGTGGAATAGTCTTTGCTGTCAACCAGCTTTGCTGGCTCATGTTGTACCTGACCACTGAAATCATTGATCTAAATCTTACATTTAAGCTTTCTGTTGTTTTACTTAAGGCAGCAGCCAGACTTATTTTAATGAACTGCTTTGATCCAACTCTGTGGATCTAAAGCAAGTAATGAATGATACAGTAGTCTCTTGTGCATAATTCTGACATAATAATCTTTCACACAGCTGTCATCTGGACATCAGAATTACTACAACCTAGTTGGGATATAGGCAAGAAATACAGAAATACAGAGATAGAATAAGACGTTATTGCTAAAAGTTCATAGTTACCCAATGAGGCTTTCCTTAAGGCCTCAAATATCCACTTCTCTGAAACTCTGTTCCCAGCATCACTTGCAGACATTATGTGCAAAGCCGGATGCCAGTAAGTATTTGTTTTCTTATGCTCCTTTCACTTCATGCTACAAATATTTGAACTTAGCAGTAGTAATACTTGCTGCAGGTCTGGCAATTGCAAAGTTATTGCTATTGAATTCTGTCTTGGTTTATAATCTCTAGTTGTTATAACTTATGTCACATGATTTAAGAATAGCTTTGACATAACGTTTAATTTTTCAGTTCCCCACCTCTGGCAGGACTGCCTTCATTAAAGGCACTTTAGTGAATCTCTCAAGTCCACATTTAAATTAAATGGCCAACAGTCTCAGCTGGGAAGGTGTCAGTTCCTGTTCCAGAAACTCAGATATTACATATAATATCTTATCCCTTGATATTGCTTGTCTGTAGGAAGCAGCAAACCAGGAAGCTTACCATCGGGGGACAAAATCAGCACAAGTGTCATAGCTACAGAGCTAAAACAGCGATAGCAATGTGAGGATTAATAACCATTTACCAAAACAATGACTAATTATGGTGAAATGCAATCTCATCATCCATTGCTACACATCAAGAAAGCACTTCACTAAATTTGCTGGCAGCCTTGAGTGGCTTGTTACATATGGATGCCAAACGTTCAGGACACTCCTCAGTTGAAATGAATCCTCTGTCTTTTCAGACTAATCCTTTGTGACAAGCGAGGCAATCAGTAAACAATTGAATATCCTTACAGGCAAACACTAGTAATAAAAATAAGTGAACTAGAAACCCTCATGTGATGGTTGAAAGCACTTTGGGATTTTGAGAGCTGTCTGATTTCTGATGCATAGATTCTGCAAGTCTTGATTGTATGCGCAGCTCCTCTTGAATTTGCCCTGCAGCAAAATCATGTGATCCATGCCACAACCAGAACAGAATCTACAGTAACTAAAAATAAACTTTCTCCACAAATTCATGGCTCAGTTTAGTCCAGCTTATAAATAACTTTTCAGCATTGGTCAGCAAACACAGATCCTTATGATTATCACAATGTGCATGACCTCGTTAATTGTTATATGGGTGGGCGATGTTAGTATCTTCAAATACTTGCAACACTTGTTTTTGGTCCCAGATGTTTGTTTAGTAAGTCATGAGTTCTCTTACCAGCTTATGTTCCCCACATTTGTATATCTCAACAGTAGAACCATCTGAGCCAGCTGCCTTGCCACTTGCTTGATAGCTTTCAGTACTTCAGAGGTACCTGGCAATATTGGGTGACAAATCTATTACCAGAAGCTGCTTACACCTCTATAGCACTAATTCCGTTATACGTGAATGGTGAGAAAGGTTATTAATCAGCCACCTTTTCAGTAGCTCTGCATGAGCAATTGACAAGAACATCTGCCCTAAAGCTAGAAATAGCTCTGCCTACCTGCAGGACAGAGCTATCAGCACAATGAACATTAAAGTTTCTTTAATCAGCATGTGATTGACACTACTTTATTTGTCCAGCAATTTTTATTCATTAATCAAATTTAAATTACAGTCTTTTTTTAAAGATAAAATTGCTTCTAACTGAGTTCAAATTAGATTTTTAAGTTAGATCAACTTATTTGAGGCTTTTCCCTATTAGAATCGTATTTTCAAGCTAACAGCAAAAACTTGACCTTTGTAACCATTTATGTTTCACATTTTAGATACTTGTTTTTGGAAACATTTACCATAAGCTAGCCTTATTTTAAATTTTAGAAGAAACAGGTAGTGGGCTATCTCTAAAGGACTTTTATAAGACAGGATCTCTTAATCTCTGCATGAAAAGGGAAATGGTCTCATTCAGCAAGCATAATATTTTGACAAATGTTGGGGGTTTTAGAGCCTTCCCTGTAAAAAAAAAAAATCCTTATTGCTTTTGGAAAGGACTTTTCAGTCACTAAAGAATGTCTTAAGAGTTGTCATTTGCTTTCTACCAAGAAAGAATCAAACTAGTATGGGTCAATAAAGAATATCGATATCTTAATTTCAAATAAAAATATTTGTAGAATTTTCTTATGTCTCTAATAAGAAGAATATTTTTGCTTTCATTTTTGAAGCAAGGAAATTTCTAAGATTATTTTATTTTTATTATTATTGGCATGTAGCAATTATGCTGCTGACAGATGTTTCTCAGAATTATTTCTGATTTGTTCCCAGATGAACATAATTCTAGGTCATCAATTTAAACTTAATTAAGAAGAAAACTGCAAAGAATTTTGTGTTTGATAGTTTTACAAGTGCTAACAAGTGATTCATATCCTAGCAAAAGAAATTCAGCTTCTTCAAAAGTAAGGGAATCAAGCAAACTCAAGTAACTTCAATTACAAAATCAGCGTCCAAGAGGAGGGATTGTTTGCATTGAGCTACAAATACGTACTATTTTACATACTGCACAACTAAGCAATTTTATCACACACAAAATATCATGATCTTTAAATATTTGTCTCAAGGATTCAGACATAATGTCACTCATCCACAAGATGGCATACACTGCGTCCAAAAGGGACTGACACAGCAAAATGCTTTGCAACATCTATGGGACAGAAGAGCTTCAATGTAATTATCCTTCTTCATTTCATTATCCTTCTCAACAAGCACAGAGGAAAATCTGTCTGTAATTATTTTCATTATTTGCTTATATAATCTAAAAATCTGCTTGCCTCAGAGGTAAGCAGAGACTTCAGTTCACATGGAAAACAGAATATGTCTGTCATCCAGGGGAACCAGTTTTTCTCTTTGAGATTTCAGGTGGCTGTAACCAAGTTAAGTCATACACAAGAGGCAAAGGCATTGTAGGGAGAAGGATTATAACCTTACCAAACATTTGTTTTTACCATTGTTTATCTCACTGCCCAGGGGAAGCAGGCAAAAGTGGGAAGAGAACGAGCTTAGGGTTCTGAAAGGACTGACCAAACCCCAAAAAACTCAGAATGAAGACAACAATGCTTCATAGGAAAATGAAACTAAGAACAGTCAAGAAGAATTTATCCCTACATGCCTGATAACCAAAAAGGCATCAAATTCACAGAGCTCTCAGTAGGTCTGTTCAGATTAAAAATAAAACAAAATACAGGCACCGCACACCCCCCACAACCCTCCCGGCATCCTGCCACAGCTGCTGCCAGAAATAGAAACATTGAATGAATACAACTGACCCATCTGTCCTCTTTGGATCTCATTGTTATATTGGACTGCACTTATTCAGATAAAGTTTGCACAGAGAGGTAATATTCTTCTGTTAGACTCACCTATGAAGCTGATTTTCAAGTCTACATGCTCATCTTCAGATGAGGTCCTATGAGCCTTAAAGGCACTTCGTTTATGTCAGTTAGCCTAATAAGAGGACTTTCCACTCTACAAACTTGACCTTGTTTCCATCTTCCCATCCGTCACAACTATAGCATTACTATTACTATACAAACAGCATTGCACTCCCCCACCTTTTTTTTTTTTTTTTTTTTAAAAATGAAACCTCTACAGTTTAGGAGACTTTCCAAGCCACAACTAAGGCTGAAACAATCATAGGCATATGACCATGTGCTTTTGACACTAGACTGAAGAGCCAAAAGGACATGGGTCTATCTGGGCTCTAGTACAAAGCCATCTTGCCCAGCTAAGCTCAGAAACACTGCATCAAGTGGCTGAAGCAGAAGTGTTCTGACAAATACACTTACCAAGCTGCGAAAGTCTTGCAGGTTTGCTGTTACTACAACATAAGTATTTTCCACTTTTTTCTTACAGGGATCAAGTAATAATCACATCCCTCTTATCCACCCTCCAGCCTTCATCAGTTTGGTGATATTTATACACATCTTGAACAAAGTTGAAAGCAACCAAAGAGCCAGGATTCTGAAATTAATAATGCAATTCTTCCATTTCTGCAAAGCAACTAAAAGTCCTTTTGTTGTTGTACAAGTAATGAACATATTCCATTCAATTACATGCATATTTGCAGAGTACTTTTAAACTAAAGGCAATTGTACCCAAAGTAAAGCCTGAAAATAGGAGCACAGGGCTATTCTGAAAAAAAGAATTCAGAATAGGGTACTTGTTCTATTCCAAATGACCTGACATTATTTAAGTATGTTTATGAATAAACTCTTTATTTGGTATTTGCCTCACCAGTTTGCACTTCAACACACTCAAATAGCTTAAAGCCCATAAACCCTTAAGACACATAAAATGCTAATCCAAAGAGTGGGATTAATTTTCTGATTATTAAGTCCTGACGTCCAAGTTAATCCAAACCCTAATTTTATTGAAGATATTTTTGAAGGTAGAAATAATGAACCTGCTAGCCACACATTCAATGTGAAACACTCTCATTGTATATTATGTGAAATAACATGCACCTATCCTTTACTCTGCCTCCCACAACTGATTCCACCACCCACAACTAATGCAGCTCTCCAAGTCCTTCAGTGAAGCATGGCACTGTACAGTCGTGCTTTTTCAACAAAAAGGCCAGATGTGGCTTACAACCCTGGTGATTCCAATTCAGCAAGAGTCCTACAATGTCAATTTTTTTCCCTCCAGATTGACATTGTTGTCATTGCAAACTGGCATTAGCCTAAACCAAGACCATTGGACAGGTTTACCTACCCAGCTGCTTTCAAGCAGCATGAAGAAAACTGGCCTAATTAAGTATCATAACTGGCTCTTCAGAAAGTTGAAATGTATTTGGTTTCTGTCCTATAGGCAAACTTTCAAGGGAGAAAGAAATTCCTGCTAGAATGGGCAATTCTATTAGAAGTCTACAGGCCATTAGAGGCCAACAAGGGATTTGATGTGTCACTCACGAGATGTTTTCAGCCATGTATATGTGAAGTGGCTAAACCCCACAGAATCATAAATGCAGCAATTACAACAGGTGTGGTAAGTACAACACCACTCCCACAAGACAAGGTCCCTTTCTAATGCTGACATCACATTTCTGTTCACTCTTGATCATTTCACAGAAAAGAGCAAAGAATCACCAATGTGTTGATGATACACAGGTTGGAGGGCAAGGGTTATTCTGTGTCAATACTGCTTCCTCCACGGGCTGCGGCTGAAGTTTTGAGAAGAAATCCACTGGGCAATAAGACTGTTCAGAGCGAAAGGAGGTTTCCAGTAACGCCAACAAGGACATCTCAACTCAGCACGGTGACACTCAGAAGTTAGAACGGGCAAACATACAGACAGTGCTCTGAGCTGTGAACTAGCTAAGAGTGCGTGTGAAGCGGAAATGACACTTAGAAGAAATTTATTTTAAGGTTAACAGCTCTACAGAACTTGTGAAAGTGCCCAGCAGTGCTATAAAAGAAACAGATATGCACTAAAGGCACTTTTTTTGATATTTAAACTAAAGAGACCATGGAAACTTGGGGCTAAATTTCATCTTACACAAGGTTAGGGCTCTTAGTTGTAAGCAATAATATTGCTTCACTCTCACAATTACTCGCTCCTCCAACTCCTACTTTGCACCCCTATGCTTTATTCCAGCTAGTAAGTTCTCTTAAGCATACATCAGGTCTGCTTACAGGCTTGGCGAAAACAGGAACAACTGAAAACCCCCAACAACAAGTACTTGAAAATAAGAAAGCTATGTGAGGGGACAGCTGATAGGTAGAATAAGACATTGGTGGTCAGAATATCCAAGTTTAGCTTCCTACTTCCTTTACTGAATTGCTCTATAACAGAGCAAGTAATTCCACTGCACAGTACTACCACTGACAAAACGAGATTACTTGCCTTTACTCAGAGAGCCCACAAAGCTGACCTCCAGCAAAGTACATGGGAAAGCCAAGTCCACAGTTGCAAGACAAGGTGAATCAATAAGATAAAAACATGGAAGTTCTTCTGTTGTGGATGATTATTATGGGACAGTGTTTTGAGCAAATGTAATGGACAATCCATTATTTATTAGTGTGTTTCATGACAAACAAGAGGGGAAAAAGATCAATTTAAAAATCACCCAGGTGCAAAGGTGGAAGTTACACCAATTGTTCCTTAAAAATAATTTAAAAAACCAAACTCACCCCACCCCCAAGCCTCCCAACAACCTTATATCACATACACACACACATATATATAAATATAATCTGCATGAATTATTCCAGCTCTAAAGTGGGAGCTACATGTCCGTGTAATGTCTCCTCTCCATTTCAAACACAGACAGATTTACACCGTGTGCAATGGAAAACCCCCATCAGAAAAATCTTTTACTCAGGCACACAAAATTCTCTTTGGTATTCCATCTTATTTGAAGTCATACTGCTCTATGAGGCTACTGGTGACTGTTGGCAACAATATCAGTGTGCTGCCTATCCTGAAAACTTGAAAAATGAGATGAAAAGGTGCTCTAGCAAACCAGGCATTTTATTTTCTCTTCTATAAATCAGTATGTGTGGATCTATAACTGTATATGATACTATTAACACATTCTCTATTAATTTATTTCTGAGTTGGAATATGCCTACTTCATTCCAGAATGCCCAAACCGTTCAATGTTCAGCCATTCTTGATTAGTTCAGACACTGGGTTTGGATACCCAGAGGAAAGGCAGAAATGTCAGTTACAAGAGCAGACTGGAAGAGCAGTGTTAAATCAGTGTGAAATCAGCATCTAATTTTCCCACGTAAAGGAATAATGGCAATGCTACATACTTTTAAATTAAATGTCAGCCTGTCGATATTTTTCAGATTAGTTATGAATATGAGAAATTCCTAAGAAAATGGAATCAAAATGGACAAATTGGTGAAACTCCTGCAGACACATTTCATTTCTGTTCTCAGTGTCCTACCATGGGCAATTCTAAGAAACTACAGCATATCTTTTTATTGTAGTAAAGAATCAACTTACAGATTCTGCATGCAAGGCACAGAGCAAAATAATGTATTTATTCCAATTCTCTCAAACCTATTCCCACAGAACATCTTTTTGTGGTACTATATAATAAAGTGTGGGTTTAGGTCAGACTTTATTACAGGTTCAATTGCTAGTTGTTCTTGGGTGTAATGGAAAGGGTCCCATTTAACGTGAATGAATTAGTTATGGTGAAGAAAAATTAAAAAAAAAAATTGAAGTGTCCTTTAAGCTAAATTAGTGGGAATTGTGTTTTCTTACCACTATGCCTTGTGCCTTCCCTGAAGAAAGGGCTGTGTACAGCAGATTGGGATCAGAAATTTGTTTCTACCTGTAGCAGCTTCTGCCAGGTCTTATTGTTGCTACAGCATGGAAAGATTCAGGCTTTTGGTTTTTTCCAATTTGATAGCCTGAATGCAAGAACTCAGTACATTTGGAACTGTTGTTTCAGAAATTGCATAAGATATATTCTTTGGGAATTATCATCAAGAATCTCCAAACATTTTGTACAGATAGAGCTCAATTACAAACATCTCTGAAAGTGGTAAAGTTACAGAGGTTTCAGGCTCACCTCTCTAGAAATGCTCAAAGAGACAGGCTGATTACAGTGCACCAGGAAACAACATGCAACCGCAGCTGGTAGTGCAACACCCCTCTGATGGTCAGCTATTATATTATGGGTCAAGAATAGAGGACAAAAAGGAAGATTCAGGATAGATATTATTAAATTATTACTTTCCTCTCCATACCAGAATTTTAGTAGTCCTAACAGTATATTGAAACTTTCAAAGGAAGCAGTCAGCATTCAATGCTGCAAGTATCAGTTTAAAAATCACAGGGGAAAAAAGTATACACTTTCACCGATTTAATAACAGACATGAATTTACCCCAAAGACTCTTACTAGTTTCCCAAATTCAGACTAATGAGATTGAGGCAGATTTTGAGATGCCCACCAAGCTGAGTTCCACCACATTCAGTGTTTTACAGGATTAGTCTGTCAGAAGGGAGCAATGTTGTAGAACAGGAGACAGCTGGCATGGCTCAGGAAGAATCTATTCACCTGGTATCACGTACTTCCCCCCACACTATAGGTAGAAAATGGATGCAGATATGAAATATTACATAGATTCAAAGATTTTTTTCTTTTTTTTTTTTTTTAAGAAGCACTGACCAGTTTTGTTTTAGAGTAGGAGGGGCTGAATTTACTTATTAACAAACACTACTGTGTTAACAGGCTGCTGCTGGACTATTTTAATTCGGTAACAACAGCCTTACATTGAGGCTAGAATTTATAGTGCCCTAGTGTTAAACATTTAAGCTGCAATATCATCCTTCTGGAAATGAGGCTGTGTGCTCAACCATACATTATTATTCTGGGAACCACTGACCTGAAAAGAAAGAAAAAAAACCCGCTTGTCTTTGCTTCAGTGCAAGCACACTAGATGCTTTTAGCTGTGGTTATCTGAAGCACTTATGAAATCTCAGTGCAACTCAGAAAACTCTTTCTTCAGCAAGAGCTGCATTGAATTCCCAATTATACAGCAGAAACTGGATGGCTGGTAACAACCCTGCCAGGACTGTACCTGACAACACTTTAGTTGCAATTCTGCTCTTTCAGGAGCTATGTGAAAGCAAACTTGGAAATACAAATGAGTCATTGAAAACTGCAGGATATATTAAAGTTTCCCTATTTGGGTTTCCAGGATAATGAAAATAGGCTTCACAGGTAACAATTAGAAATTATCGCACCATCTTTTTTTACCTGAAGTAGATAAAATTAGCATCTGAGAAATATGATAATGCAAAAAGATACAACTCCAGCACTCCATCAGGACACTCTGTATCAGAATCCTACCAAAATGACTCAAGCACCAGCTTTTAGGTCTTCTTTCAGACATTTTTGCAACACAGTGTTAATGTTCTCCTTTTAAGTGAAAGGCCCTAAACTCACAGAAGATTACTAAAGCTCACAACAAAAGTATGAGATGAGCACTAGAAGAAGCGGGTAAAAGATTCTTGAGAAAGCATACTACTTGGGGTAGGAGGGGGGAATCTCCCTGCTTTTCTCATCCTTCAGAGGTGTATTTCTGTGATACCTCCTGATCCAGCATACCTCCTGATCCTTATCACGCTGCTAAAGTTGGGAAGTGCACGAGGCTCTCCATGGCAAGATCTCCTTGGTGCCTCACTCGGGCTGACACTTTGCACGAATACCTCTTGGGAGTACTCCACATAACTTCAGACTTCACAACAAGAAAGTGGCAGGAAAATCCACAGCAGGAGCTCCCTGTGAGTTTAGAGGAATTGCCCACAGGCAACTTGGACCCAGTTGGAGAAGCAGACAAGAGGTACTTGAACACCTCTGCTGTACCAGCCTTTGACAAGCCTTAGACAGCAGTAGAAATAGTAAAGGTACACTTTTGTCCTGTGAAAATCCTGATTACTCAAGTCAGCATGATATCTGTGGTCTCCTTTCTCCCAATATGTGTCTACCTTATATAAAAGGGAAATGGAGTGGTAATAAGTCACTTGTTTCTATCCCAGAGAAAGAGAGGCTGTACAAGGGCCTCATAAGGCCTTACATAAGATATATGTTAAGACATTCTGGTTGAGGGTTATAGTAAGTAAAATAGTGCCCTGCTGCTCTCCTGACCCTCCATATTCCCTGGAGTTCTCATGAAACAGGACTGCCTCCATCTATTAAGAAGAGACCCAGAAACAGCTTTCTAGATGTTTGCTGTCTTTCTGGTCATTTCTTCTATGCTGTTATACAGCCTGTGCACCATTTGTTATCTTCTATGGCATATGTCAGAGCATGCCTCTGCTGCAACACACTGTTGTTGAAGGTTTAGTTACTGTGGTGCCAGACTATGGGGTAAGTAACAGAAGGAGCTGCGTCTGTAAAAAAGCCAAGTGACCGCATCACTGCCAGAAAGCACAACAGTTGCGAAGTTGCCTGGCTACTTGTTTCACAACAAAAAGCAAACTCTGCTCAACGCCGGAGGCTGGATTACTTGCTCCCCTCTCTTTTCATTAGATGGTAACCTGTGTGCCAGTAAGCAAGCATATTGTGTCCCTAACTATACAGGATCTGTAAAGTTTTGCTACTCTGACTGTAAGGTCACGTAGCACAGAGGAGCCAGTGTGCCCAGTTGTTGTCCATGCAGCAATAAATATTTCTAACTCTGTGCAAGATTGCAAACAAGACAGATGCACCTGCAGCCTGGGTTGGAAAGCTAACTGAGCATTTTCACCTTCTTCCCTAAAAGAAAAAAAAAACAAACAAAAAACCAAACCACCAACCCCCAACACCTTCAATTGGTTACATTCAATGTATTTATTAGGTGATATACTTTAAACAGATTTCTGGTCTTTGTTGAAGAGAAGTTACTACTAATGATTAAGGACCAACAGCACATACACAGCTGTAGATTCTCTTGCCTATTTTATTTTGTATGAATTGCAAATAATGGCAGTGCTGTGCTCAGTACACACAGCTCCTTGACAGCTCATTGCCCTGTTTTAAACTCAGCTCTACTTTCTAGCAAAGAGTTTTCTTTGAACTGATGCTTCTGCTTAGGTGGAAAATGAGATTCCTTTACCCGAGATCCAGGTTTTTTCAGGCTCACAAAAAAAGCGCCAAGAAAAGGCGAAACTCCATTTTATAACATCAACTTGCAGCGTTATCTTTGCATTTGAAATGTAACTTCCCAAAGAAAAGACATGCAAAATGCTAACTATAGCCAGCAAAGATTTATTAGGACAGACAATATTTCAATGGATTCCTACAATTATTTCCTTCCTGCACATATTATTTTTAAAATTGATTTCTACATCCTTTCCAAGTTGTCTGGCTTCTATTTTTTCCCCCCAGCTGCAAGAGCTCTTTGTAGCTACCCACATCTACTAGCTTGCTACAAAACAGTATTCTCTTCCATATCACCTGTGCTCCTTTTTAAATTTTTTTTTATTTTTAAACTTTTACAAATAGATTCTTTCCAGATGATACAAGCTATTCCCTGTATATGAGCTCAGTTATCTTTTTCTTCCTTCCATCTCCATCAGGATGGCAGAAGTACCATCACCCTCTTTCCCTTTAGCTCCTTTATTAACTAGACACAAGTGTATGACAGCTACTAGTAATTAGAGTATGACAATAAAAAGTTCACTTAATTTCACTTCATCCTTTGCTTCCACCATACATGAGATATTATTCCCACTCCTGACAAGATCTTTCATCAGCTCCTGATCCTTCAGTCATCTTTGCTCCTCCACCTCGTGCTTCCATGCCACCCCACCTCTGGAACCACAGCAGCTCTTCCCCGACCTCCGTCCCGCGGCACACAGCCCACGCTGGCTGCGGGGTCCGCAGCAGGAGAGCTGTGGGAGCCAAGGGTGGGACAGACTCTGGCCCTACAACCGTGGCTTGCTTTGCCACACAGCATCACTCACATATGCCCCTTAGGCAGGGCCTGCCTGAAACTCCACAAGGTACTGTTGTTTCTTCAACCCATTAAGCTCGTGTTCAGAGGTGGATTTATACTTTCAAGGATCCCTGCTGACAACAGGATTTTCACAGGCTGCAAGTTAAAGAACCTATTTGCAGAAAATTACTGTGCAGGAGCTGCACAGTAATTACTCCGACAGCCATCAATCATCTCTTTCAAAGTGACACTAAATGCATCAAAGTTCAATACCTGTTTTAAGGCCGTGAAAGAATATATATAACAAAAAAAAAGTAAACACATAAAGGCATTCTAGATAATCAGTAATACAGAATATTATCCTCCTAGGCAATGAAAGTGGCTGAAACTCATCAGCTGCCTTTAAATAATTCAGAATGCTGTTTGACCACATCTAAGCTCAGTATTAATTTGTACTCTTTCCTCTCGAGTAACGTATAACTGAACATTGATTAATTCAGTGATTCATCTCAAGTAGAAATAAAGTAAGTAGTTTGAAGGGGAATGTAACATAGTCACAAGTGGGCTTAAGTATGGTAGCATGCAGTCATGTACCAGTGACATTCAATTTCAGTTTATTAAGCTTTTACTTAGATTCACCCTAAACTGTGTACAAAAATCTTCCTCCTTCTTTCCCTTTAGAAATCCACAGGGTAATCTGGACACTGCATCCATAGGTACAGCAATTTGGAGAAGCTTTATTGTAAAGGGATATTACAAATGTATGTTCTCATAAATTAAGCTTCCCCCCCCCCAAAAAAAAAAAGTTTTGCCAGTATTTTGAACCTTAAAATTATTATGGATTTACCAAGCAACAATAGTAGATGAAAGAGAATTCACCAATTAAAATGAAGATGATAAAAGATGTTCATCAAAAAGGCAAGTTTTATCCAAGGAGATACAAGAAAGGGGTAAGAAACTTCAGGGTCAAAAATACTTTACTTTGCCTCTACAGAACACAGATTATTTTGCAATGTAGGAAAGAATTTGCTTATCATGCACAGATGGATGCTTACTAAAGCCATGCCATAGTGAATAAAGCAGATGAAGCCCATGCATCAAAAGTAATGGAAGTAGCATTTCATCACAGATCTTGATATAGGCAAGCTTTACACTCTGGTGGTAAGTCCTCAAACAAATGACCACAGGACACATATTCTGAGTCATGAAAAGAGAACACAGCATTCTGTGAGAATTTGTTCATACTTCCACAAAGAATGGCAGCATAAAAACATCTTCTTAGATTCTTAAAGGATGAAATATAAATACTTTTTTCATAGCACCCTATCACCTTTCCAGTGTTACTGAGAAGTTTTCCCAACCACAATTCTTTTGTAAATATAATACACATCCCCTGCTTCTCTTCTCCAGTTCCTGTGTGCATATAACACTCACCCTGTATCCCAAGCTGCAGCAGAATACTGGAGTCTGTTCAGCTGCCCCCAGGACAAACACCCTGAGCTCTCACAGAGCTGCTGGCCTGGGCAGCTCTTTAGAGTGGATGACATAATGGTTTGCAGCTGAAAGGATCCCTTTGAAACTAGCTGTTTTTTTCAGAGCTGTATACAGCCCATTTACTCTGGTCCAGCTCCTCTGGAAAAGAAGAGATAATACAAAACTTCCCACTACTCTCCCATGAATTGCTTGAGTTATTGAAGTCCTGGACATGACCAAAAAATGGACTTCATAATTTTAGGTGTTAGGATTTCATATATTAAAATATTTTCTTTGTAATCACAGGAAAAACTAGGGAGAAAATTTGAGAGTTGAAAGCAGATGTCTTTATTAATTGTCTTTCTAGAGCATGTAATTCCTGATCAAACATGCCTAGATAATGCCTTGCAGCCAGTAGCGCCAAGACACATACTGAGCTTTGTAGTTCCTGTAAGCAGAGAACCAGGTAGTTTGTATCCAGGACATAATGGCTTAGCAATGTTTTAAATAACATTCAAAAACCTTCAATAAAGTGAAAACTAGGTTTTATGTATTAAAAGCCTGTCTAGAATTAGAACTTCCAGGGAGCCACAGTCTCTTTTAAATTTAACAAAACAATTGCAAAGATCCTTCCTCTGAATACCTTATATAGTAGGTACATTGAATTTCAGGCCCTCCATTGCTTTCCTCCCACAGGAGAAAACACTGGATTGAATGAGCCGTGCCAGCAAGTCCCAGGGCAGCACTCTCCAGGATCTAAAGGTGCACGGCTGAGTCAACCCTACAGCAGAGCTATTATATCCTGTCCTTTCGCAACACAGCATGAGGAATCTCTGTTGTCATCAGTAGTGGCAAAAACGTACACTGGCTAAAAATTAGACTAGAAAAGCAACATCTGGTACATAGGTTTGCTTGGTATTAGGAAAACTTGACAAAATTATTTAAAAGAGCTTCAAAGCCCTGAAGATTTGTCTCTTCTCATAGCCATAGCATTCAGCCGACACTTTCAAATACAAAATCAAAACACTACAGATAAATCTCATATACCTCCCCTTTACGTTCCATACAACTAGACTGACTGTGTACAGGTAAATACTTTACCTTTTCCAGATTTTTAATCATAAAATGAAAGCTTTCATATGCAGTTTCTGAATATAAGAGTTAGTGAATAATAATAGTCCATGAAACAGTCCAACAAAACATTTGAAGACAAAAGGAAGAGCTACACTTCCAAACCCAGTACCTAAGCCTAAATAGCTAAAATAACCTCTCCCTATTATCCACTCTAAATGCCTGGTGACTGTAGGAAATTAATAGCATGGCTTTTTCAGTGATGCCCCTAACAAAAACAGAAGACAGCACTACAGCCTGGACCATACATGAGAGAAATCAATTTAAGCCTCACGGGAATTACAGAAAAAAAGTCAGGTTATTTGTGTAAGTACACTTGTTAGTTATGGCCTGAAACCATTTTTTGTTCTGCCCAAAATTGCTAGGTAGTATGGCATATGATAAAATCACAGTTGCATTATGGGCTGAGTGCATTTTTTAGATTAGAGAAATTACTCAAGCTTTTTATGAACCAGGCTGAAGCCTTTCTGGTGTCATTCCCCATTGCTGAGTTACAACAAACAGCACTGTATAAAGTTCTGGTATAACTACAGGCACTTGTATAAAGTACTAGTACTTCTTTATCTACTAACAAAAATCTAGTGGTAACGGCACGTCTCAGCTTCCCCTTCTCAGTCAGTTCAAGTACCTGTTCAGTCAGAACTATTTCATTCTCCTTCCACGGAAATTTGCACTGACAGTACAGAACTTGCTGCAGTGCTCACACAGCACTGGCACTTGTACCTCAGGCAATGATCCAGCATGCACTGAAAATAGCAGTGACTCTTTGTTTGGCATAAGCCTTAAACATTGGTATATTTGTGTGTTTAGTTGGTTGCAGACTTTATCTTTGCTACAGTTATTTTTAAGCACTATTAGCTGCAGAAGCCATAGCAAACCAAGTAATTAGCTTAAACGGTTTTAGACCTCTATTCATCCCACTCAATTTCAGGCATCTAAGGCATCTGAAGTGTTAATAGTCACACACATTGCACAAAATGGATGCCCGAAGACAAGCTTAACCCAAGCATTCTCTAGCAAGTGCTCGGCCTCGTAATTTATGATTTCTTTTAACACACTCTCTCTGTACTTAAATGGTTTTTTTTAATAAAGAACGGAAGCTATTCTTTTCTACAGGAGCTCTATCATTTGCAGTTAGAACTTACTGCATCACTGGAACTGGCACGTTTGGAAAGTACTGGAAGTCTGTACTCCAACAAAATACAGGTGCAAAGTGCCCTAAAGAGAGCACATCCACGCCTAAAGCTCAGACTGCAATCTGCTTCACTTCTAAGAACCTTCTGAGAAAAATCCGAGTGTGTCTGCAAAGAAACAAAAGAAGGCAGATGACTTTTGCATTGATTCACCTACTAGAATCATACTGACAGTTTCACTGCTGCCAGGCTGTAGAGATGACTTAACCACAGGTCTTGTGTTGTGACTTGGCACTTATCTAGCACCTCCTCATCCTGTGAGAAAAAAAGATGCAATTTGAAAACAAGTGATGTTGAATGTGCTGGACTGAGTTAGGCTGCATTCTGGTGAACACTTAATTCTGAGGCCTTGCTCGCACAAGAAAGTTACAGAGTTTAAACTGCAGTTTAAATAAAAATAAAATGAGTCATATCCAATCTAGTTAAATCAGTGGAAATCACTTCAAGGATACTAATTTCATTACTATGGATTGTCTCATTGCAGCTCAGCTGTTATAGATACTCATGGTTAAACATTAAAAGCTGCTTCAGACTCTTTTCAAAAATGAATTTCAGTGTGATTTGGGCCATTTGAAAATTCTATTTATTCTAAGCTAATAGATGTCCATATACCTTCTTGTACTCTAAATGCTCAAAAACTACATGCTGAACAAGTGTAAACAGCTTGTTCCTGGAAATAACCAAAATTTTTACTGGTGCTTTTTCATTAAAAGATCTTCCACTGGCTTATACACATCTGGTGAGGCTGTGTCACTTGACTTACAGACATTCAGTATTTCCATTTACTGTGAAAGTGGAACTTTGCACCTGTAAGTATGGATGACCCGAGTACAGAGACCTACGTACAACATAATTGTCAGAAGAATCCCAGTTAAAATAGGAGACTGTGATGAAAAGTATCACAGAAATGGACACAGTTAATATGAAATTAAAATCTACATATAGATCACAAAGAGGTATCTGCAGCTTGAAGAGTGAGGATAAAGCTTCGTATCTATCCTGCTTCTGCCACATAGGAATGCAAAGCATTAGACCTCCAACCCACACAGATTCTTTCTTCTGAAGAAGCAAAGCCCCTAAAGGCTTCTGTGTAAAAACGTTACAAATGTCTCCAGGCTCCAGTCACTGCAGTAGCAGTGCTGTCCAGCCACCCACCTCTCCTCTTCATTCCTGTAGATTCCCTTCTTTCTGCAATTTTCTCCACAGTTGCATGCCTCTTTCTCAGTAATATCACTTCATCTTGTTAGTTTTCACCGTGTTTCTTGGTTTTTATTTGGTTCTGATTTTTTTTCTTTTTATTATTTTCACACTCAGTGTACTGGATCCAACAGAGGCTAAAAAGAGTAGTGAGTAAGTCCTTCCTTATACCAGTGCCTTTGCAATGGTCATAGCATATTGTGTCAGGATTCTTTTCTCTCCTCTCCTCATTCCTTCATTCTGGGAATGAAGAGACAAATTCTGCCTGATCACATCAGTGTAAATCACGCTCTGCTAGTGCTAATGGTATTACTGCAGATTTACACCAGCATCAAAGAACTTGGCTTTAGATTCTTTCATACCCTTCCCAGACTCCTCTTTTTTATTGATAGCAACTGTATCATTCATGGTGTTCCCTCAAGAGCATTACAAGGCATATCTAGACTTCAATAAAAGATTTAAAAGCTTTAGGTACATAGTGTATTGCCTATTGTAAGAAACTCAGAATACCTTAGTCTTTTAACCTGTTCCTGTTTGCATATTTGCCTTATAGAAGCAGAGCCCAAATCTACTTTTGATGCCTATGTAGGGCTCATACATACGCCCAAGTGAATGGCGTACAAAGGTGAGTCTCTCTCTGGAAGTAGAAAACCATGTTTAGAGGCTACCTGAGTTGTGCCCAAGGCTTTCAAGACCAAAGTAATACCAAAAAAGACCTGTCTCTGTTTCCCTTCCTTGTGTGGTTGGCCTTGTAGAGCTCATGCAGGACAGCAGGTGCCTGTCCCCTACCACAGCCAGGAATTGTTAGAGAATGAGGGCCAGAGCATCCTGGAGCTCAGCACTGATGAAGGGAGGAAATGCATGCTTGTATCATAAGCATCTTCTGCCACTAGCAAAGGGTTAAATAACTTACCCAATTGCAGTC
This sequence comes from Ciconia boyciana, assembly GCF_034638445.1. Classification (NCBI taxonomy): domain Eukaryota; kingdom Metazoa; phylum Chordata; class Aves; order Ciconiiformes; family Ciconiidae; genus Ciconia; species Ciconia boyciana. The sequence continues at coordinate 12,477,571 of NC_132946.1, read as the reverse complement.
TTCTTAGACAGCATCCATCAAATAAAAGTACTAAATAGGAGCCAACAAAGCATTTTCCCCAACTGCAGTATATATACAGAGGATTTGTGCTTTACAAAAGATGGCAAGAAAGAAGCAGCACAGTAGCAGGTCTGACTAAAGGAATGGGTGTAACAGAGTAGGTCTGACGTCACACAGAGGTGTGAAACAGGCCTCAAAGTGTAACATGGAATAATTCAAGATCAAAGGAATTCAACAGTAACATACTAGACAGGATCATAAATTGGGAAGTGAGCAAATTGTGTCTTTCTCCAGTATTAGACAGGATTGTGCACATTCCTTAAGCCTCAAAGAATTTCATCCTGGAATTGGCAGGAAGGGTGGAATCCTTTATGTGGTCTCCAAAGCACCTGGAGACACTTTGGGAATTGAAGGGAAATATATAAATGTAAGTTATTTCCCCTGGTAAGGGAGTTGCCATTCATCAACTCTCGCGTCATAACCGTTACACTTAATTTCCTTAAGCACGTTTAGATTCTCTGGCAGAAAGACGGTGTGGAGAAAGGGCAGCACAGTAAAGTTGGAGATCTAGAAGAAATGGGATCACTTTCAAAAACACTCCAGTGAGAGCTTTAAACGCTTCTACTTTGCATGCAAAAAGCATACTAAAATCAGAAAAAAAGGTGACTAAATACATAGTGTACTAATTTTGTTCCCTATTTGACAAATTATATCTTCTGCTGGGCCGTAATGAAATCTGAAGTTAAATGACAAGCTTCATTCATGCTGCCAAGATCCTAATGAGCTGCATTCCCAGCTTTCTGAATGAGGAATGAGATTCCTTTCCCATAGAAAATGCTGGGGAGTGGAGGGGCAGCAGAGATGATGCAGCAGTGGCAGAAGGACTGCATGAACTGCAGCACTGGCCAGGGAATTCAGAAGGCAGCGGAAAAGGAACATTGTTTCCCTCACAAAAGAGGCAGTTATAATGACAGAAGACTCACAAGTGAGGTTTAGACATCCCCACACCAAATGCACAATACTGCATTCATTCCTCTTGAAGAAATGAACTACTTTCACCCAAACACAAAACAAAACCTGGATTCCCTACAAGAAAAGTTTAGTGTACGTCAAAGCCTACACCAGAGCACTGCTGATAACAAGCCTTGAAGTATCAAAAGGGACATACCTTTTATTTTGTTGATGGATTGCAGAAACATTTCACTTCCTATATAAAATGGTAAACAGGATTTGGTTTCCACACACACACCCATACATACATAGAAACTGGTATGCTGTGTTACCTAAACGCCACAGAAAACGGGCCAAATGCTACAGGAAAAGTTAGGTTCTGTCACTTTTATGGTAAAATCTCTTCTTTGTAGATCTCTCCTTCAACTGTATAAAATACGGCCCTAGAAAGAAGAGTTGAGAAATAACATCCCTAGAAATCACAAATGAAGGAGGTCTCTTGTCTTACTCATTTTTATACATTAACTCTTCAATAAGCTAGACCATGGTCTTCCCATGTCCATGAACCATGCCTACATTCACTGCTTCCATAAAACTGAGCATGGTGGTTTTAGATCCATGGGGATTCTTACATAAGAGCTTGATTCCAGGTATGTCATGAGTTGTATATATGTCATGTTCTTTGGAGAAGCCTATTACACAGACTGAACAGATAAAAGCAATGACTGTACTAGGCATCAGCTAAGATACTCTGTTTCCCTCAGTTTATCAGATAGTTCTGAATGTACAAACAGCTTAAAAACAAACAAGCAAGGAATTTATGGAATAGTTTTGCACACGTTCTCACACTTTCTTACAGCTCTTGAAGAGGGACTGTCGTCTTTAACTCTACTAGGCAATTTGGAAGGAAAGATACTGGAAACAAACTGTGGATGTTTTATAATATCGCTACAGAGAGTGGAAGGGAGGCACCGATACCTATTGCTATACCTACCCTAGAAGTTCCTAATCAAGAGATGCCCACCCGTGTGAATAAGCTGCCATCTTCCTTCTTTCCTAATGTTCTGTAAGTCATTTCCAGCAGAGCCGACAGGCCAGCAACAATAAATCCTCTAGGAATTATTTTGAAGATGGACATCTCTGGTTTATAAAAAGCTTTCTATACCACATCATTTACACAGAGAAATTAATTAACTCGTATCAGCATTAAATTATAGTCTGTGGTAGTATTGTAACTCCTGCTGGAAAACCTGCATTGTGCAATTCAGTTGCTAATCAGACCTTCAGTTTAATAAAATTGTTTCCCTTTGATGTTAATCACATTTGCAATTTGCTGCTGACAGTTTCTAATTGCTGTTAGTAAGGGCTTTCAGGACACTGGGGGTCTGCACATTCAGTCCTTGATCTGATCCTAGTTTGTGCTCCATCATACAATGGATTGCTTAAATAATTACTTTTAAATCATTCTGTGTCTATTCAGCTGGAGTTCTATATCACATGCTATAGGGAGATTGGACACCCTTTGAATACTGATGCAAGACCAAGAACTCTATTTACTAGCAAAAACATTTATGGAAAGTGAATTTCAAAGCAATTGCAGCATGCTGACAATCTGTGTGCGATCATTTAAATCACTGAAGTACTACCACAAGATTCTCAATTAAGCACTAGTGCCTAAATGTAGAGATTGTGATTGAAAAATTAGATAAATAGCTTGGAGCTATTTCAAGATTGCAGAAATTTTGAATATATACAAATTCAAAAAAGTAAATAAATAAACATTAATTCTGTGCAAAAAGTCACTGAACTGGGAATGGTTTTCTCAAATCTTTGCATTTGTAACTCCACAAAACTGTGGCATGAGTTTTCCCCTTACACAAGAATTGCATGATGAATAGAACAAACATCTCCCTCTTCTGATAAGGTGCATTTGAATTCAGAAGTATTTCTTATACCTTGTGCTTGAAGTGTATGACAAAAGCAGAAATTAGTCATCGAATGCTGCTAAGGGTTTGCTCAAAACACCAAACTTATCTATGCCTTCCTTACTAAACCTGGTGATACTTGATGCACTTACAGAAAAATCTATGTTCAGGCTTTGGATATAAAATTAGTCCTGTGTCAGCAATGAAATAATCTTCTACCTTATTTTTTCAATTCAGCTTCAATAGTGGTTTATCACAAACACATAATTGTACATGACCAATCCTTTGAAAGCAGTGAGAATGCTAAGATTTCTACAGGATTGTTAGCTCAGCCTATTTACTTCTGTCTTGCATACAAATTTCTGAACAAATTAGAGTTTGTTTATGCTAGAGCCTTAAATTTTGCTATTAAGACATTGGATATCCTGTGACTAATTCAAAATATTTTTTGTTCCTCATGATCGCAAATGTGCCACTCCCTCCCTCTCTCCAAATACTGGAATTAATTTTGCCCTCAGCTGTATCTATTCAGTTTCCACATATTATAGCTGCAGTTAGAACTGCAAGGGCCTTGTTTTGCTCCACTGAAATCAATGCTAAAACAGCAATTTAGTTCAATGATGATGTGCACTAAAATAGGCCCTCAATCTTTGCTACCTATTGAAGATAGAGGCTAGGAAATGGGGTCTTGCAGCTCCTGGCTAACTATCCCTGCATGAGCTCCTGCATGACTGCTCAGGTCTTCAGCTTGATACTATAATGGCAAGAGTATTAGCAAAGAGATGGTATTAGAGACAGCCTGCCTCAGAATTTCTTCAAAACGCTTTGAAAAAATTACTGAACAACTCCTATTCCCTGCACTTTGCTGTTTGACATACTTAGATATCATCCTATCCTTACATTTGTGGAAGTTTGTTTTTTTTTTACTTTCTTGCCATGCAAGAAGCTTTAGAAGACTCTTACTAAGTATAGGTGAAGTCGACAGAGCTTCCTCTCTCTCTCCTTTAATTCTGTTTTATTCTGACAAAGTACTTTCAGTGCCTGTCAGGAGAAAAGTCCTCACATACTGAAAATCACCAAAATATGTAGAACAGAATGCTAATGCAATCGTAAAGAGATTAACTTGTGAGCACAGACATTATGCTATGCTATGCTATGCTAGTTGCTAGTTTCTCATGCTTGAAAAGTTACTTCATTGCCACAGAACTACTTAGGATTCCTTCTCTTGAGAAACAAGCCAAATCTACAGTTACAGCCAGTATCAGACTTACCAATAGAAAGATGCAGCTAAACATGCTGTCCTTCCTTCAGCACCCCTGAAATAGTGAAGACGTATGTAGTGCATCAGGATGGGTCCAAGGTGACAGTGCCACCTGAACTGATTGTGTTCCCAGGTTTCACCACAGTGGCTGCAAATTATAACCTGGAGTCAAGGGAGGGCTACTGCTGTTTCTAAGGTACAGTTTACAGTGTTTTTGAATGACCACCATTTATTTAAACAAAGTTAAAGGAAGAGGAAATAAAACTAATTCATTTTGAGGTTCATTAGAAGTCTACTGTGAAAAACTCTCAAGTCATTGGCATAAGAACTCCATTTTAATGTGTGGTGTAGAGAAACTGGTATCAGGCAGGAAAATATTGGATAAAGTACAACTGGGGGATGAGAGATAAGAATCTTTAAGATTCCAGGATCACACAAAACCATAAAAGTGGGAGCATTTAAAAAAATTATTTGAGTTCATTGCATAAGGTCCTCTGCCATGCCACTAGTTATGTAGAGCTGACACCGTCTTTCACTTCAGTAAGTTTATGCTATAAAATCTAAAAATTCTGAACAGGAGTTATTACAGAAGAATTTTCTGTGAAGTCCTGAAGTATGTAGGCAGACAACAGTTGACAGGGACTGATGCAGTACAAGACCACTATTTTCATCTGCCTCTAGAGTACAAGGTGAATCCACTCCCTTATCTCCATTTGCCTTTCTCTATCACGAAAGAGTTAAAGAAGGTGATCACTTAAGGACACTTTTCAAAGAATACACAAGAGCCTAGCAAGCAGCTTCATCATTTGCAGAGTCTAAGTTAAACTACCACACATAGGACCTTAAAAGCGTAAGAAAAAAAGAAAGGAAAAAAAGATTAAAAGGAAAAGACAAATTAACTCATCTTTGGACTTATGCCATTTTCTTACAAAGCAGTAATGTGGCATACTGATAAGAGAAGGCAGAAAAAAGTATAGCTGACATTCTGCTAGAAATTATGGGGGTGGATCTCCATAACTTCGGGCACTTCTCTCATGCTCATTTGGCCATGCTGCATTAACCATTCACATGTGAAACTGGAGATGTGCACCTACTGAAGAGCTTGTAGAGCCAAATTTCTGGAAAGCTTTTGGCAGGGTAGCGTTAATTCGAGAGGAATATCTCTTCTTGGCTTCTTGTGTGCACAGATCTTTACCTTAACAACAGTTCAGCTTCAGTTAGGGAAGCAGATAGGGGAAATCACAGTTAAGAGCTCAGTCAACTCAAACCTTGCCAAAACCACATGGCACGAAAACCTCTGGAAACTCTCTGGTTTGGATTTCCATCTCTCCCTGCCTTACCACTGGCTGAAGATACCCAAAAGAGAAGAGTCCTAGTTTAGTACCACCATCCATGTACCACACAGCACTCTCAGTTTGAAAATGCTGACTATGCAGCTCTGCTGTTCTCCCTCCCCTGCCTGTCAAGACAATAGACTAATAGACTAATGAACTATTGAATGATAGACTGAATGAACTAATGAATGATAGACTAATGAACACTTGGCCAATCTTTCTGCCTTCTGTCCCTTCCCCCACCCACTCATACAGTATCTGCTTTCACAGTAACCAGACTTACCAGAGACATTCTTATGCTCCCTTGTAATGAAAATAAAATTTTGGTCTATCCATCCAGCTATCACTAAACCATTTCCCTTAAGTATCTGTAGAGATTTCAGCAGCACAGTGCATTTCTACTGTATGCTGTTTATTTTTCATTTACTCTTGCACCTTTATTTTGCCTACAGCTGTCTGATCACAAAACAGATAGCATTAAATTCATTGAGTATTCAGAAAAGCTTCTTTCCTCTGGGACAACAAAAGCCTCATTTCCAATGCAAGTTTAATGCACTCTGTAGTCTGAAGAAGAGCTGTGTGCATTTCTGTGCATTTCCTCCATAAAGGCTGCAGCCAAGAGGCTGAACTCAAAATCCAGAACGTGACCAAGGAGGTTTGTCTCAGTGTCTCCCACTTGGGTTCTGTGCTTTAGCAATGAGATATAACAGTACATAAATGGCATATATTTGCTCTGTTTGTAGCCAATACTTGCTTTCCTGGGAGATGAATAGTATCTTGTGGGCAGTTTCTGTGCATGGCCCTATGGCTTATACAATATTACTGTATTGGCACAAAATCTTTTTAAATGGACCCAGAATCACCATATCAAAACATTTCTCTACACTAATATTCCACATGCCAACAACTATTAACCACTCCCTTTGCCATCATAGATGCACACAGACACTACTGGACACATGCCAGAGACATTCATGAATCATGGAATCATTTAGGTTGAAAAAGACCCTTAAGATCATCGAGTCCAAATGAAGAAGCTTAGATGTACTGTGGAATATGTAAACATCTCTCAGTCTAAACTCTCTCCTCTAGTCAAACCATAAAACCATCGAAACTCAGGTGGAAGGAAAGCAAAAACAGGAGGATTTTCTCCATACATATGACACCCCCAGAAATTCTTCATTAGGCCCTCTTCTGGGGAGAAATTAACAAAACATAATTGACACTTGTAGTTGAGGAAGCACCAGTCACTAAGCTATCAAGTTTCTATATATGTTTATATGTATATACGTATAGACAGTGTAGCTGCCCCTCGGTTTTGTTAAGCTAACATAGCATGTACGTATGCTAACATAACAAAACCAAGGGGCAACTACACTGTCAGAGCACAGATATCCCAGTTACATGTTCGTTCACTCCTGTTTCCCGTCCTAGGTCCCTCTGTAAGAAACCCAGATGTGAAATAAAAGACATTTCTCTCTTTACTTGGCTCTGATGTGTGGACACTAAAGATAGGAGGACACCAAGCGGCTGACACTCAAGGCTTACTTGGAATATGGGTCTCAAAGCGCAATATCACAGTACACACTACAACTCAGGCCAAACACACTGTAGTTCACTCTACAATGCAAAATCTCTGTCAGCTCTGTAGCTACAAGTGTAAGAAGTTGCTTTGTTAAAAAAACAACACCCCCTCCCCCCGAAGTTCTAATATTATGTGGCCACAGATGGGCTTAGGTCTGTAGTTAAAGCAGCAAAATAGGCTCTGTTAATGTGTAAATATTCAGGAGTCGCAGTTGCCACTACAGCTGCTTAGTTTCCACTATCTACTTCATAGAGAAATGACATTTGATTGAAGCTCATACTGCAAATATTAGTTTGGATTCCCTGGCCCCACTATTTCCAAATACATTGGCAACACATGAATTCTTATATAAAAAACCCAAGTGCTAAAATACGTAACAAAATATGTAACATGTTTGTATCACATTTTAGAGGTAAATACAGAATCTATTAGTCAACAAGTACAGTATTAAGTCAAGATGTCCCTTAAATAATGTGGAGCTCCAGCACTAAATATTACCATTGTTACTTCATTTTTATTCTGTCAAGATGTCCAAGCCAAAACAGATCACAGGAATCCTTGTGACTTGAAGTATTAGTCATAGTTTTATTCAGGGAAATCACTTCTTTGATCTCTGCATGTGAGATGACCACGCTGCACGACCATTTTTTCTGATAAAGTGTTGGGGGGTGGGTGTTATAATAGCAAATGATCACTGCCTGAAATAATACAAAGGAAATAGGTCTATGAATCTTTTTTCTCTGCTATTGGGTCAGAAACTGGTTTTACTTTTGATGCTTCTTACCTATTGGGGGATAATAGCTAAGGACTTATTTCAAGGTATGTTGATATCTTAGAGTAAGGCACATGCGTTGTTAAACTTGTAGTAAGATTTACCTCACACATAATTCTGACACAGCCAGCACTAACTTTGCTCAGGTGGCAGCCTGAGATATTTGCTTTCATGTGAGAGAATGAACAATGATATCTGTAGGAATCCTGACTGCCTTTAGACCACAAAAGAATAAGCAACAGCAGGAATGAAGACGTGTTTGCATACTCTATCCACTGCTAATATCCTGCCGTTAGGCAACATACTAGCAATAATTCTTTGGCAAGATGAGGGTCCATCAGGATTTAATGAAGATCAGTAACTGCAAATGGCACAGCAGTGCTACAGAAATGAGAGTAATATTTTTAGAGATTATCTCAAAGTTACCACCAAAGTTTCAAAGAAGAGGCTTTCTTTTAATATGGGACTCTGGAAATTTGTGCCCGAGCAACTAGAAATTTTTGAACACTCCAAAAGTTTCCCAAATGCTTCTGGTTGAGGAGAAAGAATGAATTCCCGAGCACATCCACTGTGGAAATGCAACCAATCTGTCCAGCACCTATTGTTCATGACTGTGAATGTGAGAGTGACTGGAGTGGCCACTTTTTCTTATGAAATCCACGTCTGCACGTGGATTTAGTGTTAACTGGCACGACTGGCAATTGAATCAAACCACTTCTTTTCTGCTGCTGGAGCATATGATATCAATTTCATACAAAGTGCACAGGAATTGCAGATCATCAGCAATCACATTTAGACACTGTTTATTCAGGTATAAGAGAGGGCTGGGGTAAATTCAAACTAGAGGGAAAATCTGATTAGTATCCTGGTGGTGTTCATTTGGTAACAGTGATCTCTCAGTAATCGAAGAACACTGGCACAACATCAGATTTGGTTTTGTCTGAGGACTGACACCTTTGGAAGCCATTTTACCTTGCAATCTGATTTCCAACCAGTATTTGTTAAGATAGAGAATATTTGCTATCCCCCACATGTGCTGTTTTGTTGCTAAGCTTCCCAGTAAGATGCACAAGACTAACTGTAACTGTAAGGTGCTTTCTGCAGTGATGTGTTAAGATAATACTTTTGAAGTCAGTACCCCTAGGTGGATATGACAGCTTTTAGTTAATTTGCTAAAGGAAGTCAAACTGATTATTTTATATCATATTTGCTAATCACTGACTGTTCCTTTGCCAAATTTACCCACGATGGATGGCCACTGAAGAAATAATTAGGTTTTTAGGAATAAGTATTATATATAAAATAATGCTTAGTTCTTTTTGCATATCTTTAGCAACTTCTCCATCTGCTCTGTTCTTTTCTTTCCTCATGCATATTATTTTTTTTAAATACAGGAGTAAACATTGTCCATTCACAGCTGATCATAGTTTACATTAATTGCCATATAAATGAATATCATATTTTAGAGTTCTCGGTCATTGTCAGTTCCACCTCTTGCTTTATTTAATGTTTTTCTTAATGTGGCAGTAGGACTACATTATATTAAAGCCCTTCCCTGTTTGACAGTTAAGAGGACATATACCTTCCTTTTAATTTCAAAGTCTTTAAAAGTAGTCAGATAACACATAAACTGCATTTAACTTCATCTAACTTTTGCCTTGCTTTGTTTAATATGATTACACTTTTCCACAGACCGGTGAAAATATCAGAAGTATTTAAACACAAAATAGCATAACCAGCAGAGGTAGAAATAATCATTATTTTAACATTTTCACATGCACTCACCTTCCAAATTCCTTTGTCAATACTTAGAACATTCAGGCTGACATTACCAAAGCCTGAGGCTGCCTGAAGGTGAATTCCTCTAAAAACAAACAAAAGCAACTAAGCAATTTCTAAGGATCAAGTAAGTGAAAATAGGAGATTTCACCTGTTGTTGAATGATATGCAATTTAATCTGAGTGGGGCAGAATATCAAGTATCAAGAAATTATGTCTGACAAAAAGCAAAGGCTTGTTTTTTGTTGAGTAACAAACTTCTGAAAGTCACAAATACATTGTTTATGGAAGTCCCATCTCTAACTTCACAAAATGCTTAGAGGGCTGTAGCCAAACCATACTATATTGTAAAAATCAACTAATATTCAACTATATTGGCTAATTCAACTATATTGTAAAAATCTTAAAGCAAATGCATTTATAAGATGTTTCATTTATTTCATTGTTCAATTTTACTCTTTCACAAAGTTAATGACATTTCCAGTTGTTTATCACTAACCTATCATGAGAAATGCTTTGCTAGATCAATGGGGTAAATCAGACACTAATCTGTTTTGCTATTCTTTTTTTCATTACCTGGATCCAGCATGCTAAATTCTGCTCCCAGCTGCCCTACCGTAATCTCAAAGTACATTCCAGAGTCAAACTCTGTTAATTAAAAACAAAAGGAAAAAATTGCCCACCACTGAAGAAGTGCAAATGAAGGATGTTTATCTCCTTTAAGAAAATTTCTCTAAGAGTGAGACAGAGTATAAGATTCCATTTCAAATTATGATAATATTAAGAGACTGCACAAACAAGCTACTTGCTCCAGGAAAGCTTCAGTGAAATAGTATCACGTCAGAAAAGGCAGTCAGCATTCACAGGCAAGCATAAGTGAGCAGTTTTCTCCTTGTCCCTGACAATCTGTTGTCATCCAAGATTTATGGAAATAAATGCCTTTAGCTACTGTTTCCATTATTAGATGATCTAAACAGAGTTGGGATCTAGGTGTATATAAGTACAGCGGCCTACATAAAGATCAGCAGCAGATACTCAGACTGATTTGTTACAAAATGCAGCTATTCACCTTGAGCTTCCAGTGTTGATATATAATAACTCTTAAGTAACAATGCTGGTATGGGCTATGGTTATAAAACTTTCCAGTTACAATTCTGCTTCTAAGACCATTTATAAATTGCTAGCAAGAGCTGGAAAGAACTCAGATACTCTTTTGAAAGAGTGCAAGATAGAAGGCGGCTCTCATTTAATTACATTCAGTGTGGCCATGTGAAACAGCAGTTACCTGGAAGTCATGCACAGAGTATAAATAATGTCATCACTTGTATGCATTTAAAAAAAAAAAAGAAAAAAATGTCTGCTTCTGTTAGAACTAGTGTTAGGCCAGGCCTGTTCAAATCAACTATACCAACATGAAGGGCCAGAGCCATGGAGAGACAACAGAGTACACAACTGCACAAGTACACACTGAGCTCTGCCAGCTGCTGTCACACACAGGCAGGGACTGCAGGGTCCCTGGGAGGCAGCAGCTCAGAAGCCAGGAGCAATGTCACCATCGCACAGGGCTAAGGCTGGTCAGTTATGTCCTCCTTCAGCCAAAAGATACATGGATTAAACCAACACAGCTGTGAGATACTCCCAATAATAAGTAGCAAGACAATCTGAAGAAACCTGGAGCATAACTCAGAATCCTAAAGCCTAAAGTGTGCAAGTGGTACAAATTCTCTCTTTTCAGAAAATCTAACTCAAAACAAACATAGGGACAATTTTATGTGTTCTTACATACATTAACTTAAATCAAATGACTTTTTATTCCTTCTAGACATGACAGCTGCAGAATATAACTTTATTTTATAATTCAGTTCCATCAGTCAGTCTATGCCTGGTCTCCATTAAGGAACCATAATTCAGGACAGATATTAGAGCTAAGCAACATTTAGCATTTATCACAGAGCTGTCAGTAGTTCATATCACAAGGGCTTAATCTGTCTCCTCATTTACTCCTGTGCCCGCTTACAGTACGTAGGAAAACATTGTTTATTCCAAAATCTTAATTATACAATGTCCAACTTGGTTTGATATAAGCAAAGTCAACATAAAAGTAATAATAGGAAGTGCACAAGAATTTTTTTATATATTTTCATAATTACATAAAAAGTTTTTTCCTCTGAGATTAGTCATGTAAGTGTATCTCCAGGGAGAAAAGGCTCTGCAATCAAAATACTCTCTTATGGGGTAAAAATTTCAATCTTGCTAAATTATTCCAATTACATATTATTCATCTTTCTTTGAACAGTAGACCAGTGAGTGCTGCACTATATTAAGCCATTCATGATTACAGATTGGTTTAAGATTAATAGGAAAAAAAAATCAGCTATCATTAGTCAGTGTAACAGGAATGAGACTACTAGATTTTCTTCTTATAATACCATGTCTTCTTCAGCTGACTGCCACAACCTCCACATGCAATACCCCAATTTAATTTTCATGCCAGAGAAGACAAACTGAGCAGTAATATTAATAGGTTTTTAGGCAAAAGACCTTACAGACCAAGAGTGTTTAGCTGAACCCCTTAGAAGCCTTTAACATACGGTGAGTTCCTCCCAGGATTTCCCTCCATCTGCCATAACTCAGTTTTGCTTCAATCAGACCAAAAAAATCTAGAAGCTAGTCTCTTCCAGTTGAATAGTGAGAATAAGGAGTCTAATTTCCGTACTATAACACTGTTGTTTTTTTTCTCCCTCATGCCTGCTGCCATCCCATCCCTGGTTCAGACATCAGCTTTATCACAGCTGCTGCAGCAGCCAGGAGCACTTTCAGAGTTGCATGGTTCTTGCTGCTGTTGTGGAGGTGCTTCATGATGAAGAGAGTAAGTGGATAAGCGAGCAATTCAAATCATACATGGTCACTTTGATTTCTGTCCCTCCCCACTGCATTAAGAAGGCACCACAGCCACAAAGCTTATCTTGATTACAAGAAGATAGTTTTTCTTCTAAAACCATTCTTGATCCTTCTCCAGAAAAGCACCAGCAGCTGCCCTTTCCTAAGAGCTTTTGAAGGCAAGATGAGAAAGCAGTAAATTATTTTCAGACGATCTATTTACCATGGACACTTAAAAGAGAAATGCAACACTGGTCTCAAGGCACTCACTTCATGCTTCTATATTAAACACCTCTAATATTATTCTGACTAATTTATGCATTGTGCAATGCCACTATACAATCACCTATAGTGTACATGGAGGGCTATTAGACTGGTTACACCCTTGCAATTATTTAATCCATTTTGCATTTTCTGAACCAGATTTTTCTGCTGAATAACAAATTGCTACAGTGAAAAAAATACAGTTGTAGCAGTAAAAACTTTGACCATCTCTATTCTAACTGTGGAGGTTTACCTGCTGTAGCACAGAGCAAAAACACTGATTACCATCCTTGTGTGCAGGTAAGGCAACCGGAGCCCATAGGTTTGAAAGGTCACAGTAAACTCAAAAACCCAGAAACCACTCATTCCCCATTTTGACATCTACAAACCACAAGCTCTCATAAGACTCCTTTTTGTCTTTGCCATCTAATCATTGCTTACATAGCTGGAAGCTAAATATATTTTAATCTGTAAAATCTTTCTCTTAGAAATTTGCATATATTATATTAATGAGGGACAAGATAGGAAATGGAATAGAAAATTTAGAAAATGCTAGATATATTATACCATCCCGCTATGAGATTGCTGGATGTAAATCAAGGCCATTCTTAGATTATTTGCAGCATGGTTTTTTCCTTAAAAAAAAATCCTCAGTATTGTGCCATTTACTGTCTACGTTATTGACTCAATGAAACCACAACCTGCCATCTGTTATGATTCACATTACATTCCTGAGGATGATTGAGTAACTGAGACTGCTAGAGGTCTAGTCAACACTGAAGAAAAGTATAGCTTGAGCTCTGGTTAGAATAGTATATCTTACTGAAGCTTCAGATAGTATCTCTGAAAGTGTATCCTTCTGCAAAGGAACTTTTAACTTTTTTCAAAATCAGGATTTTTATTTCTGGAGGATTTGGCATGGCTCAATTTCCTCCTTTGGTACACTCTGACAGTTATCTAGTTAAGACTTTTCAGAATATTTGATATTCACAGTACATCCTTCTGTATTTCATACATACTCCAAGACATTTCTTCCTAAGGCACTGATACAAAGGCTGAAAAATAACCCTTTCTGTCATTGGCTGTAGAAGGTCATTTTGACAATTTGTGCTGGTTTTGGCTGGGATAGAGTTAATTTTTTTCATAGTAGCTAGTATGGGGCTATGTTTTGGATTTGTGCTGAAAACAGTGTTGATAACACAGGGATGTTTTCATTCCTGCTGAGCAGCACTGACACAGAGTCAAGGACTTTGCTTCTCACCCCACCCACCAGCGAGGAGGCTGGGGGTGCACAAGAAGCTGGGAGGGGACACGGCTGGGACAGCTGACCCCAACTGACCAAAGGGCTATCCCACACCACGTGGCGTCACGCTCAGCCTATAATGCTGGGGGAAAAAGGAAGGGGGGGACATTCGGAGTGATGGTGTTTGTCTTTCCAAGTCACCGTTAGGCGTGATGGAGCCCTGCTTTCCTGGAGATGGCTGAACACCTGCCTGCCCATGGGAAGGAGTGAAGGAATTCCTTGCTTTGCTTTGCTTGCATGCACAGCTTTTGCTTTACCTATGAAACTGTCTTTATCTCAGCCCACGAGTTTTCTCACTTTTACTCTTCCAATTCTCTCCCCCATCCCACCAGAGGGAAGTTAGCGAGCAGCTGGGTGGTGCTTAGTTCCTGGCTGGGTTTAAACCATGACACTATTTTTTTTAAATTTTTTTGTCCTGCATAAAGGAGGCAGATATCTGTAGGCCCTATAATCTTTGCAGTATCTGCAGAATGTTGATGCAAATATAGGAAGAAGCAACAAACTCAGGGGGCAGGATATCTTGAAAGTGCTAAGAACTAACATCACAACTTCGCTGTTTTGATTTCAGAGATTGTGATGATATGCTGCTCATGGCATTGGCGCAAGTGCCAGACAGCAAAAATATGCAGGACAGAGAATAAAAAAATAATCAGTCTTCCAGTCAAATAGACAAGCCTACTACTGCCTTAGGCAGTTAGTATGACTGCAGTGCATGCATGTCAGCCTGGGCTTACAGGGTACTGCAGACTTGAGCTAGTCCCTGTACCACATACTTACTATTTGTCTTCAAGAATCAGATTTTGGCAATAGTTGTTTTAAGACTCGTTGAGTACAGAAAATCTCTCTCTGCAAGTGGAACAAGGACATTAAAAAAGGATGAGGAAAAGCAATTACAGTTTAAATTAAAAATTATTGTGCTTGGTTCAAGACATTTAGAGAGAAACTAAGACAATTGTTTTACCAAGTCTGAAATGCATATTTCAAAACACAAAGGAAGTATAAGAATTTTATTCAAAGGCAAACGCTAAATAATTTTTTTTTGCTGGCTTTACATTTTCCTCCACAGAATAGTGGATTAAAAGAAACAAGTGAAATATGTTCTCCTCCACAGTACAGGATGGCCAAAGTGGCATTGGCTGTACACGGATGCTGCCTAACACGGTTGTACAAAGTTTAGCTTAGCTTTTGGTGGAGATGGAGGACAGACGCAGAAAAGTGAAGAATATCCTTCGAGCAACTGGGCATTTACAATGTTATATGTAATTATCCCACGAGAATGTGTGCACATGCACTTTATATGAAGAAGATTCAAGCGCTCAGCAGCAGAGCTATTACTAGTAATTGCATTTTCAATGTAGTAGTGGAAAACGTCTAATATAGAGTCTTTCAATGTGATTTGATCTGCTGCATTCCTACAAAGGTTTATTCACTGAAGTAAAGCAATGCCAGAAAGTTGGTTATTTTAAGCTGTGAGTGTTATCCTGTTCAAAAGGGGAAGCATACTTTCGTATCCTTTGCCAATCCTTTGGGAGATATCACTATCTGCTTTACATCAGCTGAAATTAGCTGCCACTTGGAAGCCATAAAGAGCTATAAATTACTTTTTCTCTCTTGTATTAAATGAGCTGTGGTTCTTCATATTAGCTGAGGAGTAAGTTTATATCAATGCACCTGTTTCAAGACGGTTCATACTTATACCTTATGAACAATAACCTGGCTATGATGGTTTGGATGCAAAAATCTTGCTAATGTCAAACAAGTTGATACCATAGTGCACCAGCACTTTTGATATCTACTCATCATTTATAAAGTTTTTTCTGAAATCTGAAGTTCAGCACGGCTTCACACTGATCTTGTACAGTTAGATCGGAGATGAAGGCTCTTCAAAGTCAGTGTGCGTTTATCTGTACTCCAGGTATACTGATTACACCATGTCCCAAAACAGCCTCCAAATATTTCATACAGTTTTCCACAGGCATTCAAAGCAGAGGCCCATTCTGCATCTCCTTTGGCAAGTCCCAAAGTCCATTTGGGGAGCATTTGCACTAGAAGCACCACCACAGGTGTTGTTTTCTGTGAAGTTAACTTTTTAACAGCAATACATATGATGATGGATCTATGTGCACCATTTAAAAAATGAAGGCCTCATTTAAATGAAAATATACTTTTAAAATTTTGTTAATGGAAAAATGTTGAAAATCTACAAAAAAGTGCTTTTGCTGTAGATATAATACAGTGGACTTAATTTTTAATTTTCCTTCCACATCTGGAAAAATTAGACCTCATAAATGAAGATTCAACAAACTGAGCAGATCTTTTGTGACCTTTAGAAACAAATTGGCAAGTTGTTTAAAAGTGTTAATTATCCTTGGTCACACCATAAATAGAAAGGAACAGATGAAGACATTGTCCCTTTAGGCACTGACTGGAAAGCAAAGTGCATGGCTGATGTTATTTTCCACAGAAAGGAAACTACACAGTGATAGTACCAAAAATATATTTCAAACTTTCTCCTTGGTTTAAAAGACTCTAAACTTCTTTGTAGCATGGAAAAAATAGAACAAATATATTGATTCTACTGCCTAATCCCCTCTGGTGCTAAACTTCTGATTCCTGTACAAAGCAGGGCCAGGCAAGTTCTGGGCACCTTCTGCAGACTGAACACTTTCTTATCAAGTTCTATGGAGCAGAAAATGCAAATCCATTCTGCTGGCTGGGCTATTTTAAGCAGTGGATGAGGAGAGCAAAGAGAATAAAAATAGCTTTATTATCATAGCCCTTGAAAGGCTAAAGTGACATACAGCAGGCTTAAAAGTGTTCTGTTGATAAATTAAGAAAATAAAATCTTTTACTTTTCCACACCTATATTTTAGGTGGGTTTTTTTTTATTTCACTGCATATTTTAAGGTCAGTCTGGCAAGCAATGCATTTCACAGGAAAGCTAATTCTTTTACACTGGCAGAGTC
Source organism: Ciconia boyciana (assembly GCF_034638445.1). Lineage (NCBI taxonomy): Eukaryota > Metazoa > Chordata > Aves > Ciconiiformes > Ciconiidae > Ciconia > Ciconia boyciana. Next base: position 12,460,552 of record NC_132946.1, on the reverse strand, counting down.
CAAATTCACATTAGTCCAGGGGCTTTTCCAGGAATCCCATGGAAAAGGCAGACTTTTCCATGTGTCACATGGACAACATGTCTGCAGTAGACTCCCTTTTGTTCCTTCCCCCTCCTTTCTCCCACCCTCCTCTCCCCTCCATCAAGTTTAAAGGTAGTGATGGCGGCCTTCAGTCACAGTCTGATTAATAACATTTCAGATCTGCTCTTTCCCCATATTAATGCAGATTGTATTTACAGTTCTGATCTGACTTGAATGATTGGGAGCTATACTTTGCAAATAATTTGTCAGCTCTTCTACAGTATTTTAGATACTTATCATCAAGAGAGAGTCTTCCTTCCAAATGTATAAACTTAGATATTAAACCTAGGTATTAAACTTAGATATTAAACCTAGCTCCCTAAAAGTGCAAATGAATAATTTTTATTTGAAAATATCAGTATCTGTTGAGACTGCAAAATTAAGGTTTAGTTTGGAACTGGTCCAGGCAAAATAAATCTTTAGAACTGAAGGATAATATTACAGCAGAGGTAAACTTAAGCATTAGGAACCAAGTAGTTCCTTTTCTGGAAATTACAGAATTTTAGATCTCATACAAGTTCTTATGTCTGGACTTCTCAATACAATATCTACATTTTGAATTAACCATTATATGGAAAAGAGAGGAAAGAGAAAAATAGCTAATCTTTGAGATAAGTTGTTCAAAAAAGGCAAAGTTATTATTGTATCATCTAAAAGATGGAATTAAAAGACATTCTTGGAAAAAAACCTAGCAGAACTATAGAACTGTGTTTGAAATTTGCACTTTATTTTACTAGTTTATCTTTGATTATGTATGAAATTCCAGAGGCCAGTGAATCATTACAGGGTGTTTTAATTAAAAACCTCTCATTGACCGAGTACATGAAGCTCTATGTAACACAATATCTATATTGGTAGAGCCAATATAGTTTGACCTACCATTTCTGAATAGGGTAGATGGAATACAACCAAAAAGCCCATTAGAACAACACAGCTCAATAAATATTGGATTCCAAGTCCAATCCAGTTCCCTTCTTGCACAAAGTAGTCTAACAAAACTGAAATTTAACTGGCTTAAAAACAAATAAAATTATGCATTCTAAAGGATAATATTTACAAATATAAATCCACTCCGCTGAGGACTGAACTACTGTCTTCACAACTATTTAGATGATATTTTTCCTCTAATCACTCTGGGTTTTAATTCCTGTGGGCAGGATTATAATAACAAAGAGCTGATCAATATAATGCACTTCTTCAGATCTGCTGGTCATTAAGGGACAAGAGTGTTTTGGAGCTCAGAATAATTTAGATTATTCATGTCTTACATTACGTGGTCATAAAAGCATGTCTCCTTATGATGCCTGTGAAGTCGGCATTTCAGTTTCAAGACATTCTTAACATACAGAAGGAACATCAGGCACATGTTTATTGAAATTACTGATAAAGCAGTAGGAATACACCTTTCACATTTCATGCTTCTGATACGTGGGTGGATTGACAAGACAAAAACAGTAAACCTATACTTCGTACTTTTAATCTGAAAGTTTGAAAATAAACATGCTAGTGTATTTTTAATAGAGCACTTTGCACATTTCTAATTGCTATGTAAATAAACACACTGGTTTATTAATACTTCACAATAACTCCAGGAAAGGATGGACAACCTGATTTAAACTAAACCCATGGATGGTCACATACAGATTGTTAGGGACAGAATCAGAAAACCTGTTCCGCCTAAGTGTTAGCCAAGAGCCAAGAGCTATGCCTCCGACAGAAGAGAACTGGGTTTCCTTGCCATTTACCACACCTATAAGAGAGTCAATTTAAAATACCTCATGGATGCATCAAAAGTCATTTTTTTGACAGTTATTTGTGAACAAGCCCCATCTGACTCATACTTTCTGGAAATATTTAATAAGAGAATAATTTGATTGGATAAAATGCAAACTAGTACCCACCCAAATGAAGAGAAGTGACCTACTTTCACTTTTATTTCAGGCCCCAAGGAAGGATTACAATGGTCTAGCAACACTATGCTATGAGCAACTATCTTTCCCCCCTGCTAATACAGTCCTGCATCTTTTAGTTGAATTGAATGCTTTCAAAGGTCACGGCTTAGATCCCAAAAGCTAACTTTGTTGCCTCTTACTTTTTAATTCCTGAGGAAATCTACTACTCTCCAAATCATCTCTCTTCTGTCTCACCAACATACTTAACTATTTGTCCTAACTGCATGTTAGAGGACTGACTGGCCATTACTGTAGTGCTAAGACTCAGACTCCCTGTGCAGTTCAGAACAGAGCAATGCCTAATCATCAGTTCCTTGTACATAAATAAAGAACGTTACTTCTTTTATCTCCTGTCTGATCTCCTCCTATCTACTCATACCTACCAGAGATTATATCAGTTAAAGTGTGTTCATAAAGACTCAGCCATCAACTGATTAAGATTCATTCAAGACTGGTCGCCTTAGCAGATCCAGACACATTGTTCTTTGAGGGCTTCTTAAGTGAAGCCAGATTCATCCTTGGCATTATTCCACTGGCTTTGCTAAAGCCACAATATGGGTTACAGATTAGTTGAATTGAAAAGCGTATTACTAACAAGTGTTGAAGAAAACTGTCTGTAATTAATACTGGCTCATACACACACGGTACGAAGGTTTGCGTTATGAGGAAATTCTGTATCTCCTGTTTGCTTTCGTAAAAACAGACGCTTTACAAGAGTCATAGTATTTTCTTCATCAAATAAACATAGAACTTATCTGTCTTGCCACTTGTATTTTTGCTTAACTGTTACGTAGATGCCACTGTAAAAATAGAGGAGTAAAGTTAGCTAGTATTAACTAGAACTTTTGAACTTTCAGAGTACTTGTGCTTAGCAGCAGTTTTTCAAGTGGATTTAAATAGTATCTAATCTAGTTAATCCAGCCTCACATCTTCTTGATAATATTTTGCTTTTGTGGAATTTTGTGAACAGAATTAATAAAGATAATGCAGCATTAAACCTCTCATTAGCATACTTTGGTGTAGAAAAAGTGTCCAGAGAAATCCTAAGTTCTTAGAAGGCTCAGACCAGAAACAACACCCAGATACTCCGAGACCTAGTGTATTTTTCTAGCCAAGACTTCCTGCTCATAATTTCATACTTCTATAAATTTCTGCCTTTGTGATGATGGTGTACACATTGCAAAGCAGCTGCTTTTCCTAGGGCAAATCAGTTTCACCTGAAGACTTTCCTTTTTTTTTAATAACTTTTGCTGTTATTTTAATAAGACAGAAAAATCCTTCACTATAAAAGGTCTACATGGGGGAATGAAAAAAGCATATAAGCATTTTTGAAGGATACGTTAAACAAAAGAAATGCATAGAGCAGTTTTGTGGAAAGAAGAGGTGTTTGTTTGCTTTTCTATATTCATTTTTCATTCTCTTTTACACCAGAGAGCTTTGATCATGACAAACTGAATCCAGATAGCTCAGCAAAAATAAATAAGACATTAATGAATATGAAATCCAGAGGAAATTCTTCTGGCTTTAAAGAGAATATTATAGTTGTTGGCAGTGAATGCTTTTGTATTGGTCATTCTTTCTTTTTGTTAAAAGTACTAATTTGGATACATGTTAAATCAATCAGATCGCTGGCTATTATTCAGTAGAAAATTATCAAGGCATTCCCACCCCTGTGATGGCCTGGCTGGCACTAGCCACTGAGAAGAAAGGTCAAGCTTAAATTGACTTACCTCCTGGGGAAAAAAAGGTAATGGAAAGGGAGACAAAATTCTGGTAAACAAGTTTTCCTCAATACTCACCACTACTGCTTGGACATTCAAGCCCAGATGTTGCCTTTATTCCCTTCAGCAAACACTGTTACAGCCCCAGAGGAAACTGCATAATATTTTATGGGTATTGATAAAAGAATGAAACTGATTAATGAGGTCTAGACGAATGTGTAGATTTTTCCCTCTAACAACTCACCCCTTCTCTGGACTGACTTGTGCACATTGATTTTTTTCTGTGCAATCAATTTAATTTTAAATTGCTTCTAGCAGTTATTTTGTTGCTGTAGGAGCTTCCACGGTTTCTCTGAGCTATACTGATGTGCAGTTCATCTGACTATTTATTCAGCTTCTCCTGTTAAGCCCATGACATTGAAATCACCTCAGTCCAAATGTTTTAATTTCTCCTACTTTCTTTGCCTAGCCCCTTGCATGCAAGCACTATAAAAACCTCCCTTGCACAGGGGTCTTATTACATTCTGGACTTTTCCTGGTTTATTTACTGAGTTTTTCTTTACTTCTGTTTTTCCCTTAATACATTAGGGGTATAATTACGACTGCTACTTCAGCCTCTTCATACTACAGACTTCCTTCAACAACACTTTTTACTCTGGTAGTTTTTAATCTATTCAGTCAAAAACTGCTTCAAAGATCCTTTTCTGGTTCTCCTACCTGCATTGGATCTTCATTCTCCAAAACCTTTCCTAATCTACCCCTACCTTATTTTCAACTCATATTCTCAAATTATATGCTCCTACCTCTCATCTGCCGATTGTTCACATTCAGTTGTTCAGCAAGCTTCACTGTTCACCTCTGCAGTGTGGTGATTTCCTTTCTTTTGTCATCATGAACAGGAAGGATTCATACAAAATCCTGCAATGGAATATCATCAAACATTTACTTAAAATTCTACCGTGTGTCTTTAAAAAACAGCCAATCAATCTATATAGTTACTGCTCTTGCATTCAAATCACTGCCTATTATGTTGATCTTTCTTTCCTGGTCATGTCTGCTGTCTCCTGCCTTCAAGAAGAACTTGGGGGCAGCCATGAGTTTGTCTGTACAGCACCCAGAATTCATGTCTGAACCTCTTGAAGCCACCAGAAAACCAGTAAATCACAAGCACTGGTACCATTGGTTGGTGAGTGCGTACCAGCTGGGGACAGTCATATTCTCTTTCTCCCCAAAACAAAGACTTGTTCATTTTCAGAAACAGTTTCCTGATACACATGATCTGTTTTTAAAAATAATCTTTTTTTCCATCTAAACAAAATCTGACTTTTTAATTCAAAACCCAATATTTTTGCTCAACATCTTTGCAGAAACAATTCAACCAGTTCCAATAATGCTGTATGTAATTAAAGCCTTAAGTACATAATATAGAGATAATTATGAAACAGAAGATTGTGCTGTAGTAAGACCTGCTGAAGTACTTGTCAATTGCAAACAAAAGCATAAAATCCATTTCATGCCACTTAAAGGTTTTGCAGCCTTCATAACACTATGACTGTTTTCTCATTATTTTTCCCATTCATAAGATCTTTCTCTGAGCTAAGAATATTAGTAAACCTCAGACGACTGGGAAGAAGTGTAATGAAAAAAGCCGTGTGTGCAACTTTCGATACACTATTTAGCAGGACAGAATAACCCTGTTATTACCTCTTGGTACAGAATAAATTCATATTAGATTAAACAAGACCTGATTTTGAACTGAATCTCAAACCAGTTTTTCCTTGTGCCTTTATGACTAAGTCTAGAAACAGTTGATGGTGTTGAACTCCTGTTCAAACCTGCAAATTATGCACATAAATGTGTATTTCAGTTCCAAAGAGGGAGCCAAATCAGTTAAATGCTTAGTAATAAATGCAGAGTTATTGACAACATTGGTGTTTGTATCCATGTGGCTTGCTGGGGCCTTTTACACATGCATGCAAGGGAGGCAGAGTAATAAGCACCAATATTTAGAGACAGAACATGTGCCATATTGAACTGCCAGTATTTCAACCTTGACTTATTTCCTGTACAAAGGAAAAGAAAGCACGATTCTTGCTTCCTCCCTCGAGGTTGTCAGCACACTCTTAACTTGAGAATCTTTTCAAATCAGCAATCAAATGGTTGGTCTAGGACAAAACAAGGAAACATCTGTCAAAATAATAACTGCAATACCCACTCTTTGAAATGAATTAACAGACTTCTGGAAACCTGTTGAGGCCATTATTCCTTGCTGTTCTGCATTCTTCTAAAGGATCACAGTAAGTAAGACTAATCAAAATTTAAGGCTTTGCAGTGGATATACTAACTGGAGATAGGCTGCTTGCTTGCAGAGAGCTAGGTGTGGAGCTCTGACATGCTACTGAGCTAAAACACTTCATGCAACTGAGGTAAAACACTTCATGCATCTGCGAGAGTGGTGGGAAACAACAAATGCACAAGAATCAACAGTTGCAAGCTGCAGCAAGGCAAATTTCTGTGAAATCATTAAAAAGAATTCTTCACAGTGAGGGTGAAACACTGGAACATATTGCTAACTGAGGCTATGCAATCTCCAGCCTGGAAGATATTCAAAACTCAACTGGACAAGGCCTTGAGCATTCTGCTCTAATCTTGAAATAAGCCCTGCTTTCAGAGGTGGGTTGGACTAGAGACCTTCCAAGATGCCTTACAACCTGAATGATTCTGGTTGTATGTCTGTTATTGAGTAAAGGAACCACCTCCTCTGTGTGGTTTATGATACTCGTTTACATGCTCCAGAATGAAATTTGTCTTTATAATCACTCCTTATTGTCTGTTCACTCAGCCAGTGACAGACTATAGACTATAGACCCATCTTCCTTTTCTGCACTTCTGTTGGTTCTTAGATGCTTCCCATTTGCCCATCTTTATAAGCAAAGTTTTTAAACTACTGTGACAGTTGTCTTGATTTCTCCCATTTGCACAAGTGAACAGGAGCTGAATTCATTTTACTGGAATAACAGAGATAAGGTTATCACAAGAAAGGTGAATATATATTGACAGTCCTAGGGGATATCCACACACTGAACGAGCACACAAGTATTACAAACCCTGCATCAACTGACTGTCTCAACTGTCTCCAGTGAGACCAGCCTCAGGAGTATAATTTAGTCTCTTTGTCTATTTAGTCTATACATTCTTCACTGACATTATTGACAAGTATGGGAATTAATGACCACTGTAATGCAGTGCTTCTTTTCTGATTATAATTTAGTTACCTTCAATACCCTCCTAAGTGAAGGAATTGCATCCTTCACAGTAACAGGATCCGGTATGGGCAGCCCGTTCTGTAGCTGCTGAGATGCCTGGCTAGAAGGCACTAATTTGGATTTTTCATTTGATTTCAACTTGAAGCCAGTCCTGCAGCATTTTCCTTTATACCAGTTCAAAATAAACTGTCTCTATGACTCTGAATGTAGCTGCATGAAAACTCCTCACACCTTGTGCTCTCAATAATCATTCTGAAAGTGTCACTATGTGCACAGTGCCACAAGTGAATGACGCCACTTTCCCCTTGCTGGGCTTAGAGAGGAGGCAGTTATTGCTAATAAATTTCTCTCCCTTGTCAAGTTTTTTATGACATTATTTTTTGTTTTGTTCTTCTGCAAGACTTGTCATTGCAAGGGTCTGGGTGACCACTTACAACTGGGCAGTGGAAAATGGTAGCTAAAGTAGGGTCATAGCACAGCAACCACACAAATGTCTCAATCATATAGATCAGCCAGTGACGTTCAAGAAAATCTTTCTTGCCTTTCATACACAGAATGCCCTAGTACCACAAAATTATTAGAAGGTGGCAACTGCAGATGTTTATGTGTCAGGGAAACAAGAATACAAAGAATTCTTCTCATGAATAGGTTACTAGAGGGGTATTAGAGATTAAAGCAGGAAGATGTGGAAGGCTGGCCCGTCAGAAGGGTTTGGGCAAAGGAGAGCAGGAGTGAGAAGAGAGAATGAGAAAAGCGCCTTCTTGACCTACAGAGATGACATTGTTAGCCCCCATTTACCACGTTAAAATAGTGAACACTACACAGCTTTATCCCAACTATTTCCTTTCAGACACATGTTCCATTTTTCAACCATTACCTTTGCACTGAAGAAGCAGGAGCTGAAATGCCTCATTCTTGCCCATCTGTACAAAGTGCTGTCACATTATTCAGAATTCCATCACAAAACACAGAACCACCAAGATTTCCCTTCACAAAGCTCTCTTAGGCTGGCACCCTGGCACATTGCTGCCCATGGAAGGCTCCCACAGGGCAGAGGGCACTAGAAATCAGCTCCATGTGAGACAGCATGTTTAACCATCGCTAGAAATAGTGGTGAGATTCCAAAGCTCATATTGGCCAAAAAGGAAGGCAGCAGTGCGATGAGCAATGACTGCCGCTAGCATCCCACAAAGCAAGTATAACCCGACTGGGGGAGTCAGCAGGATTGCTTGTCAGCAGCCTGCAGTGAAAAATGTATGTCATCATCCTAGCTAATAAGCAGAGTCACTGTCTGTCTGTTGAATTTAACAATGAAGAGGTTTGTTTTTCACTTTTTAAAATGGTTAGCTTTCACATCCTGTGCTAACAAGTACTCATTTTTCTTAATATCTAGCTTTTTTAGAAAAAAGGAAAAAAAGTTTCAGCCTTGACAACTTATTACAACATATAAAGGATGAAAATACCTCTCCTTGAACAGTCCCTTCCATTGATTGTCAGCCTAGTCATTTGAAACTCTTGCAGCTCACATTACCTTAGTGAGCTTAATCGTTTTGGCATAGTTAATTTTTCTGTGAATAGGAAATAAGATCTGACAGCCATCAAAACCACCAGGATATCTGCATCACCAATAAAGGACTGAAAAAAACAGCTCTGTTCATTGTGGAGGACTTTGATATTCTAGGGTATCGTACAATGCTGCCACAGTACATCCGCATAGCCCCTTGCCTGGTTGAATTGCGGAGCCATTCACTGAATTATCATCCTTCAGCTGCCATATCCCACTTCAGAGCCTTGGGAAGAATTTAATCGCTGTCTCTGCCCACTGAGGGCTCAACATCAATGAAAATGCAAAAGCAAATACTAAAGAATAAAAGGACAAGTCACCTAAAGCTGACTCACAGATACAGGAAAGGGAATGCTAATCCTTCCTTAGGAATTGTCAGTGTATCATCTCCCTTTCTGCCAGCTGCAATATTTTGGGCCTTTCTTCAAAAGGGTGCTCTGAGTATGAAAATCCTCACGCTATTACCAATTTCTTTGACATTAACTGAATGCCTATTTGAGCAGTTTCTTGCAAGTGCAGAATCAGACGTTGGACTACAATCACAGGGGCACAAGATAGTCCGGCACACTGCACACTGTTGATCCAACACAGAATAGACACCTTAAAGGTTTTGGGAAACATCAGAAGACAACTACTGTTTTTAACCTAGTTACATCCGCTACTCTATGTAGTTACCAATGCAGGTAATAAGAGTATAAGATGAGGGCCTTGGTATTTCCTTAAAATAAATAGCCTATTTAAATGTAATTATAATTTGGATTTATGAAGCTATACAACCAGCTTCTACACAACCTTGGGATAAAAAGTGATACCAGTTAGTTTGATTAGTGCCAAAATACAGAGATGAATGGTTAGGGCTGCTGTGCCATCCTCAAGAAGTACCAGCTGCAGAAATATGCAGGGATAGGTTAGTGGGTGACTTCTGTCTTTAGAGAAGCTGGCAGATAGCAATTTTTCCATTCTTGCATGTGAATTTCTTCACTTGATAGATAATAGAACTTCTTCCTTTAATTTAAGAAGCAGCAGCTTGTGTGCTGAATTTAATGCTATGTAGTCTCTTCCCAGTGCCCATTTAGGTATGCAGTTATTCAGGGCAGCCATGGCTTATTGCAGGAGGTCTAGGGTTAAGAGACTTAGCAGAGCTGAGTACAGAGCAGTCTAGAGAAAATCAAGTAAATCCGCTGCTCAACTTGTAACATTTAAAATGAAAATACCAGTATTGTTTTGTTGTAGCAATATTTAAACTCCTCATTATTTTCAGAGAACTTTAAGTTCAGTTCTTTCCAGTCAGGTCATTCCAGTAACATTTATGTCAGCATTTCTATTCTAATAGCCTCCTATTTTAGAGGTTTTATAACTCACCTACCTATAAAAATATACTTCAGACTCAGGAAGTAAAGTCTACTTTTCTTGGTATTAATTATTAATATAGCACAAATTTTATTTTAACCCAATTCCACATTAGTTCACAGGTGAGTTACAAAAGCAGAAGTCTTTAAGATGGCATTGAAAAGGTATTAGTTGTATAGAGAGTGAAAAACAAGCCATGGAAAAGACAAATGAAAAGGAAAGTAATATCAAATTAGGATGGCACAGACATAAAAAATAAGTGTAAAAGAAAAAGCTAGTAAATTAAATGTTGTTCTCTGCATCTTCAAAAGTGGTTTTTTCCAACCATTAACGAGTCTCACCAGTATTCCCATGCAACAGATCATTATTCTCTGAGGTAGAAGAGAGAGAGGACTTTCTGTGTGTTAGGAACAGTGTGAGACATTCAGCATTGTATTGGCAAAGTGGTTGGTTCCTAAGCCCTCGCCATGCATTAAAGGAAGTGTACACAGAGCTCAGGGCAAACTGCAAGTAAAGGAGGCTTTCCAGAAAGAGCCAACATTGCATCCTGCTGCCTGAAGGGCAATTAGTCTTCAAACTTCAGCTTTCTATCTGGCAAAGATTTAAACCCACTGATTGTCTGTTACATTTACAGGTGACTGAGGATGTCTTCATAATAACAAATCATTTTATGGAACCTGAAATGATGTAGAGAAAAGCCTGTGCATCAACTTGCTTTACTAGTGAGCTAAAAAAAAAGTAAAGACCTTGCAAAATCCACAAATTATGGAAACTTGGCTAAATGAGGGTGCTTGAGGCTTCCAAGTGCACTTGCCTGGTACTGAGAAACCTTGTGGGTTTGGTTGTGTAGCTGCCTGTACATTAAGTTGCCAATCTGGCTTCTTACAAGAAGTTTCCTACAGCATCAGACAGAGTTGAGATGTCTTAAGTAAATAAGACAACAACAACAAAATCTACTGCTACCTCCAAAGAGCTTTGTTGAGATCTCATAAAGCAAGAAAGAGAAGTCCAGGCCTAGCATCAATGCTCCAAAAAATCTGGAAGCCACACCTGAAGTGAGAATAAAATAAGAAAATAAAGTACTATTCCAACCATTGGGGTTTTTTGCTGAGCTATTCAGAAGAAAAAGCATAATTTTATGCTGCTACAGGGAACTATACACCTTCCAGGAAACAACATATTAAAAGGAGCAAAATGTATCAACAAAGATTCTTCACCATTCTTTCTGGACATTGGTGTCCTCCATGACACAGATCCTTGCCAATTTCATCTATAGGGCTTTTTTTTTTTTTTTTAGGCACTAATCCTGTAGGAGGGTCCATATAAAATTTTCCCCTCTATCAGCTTTGGCTATACTCCAAACATCATCTGGAATGCAGAATTTGTATCCCCATTCTGTCCAACTCTAACATGCCATTTTCCTCTTGCTCTCTTTTTACTTTTCATGGTCTAGCTTAGCCAGGCAAAACTGTGCAGCAGTCAGAGTGAAAGTTTAAAATATAAAAAACCTAACTCTCATAAACACAGCAGAAACAAACTATGTTTTCAGTTTTTGCTCTGCTTTTCACATACATTTCATCTCCAGAAAAGCAGTCCATCTCAAGAAAATTCTTTTCTCCCACATAAAAGGACAATTATTACCTCGTTTAACAGCATCTTAAAACATGGCAAAGAGCAGGTTTTATTTAGAAAACCTGTAAATCTGTTTTTCTAGCTAAAGGAAAACATTGTTAAAATGGGATATTACGAGATCATTAAGAGAGATCTGCTAAAATGAAAGCCTCACTTCATACTTCCCATTTCAAACTTCTCACCCAATGTTCCTTTCTCTACATTTATAGTACAAGGTTTAAAATATTTGTTACAGTGATTTTTTACCCTGAAACCAAATAGGCAGAAATTTCTGTACTTGAAGCACCAAACCTGTAATGAGTGAAGTTTACAGTAGCATGATAATGACAATATCTCTCTCTGACCTGTCACCAAAATTAACATAAAGTGTTCTTTGAACTTTCAATTAGTCTGCTATGGTGCCAGGAACATGTATTCTTCTTGAGGTCTGGGCCTCTGGGATATGCTCACGATGCAGCCTGCCTGCTGGCTCCCAGCAAGCCAGCTGACTCAGCAATCTGCAAGCTATAGTCCCTTGGTTACAACAGACTAAGCAGTGCTGTCCCTGTTGCTTCATTGCCTGGGAAACTGGAAATAAATAGTATTTTAACTGACATTAGAAGCTGCCCTACTGTTCCGCTGCATTCATCTCAAAATACATTCAATCTAAACCAAGTCCAAACATTACAAATTTTCTAAAATCTGTCCTTTTGTTATGTAGTAGACATCAAATGGTGAGAAAAAAATAATTTTGCTTGTCATCACATGGAAGATAGTCTCTCTGCACCGTTCCACTATCTGGACTAGGTTATTAAAAAATGTCCTGAAAAGGAGGCCTCAGATTGCAAAACAATGACAAAAGCCTCACACAGAAGCAGGATACTGAGTCCTATGTATCTAATAGCATGTATTTAGCCACATTTCAGAACCACATATATTCTCATTAATGAGACAGACTGCCTATTTAGGCAAGAATTGTATGGGTCTTTCAAAAAACAAAAAATGAAGGAGAGTCAATGAGAAAAAGTGCCACCAGTTTGCTTTTTGTTTCTCATAGAAGCTTGGAAAGGTGAGTGTGCACATTGACAAGGAATATATCTCTATGTTAACTAAGGAATGCCTTTTATTTCAGCCCCCTCCACCCCCTCAAATACTACCAGCTACTGACATTAAGAACACACTTTAGTCCTTGGTCCCAGGTCCTTTCTTGTGTAATGAATGAAAGAGAAATCTCTGCAAGCCTTTGAAGAATTTCCTTCCCTCCATTTAAATAGTTTTTCAGTCAATGGGAATTTGACAAATTAGTCAATAGTTCACACTGGAAAAGTCCTCATTATGTAAAGGCATGATAAGGGTAGAGACATATCATAGACAAGGATGATAAATATTTCACACTTGAGTTGTCAAGGAAAACAATTTTAAGTAAAACTCCTTAGGTCTAGACGTGAAGAGATCCTAAGCTTATCAGGGGTGTTTTGAGGTATTGTGTTGTCTAAGGCTGTGCTATAAAAGATGTCAAATTAGATGGTGATGTGGTCCCCCTGGCATTAAAAATAATCTACAAACATCTATCTAACAAATATTAATCTACAAACAACTGCTTTGAGGATGATCTGCTGCTTTCTGCTTTAGGACAACATGTATTCTTTCCTTGAGCACAAGAACAGACATGAATGAGCAGTTCCCTCACCATAAGATTCTCTTTGTCCTCAGCCAGTGCCACTGCACCCTGAGAGTCAGGCTAAGGTGAGTATCATTCAGAGCAGGGGATAAGGAACGAACTCCTCTCCCTGACAAAAGAATGAATGGAAAACTAAATTTGGATGGTTTTGGTTAACTTGCTGCAATCATCCTCAACTGTTGCCCCTTAGGGAGACTTATTTCTTAGAGTTTAGCATTTTGCAGAGTGTCCATTAAGCAAGATTATTTCAGCAGTGATTTCTTTTCCAACAAGTTCCCTACACAGGTGATTATCAGTACACACTGAACACACAACTTTTTAAATACACATCCTTGATAGTTCTGTATCTTTCTAACCTTTGTGACTCAGTAAATCTAGAAAGAAAGTTACTAGGCAGAATTGTCAGTCTTTGCCCATTTCTTTTTTTTTTTTTTTTTGGTCACTTGAAACTATGCTAGTTATATATATATAATCCGAAGGGAAAGCAAACAAGTTACATCTCTGCCTCAGGAGACTGTTCAGAGTGATACCAGCACTTCTAGAAAGGCTCTCCTCAATGCTGATAGGGAGAAGAACGAATTACAGTTCATCTAACTGGCTAATCTAACCAGTACGCTTTGGAAGCCCAGGAACCACAAACTGCTACCCCAAACTTCTTTCTCTGGTTCAAAACCCAAAAAGATCTCATATCCATGGCCAAGCATGTTTTAAAATATCATTAACAACCTAATCAGTGTTGATGTGGTTCAACCAACACTCAACTGTTATTTAACTGAATGTATGGTCCCTCTATACTTCAGCTCTTAGGAGCTTTTTAAAGCATGTTATCAAGTCCAGGATACAGACTGAAGTTTTTATAAGCTTAGTGCTTGTCACGTTATTTTCAAAATGTTTATACTTAGAGCATGGTGATCAGGCAAGCCACACATTGGCTTATTGTCTGAAACAAAATAGTATATTTATACCACCTGCATGTGAGCATGAAATGTATTAGTAATTAATATTTCTGTTTCAAGAGTTTAGATTCAAGTGGGTTATATTCATCAAGAGCCTTTGTTCACCATTTAATCCCCTGTTCTCTGGGGAGGAGACAGCAAAATGATGGCAGGAAACTCCAGACGAGCAAAGCTGGTTGGCACTGTTTCTCATCACGATTTTATTAAATACAGCAGAACTGTGTGGCCATAGGTACAATTCAACAGAAAGCTACAGGACTAGCACTAGCTAGCTTTTTCTCTTTTTGAAGTGATTATTACAGTATCAATGTAGCTCTATCTCTTTTACTTCCTTCAGGAAAGCAGCAGAGAGAAACTTTCTAGATTTTCCTACAGGATTTTGGAGATAAACATGGTTATAAATCAAAATGAGGGATTCTATAGAAGGAAACTGAAGTGTAAATGAATGTCATGGTCTGAAATACCCCTTTTATAACTTCTGTCTTCAAGGGTGTCATACTGAAAGCGGATCTCCATTTGTTTGTGATACTGTCTGGTAGATATATGTGAGGTATCAGTATGTGACTCTGTAAATAGTCTTTTCAGTGTGCATCAACAGTGAGAAAAAGCAAAAATATGCAAAACTTACCATGGTCTCAATAAGACTTTCCCGGGGGAACTGCATGTAAATTTTGAAACCTGGTAACTTATGTTAAATTTTAAACATTTATTATTTCATAGCAGGCACCCAAAAAAGAAATCACACAGTACCTTTCTTGTAGGAAGCATAAATTCAAGAACTTTATACCTTTTCTGTGGAATTTCCAGACAAGTTGTACATGGAAAAAATATAAGCACCCACTTTTTTTAAAAAAATAACATCTAATTATTTTCAACATACAACATAAATAACAATTAAAGAATATGAATGTCCTTCATTGTGCATATTAAGTATGAAATTCAGCACAACTACTCAGGGGAGTTACTGATAGTGAAATTAATTGGGTATGTGTCTGGAGCCAAACAGAATATTAATCCAAACTTAGATGGTCCCAGGTTTCCCCTAAAAATAATATAAATTAAAAGTGGTAAAGGCAGTCACAAATGAACAGTTTGTAAGCTACAAACATATATTTTACAAAAGCACCTAGAGGAGAATGTAAAATACAGAGAAATCCATTGGTTTTATAGAAATTATGTTCAGGTTTTAAGTGAAATGTTTTAGAAGTTTCAATTTCAACAAGTAATTTCAGCTATTTAAGTGAAAAAAAAGACTTGGGATTATAAGGGAGTTAAATATGATATCTCAAGTATTAGGTATAGCGTGCATAAAAAGTTAACGTGAAGTGACATTGACCAGATCAGTACTCCAGTGTGCTAAGCATTGCATGAACTATGCTGTAAATATAGTCCCTGCTCCAAAGAATTTATATACTACAAAGTGGCTAAATCTGAGAAAAGAAGGTGCTTAAGCAATATACACTTAATTTGGGCTGGCTGTGCAGGCAACTGCAGACTAGTGGGTAGCAGTGAAAAGAAACAATTATTCACATGAAGAGAAGGGTAGACAGAAAAGTTTGAATTTAAGGTTCCTGAACTGGCTTTTCTTCTTGGGCTTGTCAGGATGAAAAGGTTGCAGAACTGTCTGAAGTGGCCTTTTGGCATTTCCCTAGCTGGTACAGACCCTTTAGAACAGTTCTGCTTCTCTTTTGTCCCCACACCTCCCATCAGAGGCATGTTTTAGAGAAAAGTCAAAGCACTTCTACCCTCAGTGTTCAGTGCAGAGAGGATAGCCTAAATAAAAGCAGCACTCTGGAAAGCATTTTGAAAACCAACAGTTCAAAGAGAGTCAGGAAGTTCAAAGCTGCAGAGTAGTAAATTAATCATTTTTCATCCAGCACATAAGTGCGATGTTTTACTGTGTTTCTTCTTTTGATGTAAGCAGTCTACCATATCTGTTAGGCACAGCAGCACACAAGTTCATTCCCCATGATAGTAATCTGACACTATTAATCTTGAATCCTATTGCACATTTTAGAAATATACAAATTTCACAGCTTCTTTGTGTTTCCTTTTTTTTTTTACAACTGTGGTGAAAATAAAATAAGAAGTTGTATTTCCCTCCCCTCCACAAAATACTGATCTTAATTTTGAATTTCTTTCTTGTTTATGTTAGCATTTGCTTTCCTAATTCTGCAAGCATTCAGGCCTGTCATGTTGCAGAAATCAAGTCATACATGTCCTATGGAGCCAATTACTTTCCATAAATTTAATCATTCTCTTTCAGTCTTTTTAGTAGCATGTGAGAGGGTTCAGTGTTATTTTTATGCTCTGTGTTAGAAACAGAGAAGAAAAATAACTTGCTTTCAAGAGGTAAAAAGTGACAATGGCTGGGATGATTTTATGCGTATTCTAATTGAGGTCAAGTAACTGGAATCTGTGTCTGATGTCATGCAGAACAGGGATGTGTTGTGGTTTAGAGTTATATTGTGGTGGGGTGGATTTCTAGAAGATCTGAGCACCTGGAGATCTCAGTGGCTGCCTGGGGAGCTGAGAGAGCTCAGCAACTCCAAAAATCAAGAGGGTTGGGTTCTGTATGATCATATCAGCAAGCCATTTCATTCATATGAATGTGTGCAATAATACTGTACTGAGTGTTGTACACTGTCACCTGAATCTGAGTCTTGCGTTAGTAAATCTGTGTTTGAAGTTTCTGTTAGAATGTTATTTTTTTTATGGAGTCAGTAAACAGAAACCTAGCTGGCATGTGACATATCTAATAGAAGCACTAGAAAATAGTGTTTCTCTCTTCATTAATAATAATATAAATAATTACTTATGCATTTGGCAAGTCTAATTTATAACTGTGGAAAACTCTGACTTCCTTCCCACATAATTATAATTCACTCTTCATACATCAGATAACCATGGCATCAGTCTCATTCTTATTCCCAACACAAAAAATGCACATATTTCTCATGATTTAAGCTACTGCTTTTGAACCTCTCCATGTTTAGTCACATATAGCAGTCATTAGCTTATTTGCTTAATTTAGCAAAATGAAAGTCTGGACAAACTAGCACATGCTATATAAATATAAAGAGATATTCATTATGCATTTAAACACTTTCTATAGCAAAGAATATCACGGAGTTACAGCCCCATTTCCCAGAAAAATCAGTTTAGAGATCCTGTAGTAATTATGTCTTCTGTGTAGGCTACGGATATTAACAATTCATTAGAACAAGATAGTTTGATTAAAATTTTCTTAAACTCTTGTTAAAACACCAAGTTGCCAATTAGCTAAAAAATACTTTAAGTTTAGCACATTATTAAAAAAAAGGGAAAGTGGTATGGTAATCTGTGTCTACAAGTGATTAAAAGTACCCCTACAGATTGTGCTGCTGCAACCTATTTTTAGGTAGAAATTTAAGACCTAGAACACTCAATAAAGCAGAAAGACTATGAATCATTTCCATATATAATGAACCTTGCCTGCATATAGAGAGGTCGGCAGGAATCAACCCAGAACCTTTAACGTGGAAATTGCAGGCTTCTCCCATTAAAGTCAAAACAAAGTGCATGCTGTTACAGTTACTATAGCCAGATTATAGGAGGAGACTCAGGACTGCTGACTGACCACAAGAGTTCAAAAATCATGAGTTTTTAATGCAAAATGATGGAATTTTAAAAGTTATAATCCATTGAACTTTTTTATTAATCTGTGCATATCAACAGAATTCTTGTCTTCCTTTCAGTCTTTCTTTGAAAAACATGACATCCAACAATTTGCTTTGCATTTATTATCTAAGTTTTAAAGACAGACTAAATGTTGTAAGAGTGACAACAATCAGCATGCAACTGGTATAGCTGTCTCTTTTTACATCCAAATGGAGTCTAACTAATTTTGATATAAATCCAAATACATTCCTAAACCATGTATGCAGCACATACAAATCCAGGTATTTTTCTGGCGACACACACAAAAATGAACTATTAAATGCACTCGAATAGCAAAAATGGAGGCAAGATTCCCCTCTAGATCCAGTCACACCAAGTGAGTAACAAAATTGCCTGCAGAGCGAATCCTCTACCTGGCTTTACTTAATTGTCCTTTTCACCAGAGTTTGAATCTCCTGCTGCCTGCAAGCTATTCACATTCTCATATTTTTCCCATGTTTGTTTTCTGAAAAGAGATCCAAGCAAATGGCCACCTCCAAGCAAGTATGGGCAACAGTTGGAGTGAAGGGCTGGAAAGGAAGCCAAAAAATAATTTAAGCCATAGATAAGGACAGCAACAATTGCTAGTTGCCCAGTGTACATGAAGGGTCATAAAGAGTGCTCACATATCCTGTAGTTTAATTCCACCTAATGACCTTGCCCAAGACATGACTTGGTTTGTTTTGAAAACAGATTTACAAAACCAGCAGATGTATCACACATCTGATAAGCGATGTAACTCTTACAGTTCCCAGACCATGGTACTGGTGGATCCCAAAGGGAACTCCACTACACTTAGTCCTATGTATGATACGTTCTCCTCTTGAACCTCTTCATTCCTGGATGTGTCACCACTCCAAACACTGGTGAAATGCAGAGGTAGCAGGAAATAGCTGAGTTATTTCAAGCTCCTGTAGCAGCACAGAGCTAAATCTTCCCACAGAGAAGCTTGGACACTTCTAACACTTGGCACAAAGTAGAGGCAAGCTCACTGTTATGAGAGGTGGCAGTTGGGAAGCTAGTGTTAAGCTGTATTATGTAAAAAAACCAGTCATCATCTATATTTGCACAGGTCACGTCGTACACAGTCTTTCACACTGTGAGGAGAAACTATTAGTTTCATTTTTCAGACTAAGGCACAGAAACTAAGTCCCCATGGGATTTAGTAGCAGTTGGGCTCCTAAATCTCTTTGGGTAATGAAATACTTCAGTAACTGTGTGCAAGGTCACACTGAGGCAGAACGGGGAAATAAGTATCCATGCCCTGACCCCAGTTTCTGAAGTTAATGGCACACTCTGTGTTTCTACAGGTTCATGTTCCGGTGAAGTCCTCTTTATAAAAGACTCATTGATAGTAAAGATTACTACAACCATTTGAAACGGTACTTCAGGACATGTCTTTTGTCACAAAATATACACAGATCTTCTGTTTATATCCATAATTCCCCCCTCCCCAACCTTTCTGAATTCCAAATGGAACAACTTATAAAATGGGACTTTCAGATATGAAAACCTGTAACTCAGTAAATCCAAGTAACGACTGGGACCTTAATGCAATAAGGAAACTGCAGACCCTGTCCATATCTCTAGCTAAACACAATCTGTCTTAATACTTGCCTACACCATGCCTGTATTTTTCAGGACTCTTACTCCAACTTCAGTGACATTATATAAATGTATTATACTATGACCAGTTCTCTGCCTACTTCAAAGGCTTGTGTATGCATTTAATTTTATTTCTACACACATAATGGAATATTTTCTTCTAAAAATCCTTCTCATGGTTTTGCCTCTAGACACACTTAAAGGAAAAGCATCTTTACAGATATATAGTTGATTAATTGTATTAGGCTTTCAGCTGGGCAAATTAAAACATTTAATAAACTTATATTTTATAGTAAATTCTGTGTTTCTGCTTCAAGAACTAAAGTGAATCACAGAGCAGCTGAACTGTTTTAACAGAATCTACAAAAATATATTAAATGCTTAATCTCAGTCAGAGTAACATTTACAGGCTTCTCATGCACTGTTTGTTGTTTTTCTGCATCCCTCTGTGTGTAAGTTTAAAAGCCAGTATTCATTCCTCTTTAGCATATTAACATATGGCAATTCCATTTCTGTAAGTGCTGGTGCATAAATAATTCATCTGGAATTAAAATATAAGCTCTCCCAGAAGAACTGTATATTTTATGAAGACTTTATACATAAAAAGAAATGCAACAGCAGAGAAAGACAACTCATTCTAGCTCAAAGGCTGGAAAAATATCCATAGTCACAAGACACATCTGGTCAAGTATTGTTTGGCTACAGGTATCTTCAAGAAGGTTTTTTTCAGTGTATTAAAGAGACAGCACTTCATCTAATTTGTTAAACATTATGAATGTCTCATAGAAAAAAGGTAAATTAATATAAATGTGAATTTTCCTAACAAAGGCACAAAACCCATCCCTGAACAAAATCTGAAGAGAATGAATAAAGGAACAGATAATTATTCGTATAGTTACAATTTCATAAATAGAAAAAAATTTCATTTATCTTCATTTACACAATATCCACACAAGATGAAGAGATGTTTACTATAGCTGCAAATTGATTTGTCCTGTAAAGGGTTGTGCTATGGAGTGGAGTGAAGGAATAGGGCAGAAAAAAACCCTATAATTAGGCATGCAGCAACATTTGTGTCTTTTCAGTACAGATCAGACAGTTTGCAAACACTGAACACTAAGTATAGGAAACAGAAGAAAATTTTATAGCTATATAGGTAATATTGCCTCATTAGCCTGCATAAAAGTGACAAGTTCAAAAAATAGCACTGTGTAAAAAATTCCATTATTTTGCCAAAAAGGTTTTCTTGCTGTTTGTTGCAGGGTCTGTTCAGTCCAAAAATGTCTCTCTGGTCGTATTAACCTTCCTCACAGCTATTTCTTACTGCAGGGAGTAGGTCCCATTTAGAAGCCTTGGTAATATCACTAGTAATTTAACTTTCAGAAAGCCGCCTAAATATGCCCCATTTCCAGACCCATGTTCTCCACTCTGTCTTGAAAATACCAGTAAAAGGATATGCTTTGGGAAGCTTACACTTTTGTGTGTGTGTTTTATTGAGTAATTTGGACTGCTACAAAAATTCTCTGTGCAGTTTGTCCTCATGTCAGAAACTGAAGGTGGAACACAAGAAATGAATGCAGTCTCAGCCGGCAAGTGTCTCTTCTTCTGAAGATCGTATTCAACATGAATTGCACTGAAACAGTTGATGTATTCCTTATGAACAGTTTAGTATGTGAGCTAAAGGAATCATATGAACCATACCAATGGCTGCAAACACAACTTTCCAAAGTAATGCTGGCAAAACTCTTCAAATGCTAAGTATAGTTCTGAATATAAATATTTTCCAAAAATAGGTAGTGCATTGCTGATACAATTTCTGTCAATGCATTGGTTCTAATATTCACTCAAAAGAATGGAATCATCTTGTGCAAAGACTGGGAAGTTCCTAATCTAGCCTAGCAAGCATTCCTTGACTTTGCCATTCAAAGAAGGATAAGCTATTTTTATTCATTCTACATAATAGCATTTTCAATAGTACTTAAATATTTTGGTCTTCTAGGCCAATTAATTTGTCAGATAGATATATAGTTACTCATCTGCAGCTGCAGGTATATACATAATGTGGCTGAGGGCTAGATATTTTCTTCTCCATATCTATCACATCCTGAATAACAGGGCAAGATCTCTGCAGGTTTAGACTTTATGAGCTCTCTCAATGAAATCTTGCTCTGGCAGCCAGTCCATATGGCAGGGAGTGCAGAGATCCTTCCCCTGAGACAGCAGATACCAGACTTGTCACCAAACTATGAAGCTACTTCAAATAACATAATGCTGCAGGAGTGTTTCTGCACCTTCACTATTTGACATTGTGTTGTTACCTCTTTGTAGCCTCTCTTTGCACTGATTCTTTGCCCCTGATTCACTCATTGCCTATGTGTAGTAATTTCTGCATTGGTATGGTTCATGTGATTCCTTTAGCTCACATACTAAACTGCTCATAAGGAGCACAGCAACAGCAGAAAATGGAGGTATCATATAAGGTATTTTCCAGAAGAGATGGGGTCTTTGTGGGGGACCCTCAATTGAAGAGCCTAACAAAAATTTCCATTTATAACAGGGCTGCTGATTCAATTTTGAAACTGTGCCCTCAGCTGATTCAGCAACAACCAAAAACGATGAGCCAAGATGGACTTAAGGTGCCAAGTCCTTGATCTGATTCTGCTATTAAGTGTATTTAGTAATTTGGTGTCCTAATTACAGCTCTTTCTCTTTTTTTATAGGCTCTTCTCTGCCTATTAAAAGGGAAAGGCGAAGCAAACACCGGGAGGAGGAGGAAATGTAATATCTACAAAGAATGAAAACTGCTTAGATTCATTGGCATGATTAAGTCACTTCAGAACTTACTGGGAAATTAAAGAGGGCAAAAAAACCACTTTTAGCCCAGGAATATGTTTAGTCTGCCCTGAAAAGAATGGAACAGAGCAGGATCAAGACTTCTCCTGCAAAAGAGCTCAATTGCACCAAAAAGAGCTCAATTGCACCATTTGATAAATGTGCTATAAAGAAATATAAATAAGTGATAATTATCACTGGAACTGTGTAGCATGTATTTTATGGCTTTGCAAGCTATAATAATATATAATCATACAATCTATGATCCTCACTTTGTTTCCCTCCTGCCTTCCACTATGAAATAGAAGTGACAGCACTTTAGGGGAGCATACAACGTGGTGAAAGTACATATCTCAAATACAACAGTCTCACAAAACACTTGTGCCCCTACCAAGCATTCCTCCAGGTCCTCGTCTGCCCCAGGCATTGCTCTGCAGCCAGGTGCAGGCAATGGTACACTAGCTCTTCTCACGCTCCAGGGCTCCCAGCCAGTTCTGATTATGCTGGCCTGACAGCATGCCTGTGTTAGTGTACGTAAATGGTTTCCCAACCAGAAGTCTGTCATGCTTCACAAGCTCAAAACCTAGGTAAATCTAATACGGGACTGTCTCTGCTTGACACCATAAACATGTCTTCAGCCATCTTTACTTCTCATGTCCTGAAAGGCTTAAACAGGTGAATTGCTCAAAAGTTTCTATGTACACCACGGTAGGATGGCTTGTTGCATAGCAGGGGAGGTAAGTGTTTAAAGTTAACTCTTCCCTGCTGCTAAGGAATCTCTTTGCTGTACCCTTATTTAAACACAGCTCCAAGCTTTCAATTTGTAGTTTGGATTTGTAGAGCACCGCACGTGCCATCTGAAGAAGCATCATGTCACAGTATCTTTACCTGAACAAAACTGTGCTACAAGCAGTGACCTGGAAGGTGCAAAACTGAGCAAGTAGAAAACCCACTGCTCCTCAGTTAAACAAGCTTTTAATCCTTTCTACTGTTTGCATAGGCACCATCACCTTAGCCTCATGAAGTCATAGCAAAAGTTCTGGCTAAGGAAAGGGAAAAAGAAAAAAAAAGAAAGAAAAAACAGGTTTGTACTAGCTAACTTTAAATGTGGTCTTCACTGGAAGACCCTCACTTGACTTTCACTTACTGATTTGCCTTTTCAGTACAGTAAATTAGCTAACATAAGAGTGTGGGCCACAGTTTCTGTCACTGGCTGCTGCTACATAGACAGAGACAGAGGGTGGTGTTTATTTTTACTAGGCTATGTATTATGTAATCAGAATACAAATGTAGATTTGTTTTTGCTTAAGTGAAAGGACAGGTTTGGAGAAAAGGAGAAGAAAAAATTCAAATCCCTAAAACTACATACACGATCAATAGTCATCTAATACAATAGGAAAGGGGATTCTAAAAAAATCCCATCCGTGGGTTTGAATCCATCAATTTGGCTTCAAAAACAGGATTCTGTCTAATTCTAGGGTTGAATAACTATGGTAGAACTTCATGCTGATGCACACAGAAAAGGATGCTTGAACGCAAAGTCTAAGTATTGTCCAGCTGGCACCAAAACTCACTGCTCTGCCAATTTTTAGTGTGAACACAGGATGTGCCTGGCTCAACACAGTCCACTCCACTTCTAGCTTAGAAGAAGTGAGTATAAGTGTTTGGTTTTGACACAGCCTAAGCATGAGTGTGAACTGTTGATGTTTTGTGGCATCAGTGTAACACTGTGTGGCTGCTAGGTGCAAATGCAGGAACTGCACCAAGTCCTGCCTGTATTCACGCATTTTAAAAAACAGACTAGCAAATTTAATCTCAGCAGCTACCAGAACATGTGAAGAGCTTTCACCATCTTGCTGTTAATAGTCCAAAAGTGTGACAATCACTGTTTTATTTAAAAACAGTGCAGGCAAGGATTCCACTTTTCTCACCCTTCCGACACACATAAAATTGTTTGCAAGGAAAAAGGTCAACTTATTTCAGGGAACACAACCAGCCTGCACTGGAACAAAAGTGTTTCTGCCAGGAACATAGAGGTCTGCAGATATGGGAACTAATGCAAAGAAAAGGAACAGCCTAAGGAGTAAATTAATTGCCTTTCTAGAAGTTACCAGACCATGCCAACAGATCCCTACATAGATTTGGGTGAGACTTTTCATCACAATCAGTGGAAATGTGACTGAAACAAATCAGCAATGGAACCAATTTCATCACTTACTAGCCTATTAGTGACACAGAGTTGCTACCTCATCCGCAGTCATTCACTCTACACTTGGGTCAAATACCTTCAAAGACCGAGGCCTGTATCACCAGACTAGCCTATTGACTCCCTATCAACAAAAAAGGCAAAGCACTATCTATTGATTTGTTGCAGTTCTTTTTTTTTCTTCAGAAAGGTTATCCTCCAGCTATGGTCTAGGCGCAAATCTGCCTGAAGTTAACTATTAACCTTATTTCACAGAATGAGCAGCCTGTAAATACTGCTGCCAGATCCAGTTAAGAGGACGGCTTAAGTATGAGTCTGATTTGCTGTTCTGCTGTTTCCTCAACTTTGTTTTCGACGGTTGTCCAGTAACTCCTCATATAGGCTTGTTCTCTAAGGAGGAAAACCTTAAAGTTGACTGAGGCTTAACTCAAGGGTTTTTAGACACTGCTAGAAAAGGTTTTCTGAATTCCCTATGCAAGAGTATACTTAATAAAATATTATCCTGAACAGAAATTCACTGAGCCTTTAAATTCCTTGTAGTAGTTAGATACCAATGCCTGATACTGAAATTGAGAACAACTTAGTCACATTTGATTGAAGACTAGGATCTTTGGGAAAATTTAGTTTAGCAGCTCGATTTAGAATTGTGGTCTCTTGCTACTGTCTCCAGCTTTCTGATACAGTCTTTTCTTTAAGTCCAAGCCCTTGGAAAGACAAGAATCTCAGTTTTCATTATTTTCAATGTACTCTTCCAATCTTCCTGGTTACAAAGGAAATTTTGAAAATGTATTCAAGCTAACTCTTTAAATGGAAGGAAATAACGCAATATTATTCTTCTTTTCTGGCATTTTAATCCCCTCTCTAGGGGCATTTGGCAAGAACGTATTGACTCATGGGTTTCTGAGCTTAGCAGTACGGACTAAAATACTCCTGTGGGAATACATACAAGAAAGCTGGAGAGGGACATCTAGTTCCTGGCATCTTTTGAAGTTATTTGAAACAGTACTGGTCAAGCAAATCATTAGCTTTGTACAAAAGAAACCAGAGGAAAAAATCAGACTAAAGGGCCTAGATACTAGGTCAGAGGTTCTGAACAAACTCCTTTAACTGCTGCAGGTTACTATCCAAAACAGTTATGTACAGGCTTTTTTGTCATCTTCAAATCTAAGAATAGTTTACAGAATCTTGATTTATCTTGACTTTGTGATTCCAGCTTCTTCCAACCTGCAAGTGTCACTGCGGGCCTCTCAGCAGCGCCTGCAGTGCAGGAAGGCTGTGTCTTACAACGCTGAGCAGCCAGGCATTCTTCTTGTTTGGTTGCTTGTTTTTGTTTTATCTGTGGGTTTCTGTCTATCAAACAAAGGTGCCACAGAAATCTGATAGACAGTAAATGCAAGGGACAGGCAGACACCACCAAGAAAAGCAAGACTCAAATAGTTCTCCCTGCAGTTTATTTTGTAACCTTTTTTCTGCTTAGTACTACTCATACTACAGGTACCAGAATTTATAAGGCTGGTTGCACCATTACAAGACCTAAAGTGTTTACTAATTCAGAGTGTGAGACTAAGTTTCCAAAATGTTTCCAAAATGTTTCCAAAATGATGGGAAGAACTGAAAGCCATTGAGAACAGCATCACTGGGAGCATTTCAGCCCTCATTTCCTCAATAAGAAAGTGGGTAGATAAAGCTGTTGGAGAAGGCACTTAACCAAAAAGAGAAGAAAAAAAATTGCTGCCAAGGTGTTTATAGCTTTTCCTAAACTAAGACATCATTTTTTTTAGTTCTTAATGGAATACTACAAACCTTTACCTGAGACTGAGGAATTAAGATGAGGCAAATGCTGAAGCTGAATTCTTCATCTTAAGTGTCAATCAAAAAGCTTGCTTGGGCCTGCTGCTCTTATAGGAATACCTTAGCTAGGCTAAGAACATTTATAATAATAGATTTTGAGCATATTTTCTTCATCAACAATTTTCTAGCATTACTACATTTCTTATGTTGTTCATCTCCTACAACTCAGCATTTCAGTAGCATGCACAGTTCTAAAGCATATAAGACTCATAATTACAGTTCAAATAATAAAGGAGAAATAATATTCTGCATATTTATAGGAAAAGGGGAAGCAGGAGATTTGGGTTCTGTTGCTGGATCTGGCACAGATTTCCTATGTGTCCTAGGACAATTTGCTTATATAAAAATATTCAAGTGTTGCCAGGGGAGTTGGAAACCTACAGTAGGCCTGGCTTCTAGAACCAAACCCCTTAGTACCATGTACTTTTTTCAGAAGCACTGAATACCCACAACTTCTGTATGTTTCTGCTGTTGCATTCAGCACCTCTGGCATGCAGTCCTACACACCAAGTTGGGCCCACAATCAGTGGAACTTCAAAACTGTGAGCTCTTTCATACCCAGCTGGGTTTTATCAGCTGTAACAACTTTGCCTCACCCAAGACAGAGAGAACAATATTAATCTATTTAACATAGGTAGCAGAAGACTATTGATGATTACAAGCATTGATAACCTTGAATAGTTCTATAGAAATACAGTGTTGATATACCAACATAGACAGCAGCTATCTGTAATGTGATAAAGCAGTGTAAAACCAAGTAACTGCCAAAAGCACTCTGCACATATGCCTAGGTAATATATTTAACCATATTTTTATAAATGGATTTTTAAAGCAAATGGGTACAGGAAACTGTAACTACCAGGAAAGTAATGTGTAAAGAAGCTGAGGTTTTGTATGTTCACATAGTTTATGGGAACATCAACTAAAAACAAATGAGCTGAGGTAAATAAATATGCAGCTGAATGGAGAACACTGTAACAAATGAACATCTTATTCAGATATTTCCATTCAGCATGCAAAAGAAACAAGATGACCAGAAGACTGACTTGCATGCTAATATTACTAAGGTCTACAGTAACATATTGGAAGACTTTGATTTAATCAGTTTATCATGGAAAATGTGTTGAAAGACACAGAGAAAAGCTGGAGTCCCTGTTCAAGAGCAATGAGTGTCATTTTTCTGCAAGGTCAAGGAGGATTCATCAGGATTAGGAACCTAAAGCAGGAAAAGGCTGTTAAGTGAACATTGTAGCTCTGAGAAAATATGACAAGGTCAGATAACTTAATTTTCCTGTTGGTGCAACTGAACGATTCTTCCTCTGCAAGCCAGGCAATCTGGAATGTTGGCCCCTGTTCTCCCTCACTTGCCACTCTGTTCCCTCTTTTCCTCTAGTCGATACCCAGCTTCACAGGACAGAGAGGAACATACATGTTCTACTTAAACCTTTGAGGCAGTTAAATTGCGTGACTCTGTTGCACAGGCTCTGATTTTGACAAGGTGTGAGTTTTAGCTAAGGATATACCTTTGACTGAAGACTGAGCTGAAACAAATCAATGCCCGTTAAGTTTGCACATTTAATTTTCCTGAGCACCCTCTCCTAGACAAGCTGATTCTAACTGCAAGAGGCAGTGCTTGGAAGCCCTTGATATGGCCTGACCATACATAACAGGACTAGGGCTGGTACTGCTGCACTTCCAAACCCCCATAAGCACAACAGATGAGATGATGTAGTTAACTACAGAAGACAAGGAACCATGAGGAGTCTGAGTGTAAAGGAGAGTAATAGAAAATAGAGATTCAGTAGATCAAGGTCTCTGGGACATCTCACTAACTGCCTTGTCTGGCATCTTCCTATCACGGAATAAACACCTTCCTATTCCTGGCACATCTATACTATAGATGTCTCTAGGTGACACTCTGGATGTCAGATTTCCATTTACAAGGCTTTTTTCATTAACTCAGCAGTAAGAAACAGGTCTCTCTAGAATGATCTGTTTACATTTCTGCCCAGCATTGTAAAAAGAAGGATATCAGTTGTGTCTAGGAGGCTTTCCAAGTGTCTTGAAGTTAGATGGAAACCTGGTCTAAGTGCTGTGTTGGGTCTGTGATAATCTTTCGTGTCACTTCCAATTTGATTCTTTTTAGAACTGGCTGTCGGAGTCTGCTCTGCCACAAGCTAAAGGTAAAACCACTGGATTCCCTTGTGTCTCTAGGTAACACACTGATTTCTATTCCAAACTGTTCTTGGTTTTGTTTGTTTTAAATACACCTAAATAGCATTTGAATGGCTGAAGAGCTGTATAATAGATTTCCCCAACAGTTTCTTTTAATTTTTTCAACCCTCTGAATTGTACTGCCTGCTACTCTGGAGATCACACTCACATCCTCTAGTGTTTTGACTCACTATCTACATTTCATTCCTATCAGCCATCTGAGCACATTGTAGATCTCTCAGCTACGGCTGTTGATCTGTATTTAGTAAATAACGTCCCGTTAAACAATCAGAAAATACATGACTTGGTCATATACCAGAGGAACCACAGAAAGAGCATTTCAGGCCTGTATCATAAGAGGCTGGAATACTAACTCCATCAAAGCTGTTAATTTAAATTTTTTCCTCTATATTATTCAAGATTCATAGCCAGGTTAAATGCATCTTTGAAACATATACATGAACACCAATGGGCTGAAGGTGCTCTGCACTACTATAGAGGCTTGAGTAACAACTAAGTAATCTGAATAAAACACTGAAAAGCAATTTAGGCTATTAATACAATCTAAGCCATATATGTAGACATGAAATTTATCTGGCTACACATTGACACTCCAGCAAACAGAAGAAACCTGTTACTACTTAAAATGGAAATACGAGAAACAAATTATCACACTGGTCACAGCCCTACCCAGACATCTGTTAAGAAATAAGCTCCAAGGGAAACCATACTATACTATGTAAAGCAAAACTGTTTGCGGTTATATCTGTTCACAGATGTAAATTGCACCTTAGTAACACCTTTCATGTTTGAATACCTACAAATTTTGTTGATTTTTCTGTTAAAATTGTATACCTAATGCCAGAAGACTGTTTCCAGAATCACTTCATATCTGATATCCTATACCCCACCTGAAGCTACATTCAGAGTCTTTCCATAGTTATGATGCCCCAAGAAGAAGTAAAACAGAAAGGGGCTATCATGTTTGGGATCATCTGCACAAGTTGCTGGGGTGGTACTGTCACTGTCTCCCAGTACTCTGTATTCTCCTTTAGCTTTTTAATCATTTTTCTTGTCCTTCAGATTGCCGGTTCTGTTTTTCCTGCTAATATTCTCACCATAGAGTTCTTGACTCTTCACAAGCCTAAAGGAGTTAAGGGAATTGCCCTGTATTCATAAATAACTGTTCTCTCCAGCAGCACCATTCACCATATGTTCTGTTATCTAATTTGCAATATCCTACAAGCCCCAGTACAGCATGTTGTCTTTGCTAGCACTCAACCAGTGCCATAGGCCAGCTGCTAGCATGGGGACAACTACGGTGTCTAACTCTGGAGAGGTCTAGGCTATCCGGACTATCCATTATTAGCATAGCTGCAATAACGTATAATAGCAGAGGAACTTCATGGGAAAGTCTAGTAGAGATGAGACTCTTCAAGAGACACAGAGGTCTCTAAAATGGAGAGCAGGTATTCAGTCAGGGTGTAAGGGCATCTAGGGAATAGACAGGAATAAGAGAAATGTCTTCATTGTATTTAAAGGATAACAGACTTTTCAATGTAGTAAAGTGATCTGATTTCTTACAGCAATTAATATCAGCCTCAAAGAATATGCACTTCAAGTTTTGGAATTATGAAATACAGTGGAAGAAAAAAGTTCAAACATTTCCTGCAGAAGTTGCCTTCCAGGGAATAAGTGCTGACTGGAGACCTCACCGTAAGGAATACCGTATAGGTTTTCTTTTACAGAAAAATGTAATGCTGTTTTGAAGTCTTGTGCATTCACCCTGGGGAATCTGCGGGGCACTTTGCATTGTAAGAAAGTTATCTTGTCATTAATGACTAATGACTGGTGGGTAATCCTGCAGCACAGTCCCTTTATCTGACAGGACTGCACACATGGATGACTTGCAGCAAGATTACCCTAGCATGGTTGCTAGGTGGCGAATGTAGTGCTGAGAAAATATTTGATGCTGACAGCTACTATAAACTGTTTTGTAGGGAACAGCTTTACCAGTGCATTAATTCTGCTGCAATAAAGGATTTTCTAAACTAGAGCTATTCCAAACAAAAACATCATAAAAATCAAGTTTACACTGAACTTTTGACATATACAACTTAACCCACATTTCTCAAAGGAAAGATTTATAAAAACAGAATTCTCTCACAGCTGAGTCAACAAGACAGCTAGGTCACTAGAGAAAAGGCTGTTCTGCTCCTTGCCCACAGATTATAGGCCTGGATCACAGGCACTCACAACTCTGCCCTCCCTGAACTTTGGAGGGAGTTGGCACTGTTCAAATAAGCATCTTAGCTGATGAAACAAGGATGTAAATTTTACTTGCAAAACAGTCAAGCACAAATGTACACTTCTTGTGCACTGCTCACCATGCAGGGTTAACACCTTGAATTCCTTTGTCTTCAAACCCTCTCTCCCCTAACGGTTTGCATATGCTGGTAACTACAGTACAGCACACCTCTCTCCCTAGATTCACACTCTGGTATCCTTGCAGCTTACTGGCCTTCCTCAGGAGATGTGGTCCTCCACACAGAGACCAGTGCACGACCTACCACAGCAAACTTCCATTTAACACCCTCTAAGGCCCTGCTACTCCTATCTAAACTGGTCACAGAATACTACCAATAATTATAATGTAGCAAAAGTCATGTACTCTGACATTTAGGATTTAACATAGCATAATGCAGTTACTGCAGAGCAGATTCAGTTCAAATTATGTCCAGCTGCAGATTTTCAGAGGGAGAGTACACCTAATTCTAAAAAGGACATTAAAATGTCTTTACTCGAGACTTGAAACAATGGAAGTAAAAGGAAGAGGGGAGAGTTACAGACAGATTAATTTGCAGGAATGTGAAGGAGAATGAAGGCCTTTGCACAAACAGCATCAGAACAGCTTACAGCTCAGCTTCTAGTACAGTAAGCAATTGCTGGTATTCAGGAAATTAACCTGAAGATCTTAACTGCAACTAAAACAATTACTCATAATCAGACTACTATCTGTAATAGTCTTTCCTACTAATAGATAAAATAGCTACTTCATGTATTAAATATTGCCTATGTTAAATGTTCTGATTGTTCTGACGCAATATTCCTGTCCTGGGTTTCATAGGTTGTGGGTTACCTTCCAGGATCCCAGAAGAGTAAACAACAATGTCCAGGCAAAATTTACCAGGAAACTTGCAGAAAAAAATTGGTGACCAGAGTTATCAAGAGACTAGATGGAGCTGTCTGAATTGATTTGCCAGTTTGGGTTTAGGT
This sequence comes from Ciconia boyciana, assembly GCF_034638445.1. Classification (NCBI taxonomy): domain Eukaryota; kingdom Metazoa; phylum Chordata; class Aves; order Ciconiiformes; family Ciconiidae; genus Ciconia; species Ciconia boyciana. Next base: position 12,428,687 of record NC_132946.1, on the reverse strand, counting down.
TTCCAGATCATTTCCACCTTCCCTGTTTACGACACTCAAAAACTATTTTGTCTCTAAATCACATCTAGCTTCTCTACTAACATCAGGCAGTTGTAATCATCAAGTACAGTAGCAAATGTTTTCATTAGATTTCTATTCTTTGTAGGTATCAGCCATATAGTGTTTTCTGGTTTTCTGTAATGGCTGACATTTCCAGTTTGAACTGTTTACTGTGATTCGGTTTCAGGAGTGCTCCTAAACTTCAAAGCGAAATAAGGCAAGTTGGCACAAATGTTGAGATAACAAGGGATTTCTTTTTCTCTTGGCTACAGTAGGGAAGGTTCAAACTAGGCTTCATCTGGAGAGATGTTCCACTGCAAGGCAATCTGTCACAATAAATGCAATACACTGGTGTAAACTATGATTTTCATTAGTGCACTTACACTGTTTCAGGAAGCGCTTGCTGTAAAAAGCACAACTATGGTGATAAAATCTAGTAAGACTGTCAAGAAGTTACTAAATATTTGACTACACAGCCTCAAAACAACATCACTCCAATCTGAATTTCTAGCTCTATGTGGATGTAGCTCAAGTACACCGTGAAGCATATGGACCAAATAGTTTATTCTACTCTGTATGCTGAAAAGGTAAAAAATGTGTTTTAAGCATGCAAATTAGCAATCTAAACAGATTTTCTTTGGGTTTCCCCAGCTAACACATTCAATATGTATCTTGAAGACCAGACAAGAAATATGGCCTAAGTAGGTAAAGCAGTAAACAAGGAGAGGGTTAAAAACCTGGTAGATGTTCAAAACTACCTTTTGTTTATTTGATCAAATGCACTTATAGTGGTAAACTTGAAAGAGAAAAGCTTCAGTTCCAGTGCACAAGATGGGGTATTTACCTGTCCATACCTCCAAAACTGGCCAAGGACTTATTATTAACAAGGGCCATACATATACACTAGGACTTCTTTATAATTGGATTTTTTAATACCTGGAAGAAAGAAGAAGATACTCAGTAAAATTTAGGGGTCCATAGCCTAGAGACCTTGGACTCTTAGGGACAAACGTCTCCTCAGTGCTGCTCTCCCTGTGCTGCCCCCCTCTTCTGGATTCACTTATGAATGTGAATCTGTTGTTCCCTTTCTCCTTCCTCTTTTCACTCACAAAAATAAAAGAAAACTTGGAGCCTTCTTTATAATGTGTAAGTGAAAAGGTGGAAAAATGTGACTGCATCTTGGGTTTGTTGTTTTTTTTTAAAAAAATGCAGGTAATTTTCTTTAGGGTTTTTTGTATAAGACATTCTGGTATTAGTTATAACATTTCCCTAGGGGAGTCTATGGTGGTCTGGAGAACTGAAAGAGGTGTAACATCAGAAATAAATCAATAAGTGAAAATGAAGCAGAGAGAATGAAAATTGAAGAGATTTACAGCCAAACCATTTTGGTTGTGTTAATACTGTAATTATATGATTTGAACAGATGAATACTTTTTTAAACCTATACACCTGCATCTCTTCTGGAAAGGGTGGAGATAAGAAGAACACAACCAGGAAGTCCTTCAAGAAGATTCCCTGGGAAATCTTTACAGAGAAAAGGAGGAACAGAAAGCCTGAAGTTCAGAAGTACTGTAAGCCTCTGCAAGCTTTGAAGGAATTAATAGATTAAAGTTAGGCCCAAATGACTAAGAAGCAAAACCAGAAGAGAATGTATTTTGATTTCTTGGGGTGCAGGGTTTACATTTACTGATTTTAGAATCCTGATAAATCCACCATGATGTTAATATTATCTAGTAAAAGGAGGCTAATGTCCTTTCTCTTTACATATTTCCATACTATTCTATAGTAGTTCATGCGGTCAGCTCTTCCAGAAAGTAGCTCAATCACCCCATTTATCAGGAAATGTTTCTTCATAAAAAATGAAAAAAAAAAACCCCTCCACACTTAACGGTTAGCAATATCATTTTTAAGACAATTTTTTCATTTTGGTCCCTGCTCCTCTGGAGTACCTGCAGGCTATGAAGGAGGCTATGCTCTTGCTGATCTAATCATACCCATTTTTGCAGTCCTTCAGTTTCATACTAAGAAACTAGTCAGGAGCTGATTGCAGACTGTTTGTCCCACAAAAAGAGATTGCTTTGCCAAAGTAAAAGCATATTCTGGGCCACACTACTGATGACAGAAGGAAATAGGAGTGTGCTAGGTTCACCAAGAAGAGGAAAAGGCTGCTACATACAGGAACATAAAATATGTGGTCTTTTTCCATGGATAAGAGGAAGAACTAAAATAAAAACTTTTTGGCTCTGCCTCCAGTCTTGGAACAGGGAATAGCTTTGTTGCTTTGTGGCAAAGTTAAATTGAAGGAAATACTGAACAACTCTACCAAATGTGGTTTCCAAATGTATATCTAGGAATCTATTTTTCAGCATAACACAGTTACGTACAGTGCCAAGCAAACTCTGCTCCTGCAAAGGGAAGTTTATTACACTGCCAGATCTTTCAACTAGGAAACTGTCACCTCTCATGTCTACTACAGACAGTTCCTGCAACCTAATTACAAAGCAACATTTGATTTCGCTAAAACCTGTATGGTGTCATGTTTAAAATAACATGCTTTAAAATAACTGTTGGATTCAAAGTAATAACCTGGAAGGATGGGAAACTGTCTGTATACACCCAGATACACTGAGTGAGCCTGAGATGGTGGCACTATCATCAGATGCCTTTTCTCAGTAGGCTTCATAACTCTGGCATAAAGCTTTATAAATAACTGCTGCAGAAAGGAAATGCCTTGTACCTTGCTCATCAGCCTTCAGATGCAAAACCAGCCTCCAAAGCATGGGACAAAGATGTTTCAACACAGCAAAAGACAAGAAATTTCTCTTTTTGCATATTTTGAAGCAGTAGAAGTGAATGGGAGATAGCTGTGTTTCAGCAAAATAAAGATGAGACTTTTCTGTGTCAGTATGACATATAGCACTGTTTTCACCTTTCTAACTATCACCTGTGTAATTACATACAAAAGCTGCTCTTTCAAGACAGAAGGCAAAGCATGCAAGCAGAAACACCTCTTGTCCCAAGTTAGGCTCTACGCCAAAAAGGGCTTCAGCCTTCAGAAGCCTGAAGCTAAGCTTACGCTCAAATGGGTTTTAAACAATCCTTTTTTCCTGGCCTGGATTCACAGTCTGTCATCATGAAGTACCACTTACAGCACCAATCAGAATAAGATAATTCATCATTGCCGTTACTGCTGTCACATAAGAACTATGTTTTGAGAGTTTTCTTTTAAACAGATAAGGTGGGTATTCCTGAAGGTGGAATTAATGCTGAAGTGAATTGATTCTACTACTCAGATATACAGTGAGTCTATTCTCACACTAATCTTAAAAGTGCTTTTACACTTTGTGAGTCATGGCAAAATGAGAGTAAGGTGCAGCATGGACACAGAAACATATATGTATAATTACAAATGGATATTCAGAACTGCACAGGATAACCAGTGATGTTACTTTGTAATGACTGCTGAACACTTTTAAATAAAACAACATGCTCATTCCCCTATTCCCAGGAGTATCAATTGCCTTCATTCTCTCACCACGGAAGAGCAAACACACCACACTTTCTGAATGTGATGGAAAATTAAAATAGTGGTATTAGTGGAACCTGTCTTTCTTCTTAGAATATTATCCTTCTTTCTTTCCTAGAAAACTGGAAATTAGTTTCCTTCACTATGGACAAATACTCAGCCTTGGGCCTCAGGTTATTCGCTTGCTATCTATCTAACGCAGTAAAGCTGCAATGACATTATGTCACACAGTAGCTTTAGCTTTGCAGGCATGAAAAAAAATGCCCCAAGTTTAGTGGACATGAAATAGCAAGCAAACATAAGCAGGCAACTTTCTAATATACTAAAGAGGTGTCAAACAGCTGAAATTTAAAAAACAACCTCAAACTTTCAGACAACAGTTGGAGCTGTAGAGATCTCGGCTTCATCCATGACTGAGTACAAAAATCAACAGATGCTTTCTTAAGCACAAGGCTATGGGAAACTGGTAGGCTTCCACAGCAGAAGAATGCACGAAAAGCTTCTGGGGCATGTACAGCACACAGAGGAAGCAAGAGGAAGCAAGTCTTGCTTTAGTATTACCCTGTGGGTTTTATAAAACTTTTAAACATTAAACTAGACAGACTCTTCATATAGTTTCATTCCTCTTTGTGTGCAGATGTGGATTAATAATTTCTCATTCTCTTCTTTCAGGTGAAATAAGAAAAGATAAAACTTACCCACCCAAGCTCCTGGAGAGATTCAGCTTGAGTCCCGTTTCTCTGTGATATGTGCTCTCCAGTGGACCTGTAAGTAAAGGTGCAAGTTGTCACTTACACCTCCTTGAATAGAGATAGTGGCAATTTGTCCTCTTTAACAATCCTTCTATAGACTTGCAAAACAGCTATTTCTAAGGAACAGTTAAAACATACATAAGAAAATGTTCTGTGTGGACCAGTCTGTTTTCACAATGCACTTTCTAGGGTGCAAAGATGATTACTGAACACATTTTGCAGCAAGGATTGCTACAAAACAACAGAAAATTGAACAGGTATTATAGGTGTAATATATGTCTGTTGCATATTTGTTGTCTTTCCAAGTGGGAATGGAGGAAGCACGTGTTTTATTTTACTAGTTACCATTTCAGAAGTAACACAACCTATGCCCCTAATTAAAGGAACAAATACTGATGGTAACCGTTCAAAATGTAAAGTGAATGGATATACAAAGAATATACTTAGAGGTCACAGGGTGTAACTGACAGAAAGAAACTCCAAAAAGAGGTGCGTTTAAAATAGCCACATTAGCTATCTGAAAGCTGTTGAAAGACAAGGAGTCTGTGATGTGATTTTGCAACAATGGAAACAATTTCTCTCTAACAAAATAAAATACAGGCAAATCTTAATCTGATCATGGATTTCTCTGACAGTAGTATAGTCCCTGAAGAGAACCCAAATAATCTCTATAATTAGTAACACTTAAAATCAACATTGCTGGAAACTATGCTAGGGGTCAGAGGAGCTCCAGCAGAGATCCTGATGACTGTGACAATGATTACAACTGACCCCAGAATTCTTCTGCAGATAATTCCCAGTGAAGTCAATAAGCATATATAATGGTTTAAAATGTTGAGTCCTGTGATATGAAAACATCAAAGCAAGAGGGTATGCTTTAAATGATGGTATAAAATTCAGCAAATTGTTAAATCTGTTCATATAAGTGATGAATATTGGGGGAAAAATCTTATTGATAAACTTATAATTTTTTTTTCTAGGAAAAGAAAACTATCTCCTATACTAGCATGTTGCATGTTCACAGTTGTCTATTACTTGTGCACAGCTAAGGAGCAATAATAAATAAATGAGAGGGAACTCTCAATTTTTCACCCCTAGCACAGCTGGAGAGCATGTTACTTGATTGCTTTAACTGAATCTGCCAGTATGTTTCACAAGCTCTGGGTAAAGTATAAAGTGGGTTCTTTCTGCTCCCCACTTGTGAGGATCAGAGATCACTAGAGCCTTGCCCCTGCTGTAAGCCTTAAGCATTAACTGGGGACAGGTGAAGGTGGCAAACTAAGAGAAGCTTTTAAGCAATTCTGAAAGATTAACAGCCCTGTACTTTCTCCACAGCAGACTGGAAATTTCCCATGCTATGAGCCTGTGCAGATCAAGCAGCCCATTTGCAAAGATAAGAAACTGATGTGAATGAACCTGCTTTGTTCTCTGTCCAATTTACTAAATATGAGTTACAAAATCACTATAAAAAGTTTCTCAAAGGCAAGAAGTTTTCAAATTATGCCAAAAGAGATTGCTGGTCTTCTCTTAAGGCAGTGCTATTACTGGATGGCTTTTACCAGTCAGATCTCTTGTAATTGCATTCATGCTTTTTGTACAAAAGGGCATGACCCTTCTCACTGAAGTGGATTAGGACACTCATATACAGTGGAGTCTACATCCATGGTTCTGTAAGTAAAACAGGCATCTCCACAGAGATTCAAATATCTAAATGGGATTTAGACATCTTATTAAAGTACTGGCCCAAAGGCTACTTCTGCATCTGCTCACTTGACAGAAAGAAAAGTTACTGCCATGGCCAATATTGCTCTGCCAGACAATCCAGACCATTAGTTACTGACAGTGAAAGTAACCCAGTGTTGGTGTTTGGTCTTCCACTTTCTTTCAAAAAAGATTCTGAACTTTTAAGGATGTGTTTAGAAGTACTTTATTATCTCTTTTATGGTGGCTGATGCATAAAGACAATAGAAACTGATGCTGTGCTACACTCATTAGATCCAAAGCTTAAATAAAACATTAAATTTACATTAAACAATGACTTTTCTAAAATGTTCTTGATTGGCTGTGGCATCTCAGGTATTCCATGCCACCATACATTTTTGATTAAACAAAACTACAAGATGGTGTGCTTAGGGCAGTCTGTACTATGAGACAGCGTCTCTGCTAATGCTGCAAACTGGCTAGATAGGATTCGGGAACAGTTCAGAGTTACCTGTTATCTTAGGAGGGCCTCCTGAGACACCAAAATGCGTGAGCGGGGCTGTACAGCTTCCAGGCAAAAGATGGCTCATGTCTAGACAGCTTCGAGAGCAAGCAGGGGAGGTGAGGCATCTGTCTGGGTACTGGGCCAGATTTAGCTTTTCACTGAATGAGAATGGAAAGGAACAACGCACTTAGGACTGTCACATGCTCATGGTGGACACTGTGTTAATGCAATGAAAAATTACTTTTACTCCCTAGAAAATTGTGCATGATTGTGCTGGTTTTGGCTGGGATAGAGTTAATTGTCTTTATAGTAGCTAGTATAGGGCTATGTTTTGGATTTGTGCTGGAAACAGTGTTGGTAACACAGAGATGTTTTAGTCCCTGCTGGGCAGTGCTTACACAGAGTCAAGACCTTTCCTGCTTCTCACCCCACCCCACCAGCGAGGAGGCTGGGGGGGCACAAGAAGCTGGGAGGGGACACGGCTGGGACAGCTGACCCCAACTGCCCAAAGGGATATCCCACACTATATGGCCTCATGCTCAGCACACAAAGCTGGGGGAAGAAGAAGGAAGGGGGGGACATTTGGAATGATGGCGTTTGTCTTCCCAAGTAACCATTACGCGTGATGGAGCCCTGCTTTCCTGGAGATGGCTGAACACCTGCCTGCCCATGGGAAGGAGTGAAGGAATTCCTTACTTTGCTTTGCTTGTGCGCATGGCTTTTGCTTTACCTATGAAACTGTCTTTATCTCAACCCACGACTTTTCTCATGTTTACTCTTCCGATTCTCTCCCCCATCTCACAAGGGGCGAATGAGCAAGCAGCTGTGTGGGGCTTAATTGCTGGCTGGGATTAAACGACAACAATAATATAAACCAGCATATATATTGTAAAACAGGTGTTTATATAAGTCATGGTAACTTCTGAACTTGATCTTCTGTCAGAGTCTATTCCCTCAAAACTCCTTTTGCCAGAAACCTCTGAAGACTTTAGATGAACCCCAAACAAGATGGGATCTGTCTTACCAGCAACTATACTGCGTCAGAGGAGTTGCAATCCTCCGTCACCTTTTTGCTCTCTGGCATCAGTAAGAACCAACTTCAGCAGAAGGGTGATGAAATCCTGTATTGGGCAATTTCCTAATGCCCTAATTTTCCTAATTTACATAGTTACTGCACCACCACCACGAGGTGAATTACTAAATATAATGGACACACTGGGAACTAGATCCTACTAGACGTTTAAGAAAGACGACCTCAGTGAGAGTCAGGGAGGCCTGTCATGCTGTCTGCATCGAGTCTCCGGCAGGAAGGCCTGGCCTGGGCCGGCCGGTGCCTGCCAGTGCTCACCAAGCACCACGGCGGCTCTGGGGTGGCCGTGGCGGGGACGGCGCCCTTGCCGTACTGCACGGAGAGTCGAGAAAGGGCCTTTTGCGGGGTCAAGGCGGTAGCTGAGGGGTTTTACCCCCGCGGAGGCTGGCGAGGGGAGCGCTGGGGCCGGCGCAGAGACGTCTGGCACCCTCAGTCCCTTCGCGGGGGTGGCTGCGGAGCTGCCCAGCGCGGGCGGCGTCTTCCCGCCCGGCCGCTGCTCCCTCATGCCCTCGCCTCGCTGCCGGTCAGGGCTGCGGGCTGAGGCGGCCGAGGGCGGCGGCGGGAAGGGGCACGCCGCTCAGGGGAGCCCTTTACCTCAGCTTCGCCTTCCTCGGGCCGCCCGGCCCCGCTCCCCGAGACCCGCCAACCCCTCACGGGGCGGGGCGGGGCAGCCGCCCGCCGCTGTCAGGGAAAGGGAAGGGAGGGAAAGGAAAGGGAGGGCCGAGCCGCCGCCGCCCCGCCCGTCAGCTGTTGCTGGCCGGGCCCTGCGCGCCGGGCGCCGATTGGCCGCCGCGCGGCGCCGCCCGCCCCCCGATATAAGGCGGCGCGGGCGGGGAAGGAGTCGTTGCGCCCGCGGTGGCGTCGGTGGGTGCGCCGCGGGAGGGAGTGCGGCGGGGCCGAGGCGGACGGTGAGCGCCTGGGGCGGGGGGCGCGGCGGGATTGATCGATCCGGCAGCAGGGCGGGGGGAGGCTGGGCTGGGCGCCGTGGGAGCCCGAGAGCTCGGGTGGGGGGCGGGCCCGCCACGCTGTGGGCCGGGGCGGGGGTCGGCCAGGCGGGCGCGGGCCGCGTCTCGGGGAGGGTCCCGCGCTGGGGCAGGGGTCGGAGCCTCGGGAGCAGCGGAGGGGCCGCCTGTGCTTTTCCCCCCACCCCTGGCCGGTGCTGGCCCTTCCCGGGCGCCGCCGCAGCGGAGCCGCTCTTTGTGTCTGCGGCGGCCCGGCGGGAGGGGTCTGCGCCCGGGCGCCGTGGGCTCCGCTCCGGCCCTGCCTCGCTCCCGAGCGGTGCTGGGGCGCCCCGCAGGCCCTCGCGCGGGCCCCGAGGGGCGGCTCGGGGCTGCCCAGGCCGGGCGGCAGCTCTGCCCCGTCCTCCCGAGCGGCCCGTGCCGCCTCGCCGCCCGCCCGGGGGCTCGGCCCCCTTCTCCCGGCGCGGTTGCAGCTGCCGCTGCCGTGCTGCAGTCACAAGGCGATGCCTCACGGCTTGTCAGCGGCAGCTCGGGGTGGGCGCGGGCCGTGCCGGCCGCCAGCCGGGCTCCTCTCGGCCGGAGAGGCTCGTCGCCGCTCGCTCAGTGCCGCAAAGCTTAGTGCGAGGAGTTAAGTACGTGCTACAGAGCAAGTCCAAACGGGCCGTGATGTCGACAGTCCTGGGAGTTCACGGTAATGTGAGTTGTTAAAAATGAATCTTGTTCCTTCCTCTGAGCATCTGCAGTGTACCGTGCTGTCTTGTGCTCTTCCTTTTCCTGACATGAAGGCAGGTGTAGACATCTGTCAGTAGATGTTGCTTTTGAATAGACCTAAAGAACTCAGAACAACCTGTAAGACCTTTACCTTGATTAGCAGGTAGGTGAAACAGTATTGGATCTTCTTTCCCTGACTGCCGGTACCAGAAGCTAATGGTTAGATGTCATTATGTAACTCTGGAAAGCCAAGAGAAAAAGGGACTTGGGATGCAGAGCATCTAGAGACCAATGTGATTCCTCTCCACAGGGGAGGAGCGAGGAGGAAGACTTTCCGGACAAGATCCAAAACCAGTGTGACCTTCACTTTTCTAATAAGGTGATTCTGAAACTCTGAGTAGAAGACTCCCAGCCTGAGCTCTTGAGCTACTCGGTACAGGTATGTGATAGGCTTTGGGGGTTACTTGCAGTCTGAATATTTGAGCTGAGTATAAAAACTGCTTGAATATCAAAAATGTATGGGTGCTATCTGGCTGCTGTTAGATAAAGCCATTAAAAAAAAACAAACCCCAAACCACACATTTGGAGAACTACTTTGAATGTGTAAATAGAAAGTTTTTTATCAGCAAACTTAATGTTGCTATCTCAGCAATTTTTCTAATATATCAAGAATTAAGCTATGCCACAGGCATAGCTATAATATATAATTAAGCTATAACACAGCATGTTACTTCTGATAACGGAATGTCAGAAGTGACCCTGTTATCTTATCAGGACAGACTTCTCATTAGAGCTCCATGTGAATGTGACACTGACAAATATAAATCTTGAGTGTGACAGATGCTTTGCCAGCCATGCAATTGCCTCTGAAGCAAACACAGTCTTAACACTAGAAACCTGCTTCAAGTTCTGTATAAACTGGCTGACTTGCCTGATAGGCAGTTACAGCATAAACCTCTTCCACTTGCTATGCTACTGAGAAGGTCTGCCTACTCTTGAAATTGTGTTGATGTGTCTGGGAAACTTCCTAGACTGCTGCTCTCCCCTCTCTTCATCTTACTGTATTTAAAATATTGACTTCTGTGTGGTTTAGCTTGGTATAAAGCTTTAAAAGTGATTCTTGATTAAGTGTAAGGTACTACTACGCCTCATGGGGAAACTAACTGCTATTCCAGTCAATTCTGTTGGGTATCGGGTTTTTATTCTAGTGTTTCTAACAGTTGCTTGAGTGCTAAGTTGTTGGAAGACTGTCCATAACTAATTAGCAACAGAAAGCCTTTTTTAGCTGCCTTCCCTGTTCTTTTATTCCTCGTAACAAGTATAATAAGGGTTGGGAGGAGAAGACTTGCATTGAAGGCTTCTACTAACAGCTCCCTGCTTCTAAAATAGCCTCTGGCCAAGCCCCAGTTTGTGCAAGGTAACTTGGCTTTATCAGAAAGAGGTGTCATTTACTGGAGTTAATTAAGAATAACAGTGATCCCACTTTTTTGGAATTGGTGAAGCCTGAGCACTCCTGTATTGTAAAGGCCTAGCTCTCTGTGGCTGTGTAGCATGGGTGCTGTATGCACCTGTGTGCCAGTGGTAGAATTACAGCGCTGATTTCCCCAAAGGGTTTTCCCCTCATCTTCCATTGTCAATAAGGATGCTCTTGTAATGAGTATGCAGCATTCCTCAAAAGTAATCTTACTGGCATATACAGGAAAAAGCATTTTTCACAATTAGTAGCATCTAGTGCAAGCTGCTGTTACTTTGTCTCTTAAAGATCTTAACTTGGAGGCTTTTTAACTCAGCAGTCATTACTAATCTTTAATTTTTTAAGCTGAAGGTCACCCTGGCAGCTTTATTCTCATTTCCTTTGCCCTGCCCCATTCAACTTTAGGTGAAATAGTGTAATAGAAAGTATACTTCCCGCCTTCTCCCCTGCCCCCAACCCCAAAAAACCAAAGCCCAAAGACTTAATACTTGCACCTTAAACATAACTGCTTGAGGATATTTGGTATAACTGCTTTGGTATATTTGGGTGAACTATAGTAGATTTACCTCTGAACCCTCTTCCTATAGCTTTGGCTTCTATGGTAGCAGTATTTCTTTTCAGAAACATGCTTGCAGGCATTAACAATAGTGAACTTAGCAGAATGCCTATAATAATGGAAAAACTTGGTTTAGAAACTAATGCCAGCCTTGCATTGAATTTGTCCCCTAGCAGCCTTCTGCAATTTGAACTGCCTTTCTGTTTGTCCTTTACTTATAGCTTCTGAATTGGATAACAAAACTTCACAAATGAAGTTCTGAGTAGAAGCTGGTATTAAGCAAAAAAGAAAAGAAGCAGTTATTTATAGAATAATGGTTTATAGCTGCTGTTTTCACTGCTTGATTGCTGTAAGAACTGAGATAGCCTATTTGCAGTTCCCACCAGTGAATCTGACTAATCTTGCTAATGAGTAAATATGCTTAGCTGCTTGCTTTGATAGCAAGCTGGGGGGGGGGGGGGGGGATATAGCACTAGAAGTGCCACTAAGTATGTATGGATGGTGTTAGCAATCCCTTTGAAGATCAGGAATTTACAGCCTTTAGTATCTTACAGTAAAAGTGATAAATGAAGTCAGTGCTGTTCCTGGTATGCTTATGGGCTTTTAGCTCAGGTATGCTTTAAGGGAAAAGTGAGTCTGAAAGCTAGTTGTAATCTCCTTTAGATCAATTTAAGGGGATCTACAGAATGCAGTATTTCTCCCATCAAGAAGTGGACTCTGAAGACAGCTTAATCTTGATTTCAATCAGTTGCTGGTGGAAAGAGTAGTGAGGTTGGAGTTCTGTGTCTAGAAAACAACACAACCCAAAGGCCTCTTTGGTACTTCTTACTAGTATAGTTACAACATGCAAAGGTACTGTGCTAAGGATAGAATTAAGGCTGCAGGAGAGCTTTAGCTCTAGGTATACAGTGACCTAAAGCCAGAAAAATAGCAGCATGAGCTAGCAACAACACTGTAGCTTTCAGTGCCAGAACACTGCAGGTGTTTGAAACAAAACTATCCAAAGCTAATAAAATAACAGTGCTACTATCCCAGTTACTATCATGCACCATTAACTAGCTGTTTGTGCCACTGTAAATCTGTACAGATGCTTAATACCTGACTTTATATAGGGTGCTGGCTCCAGACTCCTTGAGGGGGAAGGAGAAGAGGATATGCCTGCAGAAGGAATGACTTCTACACTTTACCTTTATCTCACTGGGAAGTGGAGTTGAAGTGCTTTCAGCAAGCAACCTTAAATTTTATCTAGTTGTCCTTTTCTTAGAAGGAGAATGTCCATGGAATAATCTTTCCAAAGATATGTAGGCTTGTTTTCTCCTACAACTCCTAGCATTAACTATGGTATGGTGCAAAGATGTGAGGAGCTTTCCAAATAGAAGCTAGAAAGGGCTTCTTGATGCAACCTGATTATCTTGACAGTATTAATGTGAGATCACACTTGTTTCTGTGCCTAGAGAAAGGGAATTTACTGGGCAATACATCCAGAGGAAGTTGTGTTCTTTTCTGTCCCAGAGTTCAAACTGATGCAGATCCTTTGAATTTTTAATCAAATCAAAAAGCATTCAGAATTTTAAAGGTAAAAACCTATGGATTTGGCCAAGAAGGATCTCTAAGAGGAATCTGTAAGTTCCTGTGTTGCACTCAAATTTGGACTGGAAATTGTTTAATAAGGGTAAATCAGTCTCATGCATCCTGGAAGTCCTAGTTCTCAATCTCTAACACTTTGTACCTTGCCATATCAAAGCAAAATCACTTGAGACACAGGAGAGCTTAACCCAGCCAGAAGTAACTTTCTAGTGTAAACAGAGTGAGCATTCATGTAGAACATCCTACCTCAAGGACAGGTCCTGCAACTTTCTGTTCTGTTTATATCTACTACTGTTAACATCTTGGTTGTCTTAGAGCCCTTCTAGTTAGTTGGTGACAATAAATACAAATGACCCCCTTAGACTGGAAGAATGAGTCTGATAATATTCTTCATTGTGTGTAAAGTTAGGAGCAAGACTTCTAAAAGACAAGATAATCTCCCAGTTGTTAAATCTGTCCTTCTGTAAAGGATTCATGTGAATTTATTCTAGAAGGAGCTGTCATGACTAAGCTGAGTTGACTTGCTAGAGCAGTGGATAAAGAAACAAAGTGTCATACCCAAAGTAATCAGCATGCTCTTCCTGGGCAGCTCTGCACCTTGAAACTCTGCTTAAGCTCTTGACTGGCATCTGCTGAGAACTTCATATACTCTAGAAGCATTAGCTGTGTGGGAGTTCCCAGTGACTGAAGTCACCCACTCATGGAGTACATGTGGGCCTGCAAGGTTCTTCCCAGTGCCTGCTGAAAAATAAGACTGATGGAGCCTTGGGTCTGATCTTTGTATAGTTTAACATCAGGGTTTTTCCAAAAGGTGGAAGTAGGGCTTAAACTGCCTCACAGCTTCAAGCAAGCAGTAGCAGTGTTATTAGGCAGTAATTGTGGTCTTAAACAGAAGTGTTCAAGAAGAGTAAATAAGAATTAAGAAAGTACTATGCAGCTCTTCACACAAGGACAGCAATAAATGCCTACCTCTCAACTCCTCTGAACTGCTCCTGTGCATGCTTTGTTCAGAAAAAGCACCTTCCCAAACAGTGGACTTCCTGGTCCAGCTGTACTCCTCAGGATCCCAAAAGAAACAGGAATGGCGAGAGCCCAGTGTGTAACCTGATAAGAGAAAGCCTTGTCTCAAGACAGAGGTCTGCACCTTTAAAGAGCCCCATTTCTCCCTCAAATAGGAACTTACAGATCTGCCTGTGTTTTCCAGGTCAAACTGAGACCATTGCAGTCTGTAGCTGTTAAAAAGGGGGAGGGAGAAATACATTCTCTTGCAGTCCAGATAGATGTAGGTCCTTTGTTACACGACACTGGATGGAACATCTAGCTCTTGCTTTCAAACTTGTTTCTCAAGACTGCTTGCTAGCTATTATGCTGAGGTCTAAAAACAGCTTACCAAAAGATCCTGGTGATACAGAGGATGGTGATGTGCAAAGTTTCATACCTTGTATAGCTGATGCTGTCTACTCACTCAAAGTCTGGTAGAGTGGTAGCATTTGCAATGCTAGTTTCCAGTATTAAAAGCTATTTTCTAGGTGACATAACTGTTTAGTTCTAATGTAAGGTTATGTGCTGCACCAAGCTGCTGTAGAGAAACAGTACTAGTAGGTTGTTATTGCTGCTAGGAATTGTGCAAGCTGCAGAAGACAGCTTAATGTGGACATGCAGTGCCTGCATGAGGAGCAAGGTAAACCATCTTTTAAGCTGATGCTGTACTGTTGTGGCTAGATCAAACAGTGCTGCAGTTCAGACATGCCCTGAGGAAAATGAACTACATGAAAGTCACTCTTAATCACCCTCAGCTGATCACCCTGTGTTGAATAAGCATTGCAGAACCAAGATCATGATAAAAATCATACACCTCTCTGGCTCCAGTGGGTATGTAGCTTTGCTGAGGGTGTGTGGTGTGGTTAGTTTTGTTTTTCTTACTTGGGCAAAATTGGGACTGCAGGACGTGGTTGGTTGTATCAAGTACACTACAAGCTATTGGTTGCTGTAGTTCACAGGGCTGGAAATGGAGCCAGAGTGTGCAAGTTAGTTATGTGACACCGGACCCTAATGGTACTCATGCTGAACTTCTTTGGGGGATGTGTCCTTACTGAAACAGCTATGTGGCACTGTGTGTGGGTCTGCCTTTCCATGAGGTGTTAGGGAATAAACTTAGTCTCTAGCTTGAGTTCTGTTGGTAAAGATACTGCACTGTAATTGCCTTGACTCTTTCATGTTGAAATGCTGGTGAGAATTCAAGTGCAGTAATAATTCACATTCACAATAACCTAATGGTTCTGGCTTGAGGTTGGTTAAGACTGACTTCTCCTGAGGGGTACTTGTGGGAAGATGCTGCTGCTGCAGCTGAGAGACTGCAACAAGGATGGTGAGTAAGAGCCTTTCCTGGAAAGGTATGTGGCCCTCAGCAGATTGTCACTTACGGCAGCCAGAAGATACTCCTGTTATTCCATTGCAAGTTAGTGGCTACATGTCAGCTGAAATGCAGACATTGTTCTGCACTTGCAGCTGACCTCAGAACCACTAGGGACTATATCTGTTGTACCTGAAATTGTAGTATTGAGCCTAACCTGATTCCCACAACAGTACAGAGGTAAGATGTTCCTGGGTAGGACTGGCTCTGGTCTCTACTAAAGTCTTCTATGAGTTTCTGTCTTGTTAAAGAGCTAGGGTAGTAGGAAAGAAAAGGGAATGAATGAATGAGTTATGTCCCAGTTGAAGTGGAGCAACATAAAGCTACCAACTTCGTAAACAAAACTTTGAAATTTAAGGCAAGGCTGACATGACCCTTTATAGTGCTGTGAATTTGGAAGTGGAAGTAACAAAAGACATTCCCGACACATTTTTGTCCTGCCAAAACTGCAGCAGACTAAGGAAGTCTTGGAGCTCCTCCTCTCCCATTTTCCTGCCTGCTGCCTCTTCCAATTTCAGCTGCAGTCCTAACACACTACCTTGCTCTTGTAGTTCAAAAGCCACTAAGAGGAGTGGAAGTTTAAAATAATGATCTTCCCCTTGTGTTTTGTTAGTCTTCAATAAATCTAGCTCTACCTGCTTCTTATGAAAAATACCTATAAAGCAACATCTGGGGTTTTTTAGTTCAATGAACAACCAATTACCATGTAGTCGACCCTTCTAAACAGACCAGTGTTATGGACAGGCTTAGAGTAATGCGTTAGCACTGCAATTACCTTTGCAATTAGCTTACCGATCCTGGAACTGTTAGTATGTAATAAGGATGTTTGTAAATTAAATTTTACAAAGGGCCAGACTTCTGACTCTCAAATGTACTGTTTCTGTAGGATTCCTTTAGGAAAACTAAAGGTAGCTGAATTGTACCTTGTTGTGGACTTGAGAGCTCACCCATGATTTAGTGTTTGTATTATAGTATTAAAACTCTCTATACTAAACTGTATAACTTCCATACAGTCTATTATGTGTCTGTCTTATCTTCTGTCTCCTTGTTCTGTCTATCAAGTAAAAATTGTTACCTCTTAGCAGGCTGACCATGTGCTATCTTGACAAGCATGTCAAGAGTTGGAAGTAAGTTTAGCTTTTGTTTGCTTTAGTTTGATGTAGAAACCTTAATCTTCAAAGGCAGTTTGAAGAAATAGCTTTAAATGAGTAAGAACTGTAGGAGTGTGAGAAGCTCAAAGCACTGAATGCAAGAGGGTCGTGTGCCATTGTGAAGGATACCAACCATGAATATAATGTTGCTGAATATGGTAAAACTGCACAACTTCATTAAGTGTCTAATTTTTCCACTGCAGGAGTCTGAAGATGCAGCAAGCCTGATAGTGAGGACAGAAGAATCTCCTTAAAGAAGTTGGACAATCTGAAATATTGACCATGTCTATTATGGATCATAGCCCCACCACTGGAGTGGTGACCGTTATTGTTATTTTGATTGCTATTGCGGCTCTTGGTGCCTTGATACTGGGCTGCTGGTGTTACCTGCGTCTGCAGAGGATCAGCCAGTCTGAAGATGAGGAAAGCATTGTGGGTGAAGGAGAAACCAAAGAGCCCTTTCTTCTGGTGCAGTACTCTGCTAAAGGACCTTGTGTAGAGAGGAAAGCTAAGCTAACTCCAAATGGCACAGAAGTACATAGCTAACTTGGAGCAACACATGTATATGGACTCTGCTTATGATGTATGTAACCAGCAGAAGAATCTCTATACTGTGAAAACCTGGTCAAATGTACACTACTCATCAGAAAACATCCTGATGAGGATTAGCTAAGCTTTGTTTGCAACTGCATGCACTGAGAAGTTGCACTTTGCATCAACTGTGTATCCTAATTCCTCTGACAGGAGCTGACTCACCTGGCATAACGTCCATTGCCGGCAATGGACGCAGGGATATATTGGTGTGAAGAGACTACTAGGGTGTTTTGTTACTTGAATGTTTAGCTGAGCCTATTTTGATGGAGCTACTACTGTAATGTGAACTACTTTACAACTGTGAACTGTAAATAGGCTGCCAGAAGCTTTTTGCTTTGTGTTCCACAGCATATGGGAATAATATGATGCAACTGTACATAACACAAGGGGACTCCTGAACCACAACTGTAGATGGGATTCCAGATCTTCAACACCAAATCTGCAGTTAAAGCTTGCTGCTGCTACTAACTTGAGTGCACAGCCATAAAGTCAGAACTCTTACTCTTAACAGTTTATTGGACTGATGCAGAATACTTTTTTTGAAAAAAAAGGCATAAGCCTTCAGTAACATGTTGAGGAGCTACAAGAAAGGAAGTTATTTCCTTTAGTTGCAGCTAGGTAGGTTAAGCTTTTTGGCTGCTAGAAGTGAGTTCTTTATGTAGCTACTGCAAGGAAATTGCCATTTTGATAGATTCCAACCTGGGAACTAATGATGGATACTGAACCCTCAGGGATGGTCCAGAAGGTTTCCAGGAGTTTGAAATGGCAGTAGAGCAGGCTTTTCTCTTCTGCAGGTCTGCATGCTGAAAATGTAGAAGTGGTTACCTGTTAAAACTGGCATAAGTGCAACTGGTATGAATTTTTCCTACAACCCCTGTTTTGTGTACTTAGCAGTTGGGGTACATTTTAACAGCCTGTTGTAAAAAGGCATCTTAGTCTACAGACAGTCAACTATAGAATTCAGTTAATGTTCTTGTAGATAACTCTTGATTTAACTGTACTACTATAAGATAAACTTCAGTCTTTCCTACAAAAACAAATGTTGATATGGAAAAGGGAGATTGCTGGTCAGTTTGTAAAAAGTGTTTAGCTAGCAATGGCAAAGTCCTTCCAAATAAGGACATCCCTTTCATTTCCTGCTCTGTGCTATAGTTCAGCTATAGGAACTGTAAGAACATGTTAAATGGGGAGTTCCGGACCTCAAAGGTTTGGGGGGAGGAGAAGGAACAACACTGAGCCACCAATGACAGCTTATGTATTCTAAAACTCTTAGGGTAGGCACACATGCTTTGAGGCCCCTAACCTGTTTTCTATGACTTTATACATAGCTTCCTTTGCCTACTGAAATTTTTAAATACTTAATTGCCTAGGAAGAAAAAAAGCTAGTGTAAATCTGTTCCCGAGAAGTTACAAATAATTAAGTCCAAGTTCTTCAGCTCTATAGGAAGCATTAGACTTGCTTCTTGTACCTGTATATACAGAATAACTAAGTAACATAGGCATAGCAAGCTTGCTTCAGAATTGTTACTATATGCAAGGCAATAATGGTCTAGGCAAAAAGTCTTGTCCCTTTCTTCTACAGTAAGATGTTGTCTTGCATTTTTAGTGCTACATGTGCCTTTTAATTGAAGGCTATAATTTGAAGCAAAACTAATGCTGTCAGTAGCAAAAAGCTCCTGATGTTGCCTCTTGAGTACAATATGGGGTACAGCTGATAGAGGGCTGATCTTACCCTGGCACATGTTTTTTAAGATACTAGTCTCATGAGACTTGCATGTATAGTGAGACCCATATACTTAACTGCTGTATTCTAAACCCCTTACAAATCAAGGCAAAACGGATTAATTCAGTAAGACTTTTTCTTTAGTTTTCAGTAGAGAACAGTTCACATGGCTCTTGCAGGTTTCAAGACAGTCAGATAACTGGTACACAAAAGTGATACAAAGTGCTGAAGTTCTAGAACAGAATAGTTGTAGCAAGATGACTTTGTCCATTCAAGTTTACTGATTACACAGATGAAGTATCTCTATTTTAATTCAGCAAAGAGAATGCAGTGTAAAGGGCAGACTTCAGAAATTATGGAAAAGTATAAATCAAAGGTCTAATTTCTCTTCCAGCAGCTGTAAGAGAAAGCCAGTGAAAAATAACTGGTCCTTAGTCAGAGGTGCTTCATACTGCTGCCCCTAAAAATCAGCATCTTTAATTTAAATGGATAGGTGTTTGCAAGTTAGTGCAATAGTAAAGTGCAGAAAGTGTTTTCTATTCTCCTCTTCTCTTTACATGTGGGTATCTAATAAGTTGTTCAAGTATACAAAAATATTCCATTTGACTTTTCTTTTTCTAGATCATGTGGGGGAAGAAGTCTTTATTTACAATGAATTTCAATAAAATTTGCATAAATACCTACCCAATACTGCATCATTTGACTCTGTGTAAGCAATCATTCTGTCCTGTTTTCACTACTGTGCTCTGTCTCTATGGTATCAATATTATCAATCCTTTTTTCCTCTAAAGTGGCAGTAGCTGTTGAAACTGATACATCATCTTCAGAAAGTATTTGCTCTGACTGAAGAGGTTCTTTAATGTCATCTTTGCTCTGTAGCTTTCCTTCCCTTGATGCCACCAGGATTCTCAGTAAAGTGTTCTCTTTAAGGAGGTTTTCTGATGCATCAGCTAATTCTTGAAGCTTTTCAGCCATTTCTAGTAATTCTTGATTCTTTTGGTCATATGTGGCCTGTAACTGCTCACTGTGGAGCTGCAGAGTCTTGTGCTGCTTTTCTAGTGTGTGTTTTTGCTGCTGTAGTCTATGTTCTTCTCTCCTAGCTTCAGAAAGCTGTGCTTCAAGCTGGTCATGGGCCTGATGAAGGGCAGTGATTTCTGATCTTAACTTCTGAATTTCTCTCTCTAAGTGGGAGATGTGTCCTTGCTGTAGAACTGTCTCTTTATGTAGGCATTCTTTGGTACAGGGCTCTGCTGAAGAAAGACTTGAGTGATGTAAAATAAATTTAAGGAGATTAGGAAGGTTCACTGAAAAGTCTTCAGGGAACTTCACACTTTGTTCCTTCCTAGAAAGACATAACAAGTTAATATTAAAATATTCAGATAGGTAAGCAATGACAATTTTATCTAAGCATCTGCTGTTCACCTCTAACCTGATTATCTTGGGTTTTTTTTATCAAGAATGGTTCATATCACAGCTAAGAGAAACCTGAACTCATGTAATAAAGATAGAGGATATAGTATTTTCTTTTGATGAACCCTTTTACCTGTATTCCAGTCTAGTTACTGTAAGCATATCTGCCCTGGATTGGTATCTGTCTGAGAGCAAAATTTTCTGTCAAACTGCAGGAAACAAATTTTACTCTTAAAAAAGTTATGAGCTTGAAGTACATATGGTAGCATCACTGTTGGGCAGGTGTGAGCAGAGCATACTGACATTTGTTAATAAATTGAAGGAGAACATTTAAGTGTTCCTAATTCTACATACATTGTTAGAAGTTAAGTCCAGATGTATAAAGCTATCTGATAGGAAATTACTATTTTGAGCCTATATATGTTATCCTGGAAGAAGGAGCTTAATGTGTTCCAACATCAGAAGGGTATTACAAGGAGCAGAAAAGTACAGTTTGCTTTTTAAACAGTAAACAGTCACTTAAGTCAGAAGCAAGGCCCTTTTGCTGTCAAAAAAACCTGTATCTTTTTACTTGTTCTTCTTAGTTCTTTGTCTTTATGCCACTGAGGTGATCCAAGGAAGCAAACCAAACAAGTTGTTTGTTTTTTGGTTTTTTTTCTCCCTGAAGCTCATTATATGGCTGTGAATACTAAGCCCAGCATATGAAGAGGTAGGCCCATTGCTTTCTGCTACAGCATAAACTGTTACTCTTAACCTGACAAAAAAGAGTTCAAGCTGCTTGAAGACCAACAAGTACCAAATTTCTTCCTCAAGACTACTACACCAAAAGACACCCACAACATCCAGCTGTGTCAAATGTTAAAATTATTGCCCTTTTTGGACAATGTGCATACTTTACCACAAAACATAGGAGGTTAAACTGTTCTCTGAGGACTAGACAGGAACTAACTCTTAACCTTCTCTTTCTGAACCAGTTACATCTTCAACCTTCCACTCAGCATGTTCCAGTATAACATGAGTTTGCTGCCTCCTGACTATTGCAGTAGAGCTACTTCAGTATGTTTAACTGGGAAGCTAGCTAATAGCTTATCACGTTGTATCGTCTCTAACCTTTGCCAGTCAGAAGCATATTCTCACTTTCATTAGGGAGCCATCAAAACAGAGAAGAAAAGCTTAGTTTACTTCCCTTTGGTTGCCAAAGTTGTAGCCAGATTAGTGGTAGGTAGCATACATTCAGCCATGGGTTAATTACACAAGTCAGAAAAAGGACACACCCAAACAAAAGTTATTCCACAGCAAGAAAGCCAGATTCCAGTATAATGCCTGATGCCTCAAAGTTTACCAGTACTGCTCCTGTACAACACATACCATGGACAACTCCTATGTCCCCACATGTGACATGATATTTCTGAATTGCTTACACTGTGCATCTGGAACAGGGGGGTTATTCAGTTACCAATTACAGTTGCCTCAAAAACACTTCCTGTGAAATCTAACTCATTAGCATATGGGATATAAACATATGCTAAGTTCATTTACTGAGAACTACTTATTGTATTTCAGGTAGAAGACAGATACCATATTTTAACAATAATTCAAGAACTTCAGCCAGATGAGGCTCCTGTTCATCAAAATTAAGCTATTTCTGGAAGTGTAAGCAACATGATTTTTCTTCCCCTGCAGACTTCTGGTGATCAACCAAGTTACTCTTGTAATTACCATCAGCAGTTTCTCAGCTGACAATCAGCTCACATCCAAGTTTAATGAATCATAACATGATTTAGGCAAAAAAATAGTCTACGCTAAGACTGACTCATTATACAGTGGTAATATTTTACGTCATCATCCATTCTTATTGATCAGAAACACATGTATGTATCAGAAAAGTATGTATCAGAAAAGCTGAAAGGCCGTTTTTTAAAACAAAAAGCAAAACAACATATTAACAGCACATGGCGGAAAGAAATTGAGAACAGAGTTAATTTGCAAAAATTTTCTCATAAGGCAAATGCATAAGGCGCTGCACAGAAAGCCTTAATATGAGGCACCTTTATATCCAAAATTAATATATGACTACTCTAGTAGTGCTACTCATACTACAAATACTATCAAAACCTCATTTTCTTGGTTACCTAGATGCAGTAAAATATAAAACACGCTGGAGAGGAAAAGCAGGAGAGAAAACAATGACTAGAGGTAAGGTACCTTTATGCAACCAATTGGAACATTATAAAAACAATCTTACTAAAACTATTAAGTCTGTCCCTCCAGAGACAGTCTAGAGCTGCTTTATAAAACAGACCAAGGCAAAATGAGTATCTATGGAAAGAAATAGTGAACACTGGACTTCATAGTAACACAGGGAAAATCGTCAGTATTAGAGGAAGCTTCACTTACCATAAATTATTTTACTGCCCTAAAACCTGCTTGAGCTATGCTTTAAAATAATTCAAGAAAAGCCTTTTCATCATCTTATATGTGACACTCACTCTGTCCCCTAGAAGGCATGGTTATGCAAACTAGATCCTTGTTCAAAAGTGGGAGGGAAAGTCACTTGACTCAAGTTTCCAAATAGTATGTTGGGGCTCATTAACTAGAACAATGGTCTTAAAACTGTAGCCACAACAATATTTGGAAATCAGTTTCTAACTTTTTCTAGCCCTAAAATTAATCACATTAGTATGGTTGTTAATATGGTTAGATCTAGTAGATCTTCAGCTTATGCCACTTGACCTAATAGAGTAGAGGACAACAGCATACTACTACTACTACTTGTCTCAATTGTCAACAGCATCTTTTTTACCATTACCATCATTTTACCATTACCATTTGCTGATGACAGAGTTCTTGAGGGAGAAGGGTGAAAATCAATATTTTTATTTTACATTGCAAAGAGGTGGGTATTTATTATAATGCTTGTTTTCATGTCCTTCCTATAAAAACTGTGATTGTGTAAGATTATTAATATTTTAAAGAAAGAAAAACAAAACCCAAGGTCAATCAAGTCTAATGCATAGGGCACGCATGTAACACCAAAAACATATCTGAAACAATAAACTGAGCACTTCTGAAAGCTTGTGGCTTGCTTGCATCTAATGTTTCTTTCCTGTTCCTCAGCCTATGAGAGGCTGTGTGCACCTGCACTGTGTGTACTGGTACAATGCAGAAATGACACACAGGTTTGACAGAGGATTTCAGAATTTCTCCCTGCTGCAGAGGAAGAGTAAGATTCAGGACCCTTGTATGCCATTCAAGGTCCCGTCCCAGTCCTAAATGTACTCTCCCGCCCTTTTACATCCCTAACTTTAGAGTTCCTTTTTTTCCTGACTCACCCTTTGTGCCTTTCTCTACCCCACCCTCCTTTGTCTTGCTTTTTTATGTTCACCCATTCATGAATCAATTCCCTTCCTCCAACGCAGCTTGCTTTCATCATCCCAGAAATTATTCTCAATCCTAGTTGTCTCCTTGAAACTACACTTCCCTGTCCTACACTCTTATTTCTTGGCTCTTTCTCTGAAGTCTTGCTTGCTGTATATAGTTTCACTTCACAGCACGTACGCCTTGTTTTACTGCTAATCTCCTTTAGATATTTTCCTCTGTAGGTGTTAAACTGCTACTGAAGCTTCATTTGTTTTCTGTTTTAAAGAAACAACACAAGGTTTCTAGAATGCCAACAAATCTGCTGCTACTTTTCTTCTGTGAAAAGTCCAGCACTTGTTACTGAGTCAGAATGAAAACTAAAACATTTTGGCAATATACACAAATTCCCATGATGTAATTCTATAGTATCTGTAAAACCAATGCTGTGTAATTTTTTTTTTAAATTACTGCTAAAAAAATTTAGTCAATAGCATTAAGGAGACTAATGACAACTAAAGTATCTGTGCTATTTCAACAAAAAATTTTTTAGAACTTTGAAAAAATGTATTTATGCTCAAGTGAAAGAGTGAAGTAAGTGTTGTTTTAAGAAAGAAAAAAAGATATTTCAATAACTACAGTGTTAGTATACACAGGAAGTTCTTACATGAAATAACTTTACTTTCAAGCATGGCTTTCACTTGAAGACTGTATCACACCATTTGAAACATTCATAGTTTAAAAAAATTTTTTTTTAAATCTTATGTTTAAGAAACAGTGCAGTAGAACAGCTCAATAAAACCCCCGAAGTATTTGCAATAGGTTTTCCAGTTTATCTAGGCATGCAACATGACAATCTTCCAATAACTTTTATACAATTTCCAAACAATTTTGAGAATGTTTTCATTTTAAGTACATTTTCTTACTTTGCTTCTTCAACTACCTTTTTTCACTCCATCCCATATTCTCTTTCTACTTGATCACAACATTCATAACAGTTGTTTGGGGGTTTTTTGCTTCATGTTCTTTTTATGGCAACACAATGATGTCACCAAACAAGATTAATGATATCACAAAAGCAGGAAAAAGAAAGTAATTCTACATTCTGATTTTATCAGGAATGAAAACACCTCTTATTTAACATACATTTCATACATTGAAATTTCTTTTAAAACGAAACTTATTTCAGTACAAAAGGGAACATAGCTGACATATAAATGCAATATAAAACAGAGGAAAATTTAACCCTTATTTTTATTAAATCAGGACAAGATATGAGCTATCTCTATATATAATGCCATTCCTATACTATTTAAAATCAGAGATTTTGCTTTAGATATTAGCATCTCCTCTAGAGAGCTTATAAAGGACAGAATTATTTCAAGTCATTCTCTCTGCCACTGTTAGACTAGTTCTTAACTGATGTAACACTTCCATGGTTTATGCAGACTGCCAAAGAATCCGATATCCAAAATACAGGTCCAGCTAGACACACATACATTCCCCCCAAAAGCCAAACATCAGAACAATGAGAGAAACGCAACCTGAAAAGAACTTTAGTTTGAGCCATGAACACTCCGAAGTCCCTCTGATTACATTACATTCATTGTACCACAGAGGAGTGAGGGAGAAATAAAAATTTACAGATTAGGAACACTGTAATATTTCCAAAGGATGCATAAGCCCTCCTTTAGTACTCAGATTCTCTACTTTTTTTTTTTTTAGACGAATTTTTAACTTTAAAAACATGTAACAATCTATCTCCTCTCCCTCTGTAATGTCAGGATTGTTAGGTTTTGTTCTCTTAAACAAGACTAAGCTTGGGCTGGATTACTTACTCTCCATCTGTGCTTATTTTTTATTTTTCTTCATTAAAAAAACATAGCAAGCAAATCCTTGCATTTTACTGCAAGAATCCATTAAAACATTCTTTGAGATCTCTCTTTGTTTATCCAATTAGAAGCGATTAGATACAAGTTGCACTAGATCTACGTTGCACCACCATCTACATAATTTCTCGCCCTTCTTCCTCTCCTGTAGTCACTCATTAATTTATTTGGACCATGCCAAAATAGTAATTTTAAATACAACCAAATAATAAGGAAAATTAACTGAAGAATAAGGTTAGTAATGCTGCTGTTCATAAAGACTTACAAACAATTAAATAATGACCTTTGGAGAGAACATTCACTATCTGCATACCATCAGCTATCCATGTGTGTTGGGGGTTTTTTTTGTTGTTTTGTTGTTGTTGGGGTTTTTTAATTAGAATATGCATAAAGTAAGAATGCATACATGGAAATGAATTACTGTTTGGCTTTTTTCTCTACTAAGACATGTAACCAGATAGTTATTATAACTTAGTAAAATGAAAGTTAAAAATCTACAGGGAAAAGAATTACATTACCTCTGATGAGGAAAAAATAAAATGGTTGGGAGATGGTCTGTCATAAATTCCCATGGAAGGTCATTTCGAGTGATATCAATTCTGTTAAGAAAAGACACACTGATGAAGAGAACAGGCAGATGAACAATCTGCATTTTCTTGCAAAACGCCATTTTAGGGATTGGGAAGAAGGAAATGCAAGTATCTGTGAAAGTAAGTCTAAATGTGTTATGTCAAAAATACATCGTGCATATGAGTCAGCATAATTAATTACCAATATTCAAGATGATGAATCTCAGTTTAACAAATATCTGTGGGGGGGGTTTTTTGCTAGAAAAATATGTACAGTATTCCAACTGCTCTTACTCAGCAATTAAATCGCACAGTCACTCATTATGTGCACATCTTCATTATGCACACACCCTCCTTCTCTGAAACAAACAGACCTGCCTAACAGTTTCAACACAAGACTGAAGTTTCTTCTATCCATTAATTTGTTCCTCAAGTACAACTCTACGAATATTTTCCCCTGAAGTAGTTTTGGGAGTAAATTACTTCGCTTCTTCCAACAACAAGCACATTCTTAAAGGCACAATTTTTTCTAAAGCTCTACATAGAAAGGAACGCCAGAATTTGTGAATGAAACACTTGTTCAGTTGCTTGTTATGTTTTTCTCTGCATTTTTAGGGTTTTTTTAATTACAAATAAAATTCTTATTAATTACAGCAATTTTATTATGGAAAAAAACATAGTTGATCACATCAATAATACTGCAATGAAAATAATGCAGCAAATGAGAGAACTTCAAAGTCAGGAAAGACAATGGGTGTAGATTTGAGAGTAGCATTACATCTCTGGGAATAAAGCCGCAATTATAAAAATCTGGAGTTATCACCTGTTTAATTGAATTTTGTTTCCCTATACATCTCATGCTGCCTTCTGGAGTACATTCAGTCAGAATGAAACAATGATGCGATCAGAGCAGATGTTGTAAGTATTGATGTATTATCAAATACATGAACAAGAATGTTTGGGTTGCACTGAAATATTAAAAATCCTGGAAATGCCAAACAAAAACATGTCTTTTTTTATACACATAAAAATATACTTTAATATATATATAGAAACATATTATACACATGCATATATATATATATAAATATATATGTCTATAAACTGGTTTTGGCTGGGATAGAGTTAATTTTCTTCATAGTAGCTAGTATGGTGCTATGTTTTAGATTTGTGATGAAAATAGCATTGATAACATAGGAATGCTTTGGTTATTGCTGAACAGCGCTTCCACAGCATCAAGGCCTTCTCTGATTCTCACTCTGCCCCCACGGTGGATACACTGCGGGGGTGGGGACACAACCAGGCAGATGACCTGAACTAAACAAAGAGCTATGCCATACCATATAACATCATGCTCAGCAATAAAAGGGAAAAGAGGGGGTCTTAGGGGGGTTAGCCATCTTTCACTTGGGCACCATCTGGGCATCGGTCTACCCCCAGGAGGTGGTGAGTGACTGCCTTTGCATCACTTGTTTTGCTTTCTTCTCTCTCCTTCCACTTACCCTTCAATTATTAAACAATTTTGTTTTGTTTTATCTGACCTCCGAGTCTTCTTGGTTTTATTCTTCCTTTCCTCTTCCCCCGTCCCACTGGGGATGGAGGGGGGGAAGTGAGCAAGCAGCTGTGTGGTACTTAGCTGCTCACCATGGTTAACCCACAACAATATGTATTTTGCCTATCTCAAACAATTTCTCAAATACAGTACTACAGGACATAATTATTTGCTACAAATTATCAGAGGGGTAAAAATTATTTTCTGCTGCTCTTTTATTGATTTACTTCCTGAAATTAGGAAGCTTCAAGGTTAATTGCACTGTTTAAAAATTCATTTTAACTAAACTGCATAAATACTGCAGTGAGATTGAAAATTTATACGGAGGAAAACAAAATAATGCCTTCAAAGAGAAATGAAGCAGATGACATTCACATCTACTATTGCAAGATTGTAGAGAGCAAAAAAGTAGTTATTTTCTAGGCTAATGACCTCAGTGAACTTACATTATTCTAGAGAGATGAAATCAGAATCTTTTTTACCTTGCCACAGTGAAATTATCTGGAGGCAAAAGCCGAGCAAGTTGAATAAAGATGTGATTAAGAGAAGCACAGAATCCACACCACTGTGCATAATAGAGCAGCAAGACATTCTGGAAAATGAAATGGAGAAGAGTTTGATTATCTATTGTAGTTAATCTGCAGTAAAGGAGGACTAATCTTCACAACATCTAAAACTTGGAACCCTTAAAATGTGAAAGGAAACTATATCCTAATGTTAATAAACTTTGTTATAAGCTATTTACTGATGCCCTCTGTCTACTGACTTTCCACACAAAAACTCTTGGGGAATTCTCTTTCCATAAAGAAAAAGACAAAATGAAGAGGATTATTTAGATTATTCAGTTTAGGATCATTCCCTTTAAGTGAAAATGCACCAAACTTTACTGCACTTCCCAAGATTCTTTTGCAATCTTAAATTCCTATGTATCTAACAGTGACTGTATACTTTGGGGTGGAAGATCATGGCTAGACTTCTGCTTTTTGCCTCTAACTAGCAAAGCAGGAGTTAGGGCTGCTGGAAACCAATTACTGGAGATTCATACATTCCCTGCAGACCTGAAAGACAATGCATATTAATCCTTACTATCACATCTTTAATTTCTTAAAGTAATTTAACTACTGTTCAGGATGACATCTTATGTAAAGCAATTTCATGGCATGCAATTGGAAAGCTTTTACCTGTGAGTTTTTTTGCTGTGTGCTTTCAAATAATGCCTTAGGTTTAAAACCTTCTATTTTTTTTCATTATGTTTACTTTGCAATAATGTTTAACTGTTTTTAAAGTAAGTTTAAAAAAAAATGTAATATATAGAAAAAAAGTTGTAGTATATTTATTTCCTTTGAGGTATGAAACACAGAAATCTGAATATTCTTCAATGTTACCTCAAACCCTATGTATTTAGCATGTGCTCCTGCTACAGTGGAAGAACGGAAAAGAAAAAATCAGGTCACGGACACTTTTTTTTTTTAAATTAAAATCTATATTTCAAACACACAGGAAAAAACCCACACCTCTTCCCCCCCAAAAAAACCCAAAAAACAACCCCCCAAAACCCAACAAACCTTGAACTGTGGCAGAAACCTGTCAGGGAATCAGTTGCACTCACTTTTTGATTATTTTAACACCAGAAGATGATCTTTTGCAGGTTTACTTAAGATTGCACTATTCCGAATTGCCTTTTTTTAAAAAAAAAATACTTTTGAATTGTTACAAAATAACATATCTATGTTACAAATAAGCAAAGCACATCAATGTAAAAAGGAATGAGAACTCCTCCTCAAAAGTCTGAGCAATGATTTGCAAGAAACTTTTTCAGTAATGAGGTGTACCTTTTCACTCAAAAACACAGTATCATGAAAGGTATTAGTAGTCACTTCAGTGATTACACGCTGTTCATGAAAATGGACTGAAGGGTCATCAACAAGATGCCTTTTCAAGGGACTGTAGAGAATACTGAAATTTTTAATGAAGTTCTCTGAAATGAAATTGATACATAACAAAATTATTTCAGTTTCACAAATATGTGATTTTAGCAGTTTTTGCTTTGGAATTCAGAACAACTTACAGAGAAAATACAAATTCAAACCTGGTTTCATGTCATTACTTTTTGACAGTTTGGTATCAACTCTTGAGTAACCACCACTTATGTGAAAACAAGATAAAATTTCACTGTTTTTTTGTTTTGCTCATTACAGACTTCTTTTCACTTGCCAAACTACTCTCTAATCTTGCTTCTACTCCTATTCAACATACTATAATAATAGTTCTCTACCCTCCTAATTTAACCAAACACCTGGTAAGTCATAAATAGGATCCTCTCACCATTTTTCAGTTTCTACATAGCATTGAAGTATTTGACCCTTATCTTGAAGCTCCACTTAATTCCACATTTATTGGCATTTATTCTTTCATTTTTTATGACTTTCCCTGTAATTCTCCTTTTGTTTTAGACCTTTAGAGACTGTGCTATTCCCATGCCAATAAGACCATCCATCTTTTGTATACCAGCAACCACCTTCCTCTTCATTCAACTTTCTCCATAGTTTTAAGATATTTCACAAGTAGCTGACCAGTGGTAAAAATTTAAAACAAGCTCCAAAGCCCTCAACTACCTTCAGCTACACTACTCTGAGCCTGGACCATGTTCTCTAAATTGCTGCAAGATATCAACTGTACCCTTCTTTTCAATTTAGATAGAGAAATTTTATTCTATGCATTATAAAATAAGAGTATTCAATAATCAAAACAAAAGATATAATACCAAACACACTAAAAATAATGATTTTATCAAATAGAAACATCTTGTGCTGGTATTCCAGTCCAAAAACTAGGCCCAAGTAAAACTGGCACTTTTGTACAAAATACAAAATACCAGATCATCAAGTTTATCTCTGAAATGCAAACAGCACTACATTTAATTTTATATTTACTATTCAGTATTTCATTAAATTCTCACACCAGACCAAAAGAGGTTTTTTCTTTCTAGATCTCCAGATTTTGAATATATACACAACATGATTAAGTAATAACTGAAAGGAGAGGGCTAATTAAAAGACATACTCCTGAATTTTAGAAATAATCTGTAAAAACTGAAATCTGTTAAAGGTATTAAAACACAAATCTGTTTCGTTATTTTAAAATATCAAAAGTTAAGAGGCTTAAGGAAGTAAAATAAAATTTAAAAAAAAACCCTCAAAGCCCAAACATAAATCAATCACAGTGACTCCTTGACAAAATACTTAGAAGCAAAAATTTTCCAAAAGTTCAAATGACTTGGAATAGAAATATACTGAGTGTTACTCAGCAGAGAAACCCTCATCATGCTCAGGAAATCCTGTGACCTGAAAAGAGTTTGAGACAGAAAGTACTGAGAGCAGAAAGGGGAAGGAAATTTATATCTCCTCACTCTGATCTTAATTTTTCCTAAGCATCCTTTTATGGTCACTGGGGTTTTTGTTGTTTTTTCCAGAGTGTTTTTCTGGGGGGTTGGGATGGAGACAGGATACAGGGCTGGGTGGGATCCTTAATAAGAACACTGCTATTTGTTCTACGTTGTGCATACTTTTGTACTTAGAGATTTATGGCAAAATGGAAACGTAATTAATGCTGTAAGAATTATATTAATATACCTTCTTGAAGAATTTATTTTAATACTATATTCACCTGAATTTACTTCCATGTTTACTTACACTGCTAACATTAAAAAACCCTGCATTTTCTGAAGGTGGACTCAGTTTTGCACATCATGATGATAGGTAAATGCATGTGGTTAGGCATGTTGTGCCTTATTCAATAACTTGCAAATAAATCAGAACTGCAATCACTGGGTTGGTTGGTTTTTTGGTTGTGGTTTGGTTTTTTTTTTTCCCCTCCTCCAATTCAGCCAGGAAATAGAGTATTGACAGATTTGGCCAAAACCACTTCAGCTCTACCTTGAAAACACGCATACTTTGCAAAATAAATTTAAAACAATTTCTAAGTTGGTTTCAGAGGACAAGAGGAAGGGCTAGTCTCTGCTGATAACTGGGCAGTACCTCATGAAATTCTGGGATATTTTAGTACACAGAACAGCTGAGCAAACACCAACACCACCACTAATATACAGATGTCTTCCGTAATATCAAATGTGTTAGACGCATAGTAATTTTTTTTTCCACAAGCAAATTAGTTTAGATTTTACCAATTCCTTCAATGCATCAATGCATCAAGACAGTCAAGAATCACACATTTTGAGGTTCACTTCTTCTAAAGCAAATTACTTTCGGTATATGAAACTTAGTTACTAATACTTAGGAATATCTAGAACACAATTCTACTGCTTGATTAACTACTAAATAAATTAGAATAGAATAAATTACAATTCACAATGTTGAATATAGTCTCACTTTTCAAAATGGCATTAAGTTTTCCATTCTTAAGTTTGCAAGTAAGCTTATTTTTCTTATTTCAATCATTTGTATACTAGATACCATACCCAGGGTAGATCCAACAAGTGACTGATTTTGATCCAGAACATAGTGCACTTCTTCTTTCAGGTCAACAATGGCGGCAAACTCCTTAAGATGAGTAGATCTTGATGCTCCTAGTCTCTCTGCGTATATCCAAAAAAGATTTGAATCCAGTAGATAGAGATTCAAGGTTTTGTTGGTCCTGCAGCTCAGACCAGTAATGTTAGTGCGACTAATATGAAGGTCAGGAATAAACCAATTCCTAGCCTCAATATGAGGAATAGAATGTTGGGCATTATCTTTCTTCCCATGGGAAGAAAATGCTACTTTGGGGGTCTGAAAGATGGTCTTCTCAGAACTAATGAAACTTAAAAAATGCCTGTTTACCGTCCTGCAACATGCAGTGTAATAGCTAAAGGGACTATAGAAACTTAAGAAATTGCTGCATTCTATGGTATTTGATATAACTTGAAAAAAGGTATGTTCCTGGAGGTAGAAAGAGTCCAAAGCTGCTTCTATCTCTAAAAAGTTACAGTGTGGCACATGGACTTTATTTGGTTTGACACCAAGTGTCTGGTTAATGCAAAGCTCACAGACATTGTGAGTTCTAGATATTGAATGCCACTGCGGAAGCACCACTGTGTTACAGCATGGGTACTTGGTTATTGAAAATGTTTCTGATAATTTCATATGTGCATCTGGTACAGAGGAATCAAAAGCTGGTGAATCAGTGTCTCCTAAGTGTTGAAGACCTGGCTCAACTGCCTGGCTTTTATTACAGTTGCGGTATTCCAAGGCCACTTTGGTAATCTACATGTGG
Organism: Ciconia boyciana; assembly: GCF_034638445.1. Taxonomy (NCBI): domain Eukaryota; kingdom Metazoa; phylum Chordata; class Aves; order Ciconiiformes; family Ciconiidae; genus Ciconia; species Ciconia boyciana. The sequence continues at coordinate 12,395,858 of NC_132946.1, read as the reverse complement.
GGGGGGAAACAAAATAAAAAAAAATTAAAAAAAAAAAAGAGAGAAAAAAGAAGCAAGATTAACTGTACGTACTTCACTCAAATGCAGTTATCTGTTGCAGGTTTAACAACATATATGCAATTAGAGATGGAATTTCAGAAACATGAAGTTGACTACTCTTCTCCTTAGTTCTTATAAGAAATTATAGGAGGCTCTGACTTGATAACAAAGTTAGATTTTCAGATATTTCATCATGTAAGAATTAAATGTACAGAACAACAAAAAGCCACTTCAAAATTTTTTCAGTCCACTAAACTGATCTCAAGGTTCTCTTTGCATCTTATTTATCACAGTGCAATAACGCTACATTTTAAGGTTAAATCCCACTACATGAAGCATTAATCAGTACAGGTTCCTGAATTTCCCTTATTTACCAATACAAGGAGAAAATAAATAAAAGCATTCCCATATGAAAAGGAAATAGAGATTGTTCCTGGTATAGATGGTGCACAAATTTTGTAACAATCGCTAACAGTGTTGAAGCAATGTTAGTATTCTCCCAGCCATGGGCATATAGTTGTAATACTGCAGGTGTACTTTGCATATAGTAACGCATGACTTATTGGGAGAAGAAAAAAAAAAAAGGAAAAAAAGAAAAAAGTCTGCCTCTCATGTGTGCAAACATTCCTGTGCTGCATCACTATTTTGTTTTTTATAACCAAGGGGAAACAAGCAGCGCAAAAAAAGGCATGTGTATAAACCACAGAAGGAATTCCCTTTCTAGGAGATAAATAACAGAACATACAAGAAAGGAAAATGAAAGAGGAAGTTTCCCTTCATCCTCATCTATCACATTAAACATAATCAAAATACAGAACATACACACATTGCTTGCACAAGAACACTTTGATAGGAATCATTATAATTATCAAAGTAATGTTGAAATGTCACATCTAGGAGGGGTGCTGTCACAGGACCATCAGGATTAAGATGTGGTGTATAACAAGTTTGTTACAGTCTTTAAGAATTCATTGTTAGATGTTTCATCTGAAAATGCTCAATTAAATACTTAAAAGAAACTTGACCCCTCGTACTATAATCTAGCCTGAAAATTTTGACTACCTACACAGAGAAACATGAGAAGAAATTATGAACAGAAAAACAGATTTGCGATAAGAAATCTCATTTCAGTGAGCTATTATCAGAAAAAAATTTTGTTCTGAGAGCTTGCAACAAACAACTTGACAGCCTTGTGCTTTGCAACTGCCTTACAGTCAAGTGGTTTCATTGCTTGATGAAACCCACAGGATGGCTGCAGTAAACATCTCTTCCTATGGTAAATAAGTTGCATAATCTCCCTCTATCAAAGTGAAGCTATACAAGATCAACTGGATTATTTTGTATCTCATTTCACATTTTGATATAGATAAATACTGTTATTTAGCAGAATGAAATCTGAAACGGAACATCTTATGTTGCACTGATTTGGTCTAAATAAGTGGTACATGTTACTAGAATGTTTAATCTGTGACAAGCATCACTGAATTAAGTCTGCCAAAAATAAGACAGGTTAGTACAAGAATAATCGCAGTTCTTTTCCCACCTTTCCGCAAAGATTTCCCCAACCCTATCTTGTAGCAGTCTACCTTTTATTATGTCTGTTTCTAGTTTGGCTAAATATTGTGTCATAAGTTATTTTCATTTTTTTCCTCATTGCTTCAGACACTGCAATATTAATTAGACCTCCTCGTGGAAACCACACATTCCAGGACATAGATGCCATATATATAAGTCAGCATTGCCACCAAAACTTAGCCCTGCTTTTCATCTTCCACAGATGCTCATTTCTTGTTCCACACTGTCCTTAGTGCTATGCGTCACCACTGTGATGTGCAGCTGTGTGATACACTAAATGGGACAATGGGTTCCAGCTGAAAAATAGCCCAGGGAAAAAATTATTTTTCAGCCAAGTTAGTTTCCCTATCTCATTTACTGCACAGCTACACAAACTCCTGTCCTACGCAGTTCAGAAATGGAAATAATGGCAGAGGAAGAGAAAGTTGGGAGGCGATTAAGGAACACATAGGATATAAAAATCAAATTAGTTCCGAGTAGTTTTTCAATTGGGCTATACTTCAAATAACACTCTGGTTTAAGAAAAGGTCCCTTCTTCCTTGCATAACCACCTCTGGAAAGACGGAAGGAGAGGAGAAATAGAATGGGGTGGACAAAACACAAGTTCTGCAACACTCAATACATTCTTGCTCTTTCGTTTGAGCTATGTGAGCTGGAATAGAAGATCAAAGATCTGCATCTCTCACACAGCACTCACCACAAAAAGAAAGAAGTCAAGGAAAAGAGTTACGTGCTTGTTCCAAGCAACTGTTGACATGAGATAAAGGCATGTTGTGTGGGATGCAAACCAGTGTAAGGGAGTTGTGATAATGGCTTGAGAAAATGTGTTTTTAAACAAAATTCAATACTTGGAACAGTGAAATAAAATGACACATATGTAACAATTAAACTCAGAACCTTGACTAGAGTTCTTAAGTTCCAGTATTTTTGAAGGAAAAAAAAAAATAATTATTTCACTTACTTCATCTAAAAGAGGATGAATTTCTGCTAAGGGATTGTAAGGTATAAATATAAGAAGTGCTGGTCCTTTCTTCAGCTCATTGTTTAGAAGAAGGCTTTTTCCACCATGTGGTCTCAGCCAGCGTATGAGCATCTCTCGATTTTCTAGAGCCCACTTGCAAATATTCTCAGCAGTATAGTTCATGATGTCATTTGGATAGACCTTGAAGGGGGAAAAAATAATTATTTGTCCTCACTTGGTTTATAGTAATGAATGCAGTTCTCACATATGGCATGCTTTGTTACTGTAATGCCTAAAACTCTCTTTCTAAATTTAATGACACTATTCAGCAAGCTTCAGCATTTCATATACCCGTTCACTTTGGGAAATCTTTCCAAATGCTCATCAGATCATAGTAACACACACAATCTTTCAGGCAAAAAGTATTCTACCAGGGAAGCTCCTCTTTCTTTTACTACATCTTTATAATCTTTACTTTTCTCACTGGTATAAATTTTCTTTAGAAGTGAAAGAGCTCAGTGTCTTAAGTTGGTATCATCATATATCTCAATTTACAGCATATTAGAAAACTTTTTCCCACTACTCATTCACCATATTAACTCATTTTAAATTAATCTTTTAAGACCCCAGCATCGAGACTGCATTTAAAACTGGTATTTCTTATTACTGAATGTGGGGAAAAGAAATGCATAATAAAAAGTGCTCACAGCTTCTAGGGTCATTTTAATAAATTAAGGCAAGTTTATCTTAAATCATTTGCACAGACAAAAGTAGTTTTATGCATTTACCAGTAATTTAACCTGAAAAATCCATGTTTTCCCTAGTCTCAATTGAATAAAATAGACATTACAATACTTAGCTTCACAGAGTTTCCACTCATGGTAGCAGTGTGGATAGATAAGGTCTCTATGCCAAACAGTAAATCTGAAAGTTAGTATTTTCAGCCTTAGTCTTCCAAAAACGAGGCACTTGGATTAAGACTGACTATAAATTTTCAGTGAAATTAATTTGCATGATTTTTCTAGTCAGTGTAATGTCATACCTTTAAACCGAAATGCAAGTTTTCACTATTCCTACTATCTCTCCACAAAATCTCTTTGTCCACATGCTCATTCAAGTAGCCTTCTAATTCTGACCCACTGAAAGAGGTAGAAACTTTAGGAAAAAGTCTTTGTGTAGTGATTTCTGAGGTGCTTGGGCTTTTTGGGTTTTGTTTTGGTAGAGACGATCAACTTAGGTCTCAGCTACTCTTTAGAACAGCTGCTGACTGGTAGAATGAAAATGTGTATTACTGTAAAAAAATATTGTTCTTAAACATCCTGTAGCCTAAAGCTCCATGAAACACTTATTCATGGTCTACTACGACAGAGCTTCAATCTCCATGTACTGTCTCGGAGTCACTGCAACATAAATACAATACTCACAAGAGATGCGTTGACATGTCTGTGCAAATACACACTGCCTGAATGCACCAATGAGATCTTCTCTGCAACACGTTTATCCGTGATCACTCCAAAGCGTATTGTTCCAAGGTAATCTGAAAGGGCAAATTTTCAGTTTTTAAATACAATTATACACACTGAACTTCTCTCCTGAAAGCCTTAGAAGAACACCTTCAAACCAAAACACAGAACATTGCTGTGTAAAGGCACAGAAATCTTACTGAATAGCAACTGCCAACACTGGTGATTAAGTGAGGCAGAAGAAAGATGACAAGAGCGGGCAAGAAGAACAAACGTGTTCCTCTTCTGCAGTCTAGGTATAGAGAACGTTAACCTGAATTGTCCAATTTCTTGATTTGCTTATGGTATCACAGATGCACCTGGGTACATGTTATGGCATCTCAGAAGCTAAGATGAGATATACTTAAGGAAAATGTATGAACGTTGACTGTTTAGATGATGTACATTTACAGTAAATATATATTATTTAAATACGTATTATAGTATTTCTATATTTATAAATACGTACACACAAGGATAGAATGCTTCTCATCTTTCCATTGCAAAGAACTATCCCAACATATAAATGGGGAAATTACAGAACAAAATATAGGAGAACAGGCTCTATATCATATACCAAGTCAGTGGCACAGTAAAAATCAGAATAATGGTATGAATTTCCTTCATTTGCTGACAGGAAGAAATATCCATAAAATGTGCTAATCTTAAAGTTCTATCCAGAATTTATGACCCCCCAAAAAAGGTATTAATCATATACAAAGTTCGAATATTTAAATGCAAGAGTTTTTGTATTTTAGATTATTAATGCAAAACAACAGGGGGAGAAAGCCCTTCTCATCATGCTATCTTGTAACAGCTCTATAATTCCATTCAGGAAAGCACTTTGTTGAATTCAGTTACTAAGTATTAACAAAGTCACGTTCATCCTAATGCATCTGAACCTGACATTTCAAATGTTGCACACAACAAACACTCTTGGATTCAACTTAAATAAGTGCTAGTCTGATTTTGACTCTATATGGGTCACATTTAGGGTTTTGAGGAAACTGTATCTTAATGTATCATTGAATAGCAGCCTGTCCTATACATTACTCCATGACGACAAATCACATAATAAGCCTTTTATGGAAGCAATCCTTGCACTATAATAAAAGACAGTCTCATAATTAGATTGACATCAAGTAACACTCAAAAGGGATTAATTCCCAAGTTAGAAAATCTTGCAAAAAAACTACTGATGACCATATACATAACTCATTCACAGATGCCTTAGATTATGAAAATGAAGCTTTTACCTTTCTTTAATGAATGTAATGCTGACGTGAAGAATGTTAAATAACCAGGCGGTTGAGGCGAAGCATTGAACTCAAAATATCCTAGAACTCCAGGCTGAAATAATTAGAAATAGAGTTAGTTAAGCTATTTTCAAGTATAAATATATGGTGCACAGCAATTATTTGCCTACAGTAAAACACAACAGATTTTAAAAAGACAATAAAGTTTACTGAAGAACAGTCACTTTATGCTGCAAGAAAAATTTTAATATCAAAAGATTGAATGGAAATCAGTTCTAAAGTTGTCATTCAAAAGCTATGTATGAGAGAGGGGTTTTATGGCTGTAGATGCATGTTTCAAACCGCATATTTCCCCATGTTAGCTATTGAAGTTCACTAAAACCAATTAATATTTGCTTCACAACTATTATATGAGTCAGTTCCAGCACCAACATAAGAACCATAAGCATCATAAGACTTCTTTTAGAATTGGAATATAAAATGTCATTTTTCAGAGTATGAACAACTTAAACAGTAACACTTAATTGTTCACTACATTCCACATAATTAGCAACAACAGATGAATTCACACATTTTGTGCGTGAATACTTGAACTGCTAAGCCAACTTATCATCCCATCATTAAGCTATCAGTCATTGTAAATTATTTCAGTATAACCTGCAGGAGTCAGTGAGAGACCAGCTGCACAAAAATAATGAAAGAGCCTCATATCCCACCTGCATATCCATAAAGTTCTTCAAATTGCCAAACAGACAATTCAAAATTTAAAAGACCTGAACAGCTTCATATTAAATTCAGGAAGAGAATCTGGGAGAAGCTGACTTGGAACAGAGAGGCGCGTAGTCTTTAGACTTCTCTTGTTCCAAAATTTCAATTAAGTTTTGGTTTTAAATTTTGCAAAATATAATCCATTAAAAGTTATTACTAATTATGTTTTTTAACATGTCGCTCAAATTGTCTTAATAAACTTTCAGAACAGAGTAAGTGATAGAATTTGGTTATTTTGTGTTATTTGTTTCCCAGTTCCACCAGTGCATACAGAAAGAGCATTTGATACACAAAGCAAGAGCACTCTAGGGATTGCTGTGGAACAAAAGATTCCAGACTCACCGATCACCCATTTGTGTGGCAAATATATTCCCACATAAGTATTTCCATTTGGTATTTCAGAGGCTGCTTTATTTTTTTATTGAGTTTTACACATAAAATCTTTTATTTCTTTTTAAAACATGAACATATATTTTACCTGTTACTGTCATCAGTGACATGAATTCAGTTATTCACACCAGCCATATGAATTCATACCACCATTCAGTATGAATTAGTGATCTCAGGATGCTCACCGATAACAACATTGCCCATTCCAACTAATGACCTGCTCTTTTTAGGCAGGAATAATCTTTCATGACTGAATGCTAAACACAAGACCCACGTTCATAAAGACATTATCAATAATAAAAATGAGATACAAGCAATTAGTGAAATTTCTGTAATAACAATTGTCAAGAAGGAAATAAAAATATAAATAAAATAGAAGTGAAAAAATACAGCAAAATAATAGCACTCCTTCTTTTGTAAACAATAAACAGGTTAGTAATTAGTGTTCATCTTCTTCTCCTAGTACCAAATTAAGACAGTAAAAAGAAACAATCCCTTATAAAAAACTTTTAAAGCATTCAAGCGAACCAAAATAAGGAGACAGATAAGATGATCAAAGTTCTAGTTTCCCATATCCTAGGACCATTTTTGAATACCATTGCTGTATTAAGTGAACTTATGGCACCAAATAGTGAATGAAAGAAGAGTGACAGTAAAATGCGACAAGAAGCCAAAAGTCAGATCTAGAAATATTTATAAAGTAATTAAAAAAGGTGATGTACTGATTCTGACTGCCAGTTCTGTTGTACACTAATAGCAGCTTGAGAATTCCAGATTGTGAAGAATAAGATGCTTCCATGAGACATTTTTGGAAAGTGTTTTTTCAATAAGAAAAAATTGTAGGGGGAGAATATATACTAATGCTATATGCCTAATCAGTAATTTGGTTAATTAATGTCCTTTTAATGATCATCCCAGAATAGTTAAAATTTCCTCCCTATTACAGGCTGCAATTATACATACAAGGAAAGTGTCTAAAATGCTGTATTTCTTCTAAAGTACCATGCAAATTTTCCTGTTCTTCTGTCAGAACAAAGAGATTATCCACTTGCTAATACCAACTACTCTGTTCATTTTAACAAAATTCAACACTTCCAGGTGCTAGCAGCTAACAAGGAATCTTGCTCCGTACAAGTGAGATTCAAGTCTTACAGAAGAGACACCTCGATGTAAATGAGAGGTTCCTAGTTTTGAATACAAGTATGCTAAGAGGAGCTTGACGGCAGCAACTCCCACTTCCTTTCATGTAAGAACCTCCAAAACAATCGATAACTGCTGTAGCAACAGCTACCTGCACACGGTTTATGTGGGCATCTACATACAAGCTGTTATTGATGATCAGCTGCTTCCAGGCAACCATCTGTGTGGAGGTATGGTTAACGATCTTCTTGCAGGCAGTTAGGAATAATCAGTTGAACAGGATATGACTTGCTGCTATCTAAAGTTGGAGGATAAAATACTGGAATGTGACACAGAGGTAGTCTAAAGACACCTCTTTAGGAGCATTGGCGTTGCTATAGTGGAGCTTACTGGAGCTTTTCTTTCCATGAAACAATTTTCAGCACCTGTCTCAAACCGAGTGCCTGTAGGAAAGGTGTTGGAACAAACCTGAGGACACCAATAGTGAAGAGTCATTAGTACCATCTCCTAATGAAACTCATATATGGAAATACAAAATCATTAATTGTAGCATAGCCTACTTCTTGTTTGGTCTCTACACCAGAGGAATGGAAAGTGATGTGTGATGCCAATTAAATCAAATAATAGACTTGACAAGAATCTCAACAGTTACAGAACAGCAAGTTCATAGAAACTTTAAGAATTAACAGAGATCTTCAGGTGAGTAATTTTTATTGGAAAACAGCCAGCATGGTTTTATTACTGAACCATGCCTCAAGTCTATAAGTTTTTTGAAGGAATGAGCAAGCGTGTAAGTGACTGATCTACTCAATGCAGCATACTGTAATTCCCCAAAAGCCTACAAGAAGTTACCAAACACACTGGAAGAAACTAAGGTGATAAGGAATAACACGGATGGTCTTTCTCTAGATTAGTAGAAAAGATTAAAAAACTATAGGTAGAAGTTACTGTTTTTCCACAGTTAAAGACAGCTAGCCAGGATGTGTACTGATGCTCATATAGTTCAACATTTCTATAAACACTTTAGAAAAGGGAGAGAAGGGTGAGGAACAAAATTTGCAAAGGTAATTGGGAATCATTGAAACTACAGCTGACTCGGAAGAGGTGCAGAAAGACAGTATTAAATGACTATGCGATGAAAGAGCTCTGAAATTGAAAGGCCAATAAATGTGAAGTAATGGGAATAGAGAACAGGAAAAAAACCCACAGCTACTGATTAGCTTTTACAATTACATAAATGCTATTACTACTCAATTAAGTTATTTCTATCCCAATATGTATTTATTTATTTTCATGTTTTGGCTATATTGCATTGAGGTAAAGAAGATTATATTTTTTTTCAGTATGTCTGACTTGTGCAGGCAGGCAATTCCTGCCTCATTTTATCTGTGAACACAAGAAAGAAAACAGCAAGAGGAAAGGAATGTGTTATCTCTGGGGAACAGAAGAAACAATATTACACACCACTAATTCTATGCTGTAGAAATGCAAAGAAGAAACTGTTGATTTATATTAAATTAATTAAATTTACAAGTAAAAGTCTGTTCATTTTCTAATGATGTTAAAAACATTGTGTATCCAGAACTGAAAGCAAATTTTCACATCATCATTTAACATAGGCACCGCAGTACCCCACACAAGAGCAAGCTATTAAGTCAAATCCACTTCTGGGTCAGATCCTACACAGCCAGTTAACGCTCAGGAAGCATTTCTACACAAATAGAGCAAAGAAGAAAACTGACACCATGTTAAAACACATGCCAGCTACCTCCCAGAGAGACCAACTCCTCCCCACCTCTCCCGAAGCCAGAAAATGATGAGCTTCCTGGGCACATTTAATTTTCATAAGTGAATGAAGCTTTTTGTCTAACTACAGAAGCTGCATGTTTTCTTCCTCTGTGCCTCAGAAGGATGAGGCCATTTCTAATAGCTGGGTTAGTTAGGTGAGGAATGAGACATGCCAGTTGGGATTAAAATGAAACTGTTACATCTCTGCAGTTAAGAAAACAAAAGAATTCTGATTATAGGTACTCACAGGTATCTGGAGTTATGGTAGGAACTGCATATCTTTCTCCTGATGTAACTCAGATATTTGTATACATTCAAAGATTTTAACTGCTTTCAAATGGGTATTTTTCCTTGCTCTCAAAAATTAAATTATAATTCTTATCCAGTTCTAGTTTTGCACTAGTATCATTCCACAGCCACAAAAAAAAAAACTTTAAAAGCATAAGAAAATGCAGAATCTTAACTTTCGAGTCTTCAACCAGAACTTCTTTCACGGGGTTTGGGCGCCCTCTTGTGAGATCAATACAGCATCTCACGATAGTCATGATTTGGTTGAGGAATGGTCATAACACCATGTAACTAACACCATTTGCTCTTACATTTAGCTGGATTCTGTTCATCAGTATTTCTCAGAAGTAAAAACATGCTAATTAACATTTGAATACAAGATTAAATACGGCGAGATTTCAGTACCTCTTGGTGTGGTTCAACTTAAAAAAAATGCTTTGAATGTTTATCTTGGTACCTTTACAGTACTTGTTAGTTCAGGCATGCTAATATGGTTAATGGATTTTGAGATTCAATTGAGTGTGGGTAGAGCTCCTGCTTTTCTTTGCTAGATGCTTTTCCTGTCAAAAGCTGGCTACTGGAATTTGAACACAAAATTAAAGCACCAAAAGCTGCACAGATTAGATGGAAGAGGACAACTATGGGCTTGAAGTCCTAGCTATCAGTAAACTGACAGGCAACAACAAAATGCCCTTGAAACAAGAAAAGAAGGGTGCAGTAGCTCTTTTAAGTGTGAAAATACATGCTGAGCAGAACTTCAGCTCAACATGATGCCCTGCAAATAATCACTCATCTACTAATAACTTACCAACCTATTGCATACTCCAGATTATATGTAGTGCTGTCCTTGGACAGAGAAACAAAACAATGAGGACTGAAAGTGAGTGACAGGCAACTGCTCTGCAACCTAGTGCTTCCTTAATATGGGAGACCTTAATACCAAAGTAGAATGAAACAGCCAAGGAAGAGAATGGGCACTGCCTAAGCGCAGTCTGGGGATCACCTACAAAGAGGTTCTTTTCAACCAGAATTTTCAAGTCAAAAGTAAATACCCCTAACGTAAGTTTGCAGAACCCATTCCCTAGCAGAACACAGGACTGAAAATTAGGTACTGATAATGACGAATCTTTCAGAAAATATTCTGAGCTTCAAATTAATTAGCTTTTCAATGAAGAAATCACAAAAACCTGATCAAGCAGCAGACAGTGGTCAAAATGCCCAATGATCTATCCTTTACAGTCTTCTCTCCTTTCCCTTCTGCTAAATGTTAACATTTTTAATATAAAAAAGATCAAAAATCAAAGGAAGACACTAGCCAAGGCTCTCAAAATAGCAATTAGTTTGTGCCACACATGCACTTCCTGTAACCTACTCTACTCCTCAAACTTTCTCGCTTCTTAAACACAGGAGTCACCTCCTGGATTGTATCTTCTCCTACAAAAGGTATAAAGTCCCTTGACTCGCATGGAAAACATGAGAAAATGTTCACATTTCTAACTGTTTAAAATGCTGAAACAACATGTTTATTTTTGATTTTAAACTAACTTTTCCTTTGTGCCTGACTTATGTTTCCCTCTCCATCCATCTTCACATACAATTCTCTATTTCTTAGGTCTTCTCTGTATCCCAGCTCCTGATCACTCAGCATTTGCTTTTCTTACTGCACTCACCTGGCCTTGCACTAGCCAATGCTCTGTTCCCTGAATGGATCTTACTGCATGAGTTGGCTGTTATTTTTGTATCCCCTTCTCCCCCTCTTGCTTAACTTTAAGCAAGACACTGAGCACCTAGTGCCACAGTCTGGGCAATAACCTCAGCCTCAAATGACTGTGGGGCAGCATGACAGATCAGACTCTATTCTTAGTCCATTTCGGAAAAAAGAACTAACAAACACTGAACATAAAAATAGATTGGGCATTTGGAGCCACAGAATTTGAAGCAATGGAAGGGGAGAAGTTTGAACATAGAAATAAAAATATCTGTTCAACTGCTAAGCAGTATTTTAAAAAGTATTTTCTGATGCCCTCATAAATTTGTCTTTTATCTTAGTCTTTTTTCAATGGAAGTGCACCACCTATTGTAATGCAAATTTAAGCTTAATGACACTATGCTTACTAGTTACCTTTTGCAGACTACCAATAAATAATTCACATAACAAAGACCAAAAAATAAGCATGACTGTTTTCAAATCTCTATAGGAGGCAAAAAAATAACAGTTTTAGCACGGCAAAACTGAAGCAGTGAAAGGACAACAGAATTGCTTGTGATCACAGAAAGTATCAGCATCAGACACAGACACACAACTCACTACTCCTGACTCACAGTCCCCGCTTAAAACACTGGAAAACTAAACCCATTAATAGCTTCTGAGGGATAAACTGAAACGTGAACAGCACAGCACCTACCCATGATAACTACCAGTGTGTGTCCCCTTACGCTGTGGCAGCTTTCATTTAACACCACAGGTCGTGCTCCATCCTGCAGTAGAACCAGTCACTGGAACACATGCTAATTCAAAGAGGAACTCTGCTTCATTCTGAAACACTGGAAAGCCCTTCACATGTTCTGGCCACTACTACAGCATCAATTTGTTGATCAGGTTTTCCATTCTGCTTTAATAGCTTGGGTTTAGTAAGATTATGGCATTTCTCCATTGTGCACTACAGAAATGAACAGTTATAAAGGGATTATAAATGGTTCTGTTGTAAGCACATTTTGTCTCATTGGAAGTTATTAATCCACTAGTATTGCTAACAATCTTGGCACCTCTGAACACAACAGACTGAAAATTAATAAAACACAATGTACCAGTGGATTAAAATCATGAAGTTACAGCATACAAAGTGGTTAGAAGCCGTTATTTCAACTGATTTCACATTTGTTTTTACTTAACAGACTTATCCTATTAGTAAGGTTTAATATTCCTTTAAAAATTAAAGCAATGATTTTATATTTCTCAAATGCTTTCCCAACTTAGACTGCAAGATTTTTGCAAAAAGATTTCTCCCTTCTTTGTTGTTCATATGTAACTTTTTGGTGAGGAACAACGTTGATTGTTGTCTCTACATACTAAAGTACTGTAAATTAAGAGCATCACTAAATCACAAGAGTCGCTATACAGGGAACCAACATTATGAATTTGTCATTTCATACTTTTATGATTTTAACAAATTTACAGGGCACTGATCGCACAATCCTGAAAATAAACTAGTACTTTGGAGCAGATCAAATTTAATTGTGAAACAAGTCAAACTCTTTCTGAACCACAGTGGTAAAGCTAGAGAAGAGAGACAAGTACCTCATAATTTGAGAGGAAATCTAGTAATTTTGATCGAGACGAGATGTAGAGTAGTGGTGTCATCACCCGGCGAACAAACTTTTCAATATAAACAGCACTCATAGGGCCTTTGTATTCAATTGGTCCAAAACTAGTACCAAAAAAAATAATAAAACATTAAGACTTAAATTAATAATAGAGAGTGTCCTTCCTGGGGGTGGCAGAGATAGGAGTTACATAGACAGCATGCTCAGCCTCTAGGGAATTGCTCTCTGTGTTGATTAACAGTGGCTTCTGTAACTGATAGAGCAGTTGTGTTACCAGACTTGAAGTACAGCGCAGAAATTGCAGTGACTCTAATGCAGTGTCTATGGGTAGGTGCAGTGTGTTGGCAGAGACGAATGGATGGAGACCACCTCTGAGTCCCATTAAAGAAGCTGGTAAAATGCAGGTATGATCATATGAATCATATCATCATATACATATCTTTCTGCTTTGTCCGAAGTAAATACATGTGACTTTAAAATACAGATCTCAAAAATGTCACTATTTTCACTTGATTTTTTAAAATCTTTAGAAAGTTCAAACAGTATCAATCTGAAAAGGTGCAATATTTTGACATAGACTTTTACAAGTAGCACTCAATAAAGCAGGGACGAATCCAGTCGCACTGCTGATGAACAGACTCAGCAAGTCTACAGTTTCTCCCCCAGCCATCTGATAAAACAGCTCACACCACGTTAGGTAGTGCCAAAACAGAAGGCAGGCCAGGCCTTGTGGTTACGATTTCCAGAGGTTCTCCTTCATCCCCTTGAAATCCTGCATCTGATTTATTATCATTAGGTTGGACAAAGCATCACAGTCCAAAATGAAATCAAACACAAAAAGCATGAGGAATTAGTCCATTCCGACTGAAGAACTGAATGTGATGCATTTTTTAATAGAGTTTATACATAGAGACACTCTGAAAAATATCAAACTCACACTGAGATACCTACATTCAGATGCTCTGAAATGGTCTTCTACAGCCCACTAGATTATTCTACATCCTACACTGGTTTATTACAAACCTTTGTCTTAACAGCAACATGCACTGCTTCAACATGTCACATGCCCAGTACACAACATTCACAGTTTAATATCTCAGGTGTGAGGGGTGCGTTGCCCTATAAAGTATCAATATGAATTTACATCTCATCTTGTGGCAACTCTGTTTAAGGTTACTAATAATACCCAAGTATATCCACTTATTGTGTTGTAATTTCAAGATCAAATAAGTTTAAGTCAATGTACATCCAAGTGGGATTGTTGGGGTTTTTTTGTTACAGTTTAAATTATGCCAGTGCCATCTGTGTCTATTCCAAGTTCAGCTGACAAAGATCAGGATTGTTCCTCCTCAATACATAAATCCTCCCAAAAAACCAAAATCAGCCTCTGTAATGGAAGAGAGCTGCAATTCAAGACTACACAAGTAAAATGCAAGTGGTAAACTACACAGCATCCAGCTCTATTGTACCTAGCATTAGAAAGTGTGTTTCCTTACCTTCTGCTCCACACAGACACAAAAAAAAGGGATAATAAATAAATACTAAAAAATAAAAGTGAGATTATATAAAACTTTATACAATGATATCTCAACATCTGGAGCATAAAAAAGTGAGTGTAAAGTTCAAATTTAGAAGAAAGTCTTCTGTACATAGTGCCATTTAAATATGCACTTAAATTCCACTAACTTCAATAGCTCTTAAGTACATACTTTACTGCTGTAACAAATTGGGACCAATCCAATCCATCTACAGAGCAAGCAGACAACTGAAATTAATATATAAATTTGAATTCTTTACTTTTCCTTGGAGGCAGAACTTCCAGGAGATGCACAGGCAAAAGAAAATTTCCTGAAGGATGAAGAATTGTGCAGCATGTCATTTAACTGACATTTACAGCCCTTCTTGAGAGCTGTAAGTAGCATACAGGATGAGCTTCACCCTGAATCTCCTCCTCTACAACTATTTACTATAGCCATAAATATAACATTTTCAAAATGCAACATTTTATACAATATCTGTTTCCCAAAACAACAATAAAAACCCCAGACTGTACGTATGAAATCTTACCTCCGATGGTATAAGTGTATCACAGGAAAATAAAAGAAATGCTTCTGCTTCCTACATTTCCCCTGGTTCCACCAGCAATTTACAGCCACAAACAGCACCTGCAAAGCAGGTAAAAATTCACAGCTAACAAAGTACATTACTATGACCTTCTTTATCTAACATGTATTTTTTCCAATCCATTCCATCTGCTATTTTCAGTGTCTTTTCAGTGTCTTTTCCTCCTCTTAATTCTATCACACGACTTTTTTTTTTTTAATTATTATTATTTTTAATTTTTTTTTTTGTCATTTTGCAACAGCAGTCCTTTTGGTCACTTTTCTTTCTAGTTTTTAAGCTTCTTAATCTAAATACTTCAAATTTACTAACTTTGTAATAATCTGTATTAATTACTTTTTCTGCAGAGCGGAGCTCAACAAGCGGAGGTTTAGGACAGCTGTACCTTTGAAGTGTTCACAGGTAACCAACTGCTAGAAAGCAGTGCTATAGCTGCAATCCTATATGATTACTAGTGTCTCCAAGGATCCTGGAACTGGAAGCAAACTCCATGTAATTTCTGTCTGAAGGTGGATGAATAAATCTGAGAACACTTTACAAGAAGAAACTTGTAGAGCTCCCCGTTCAGGAGCAGAAATAACAGACAACTAAGCAGAAACCACAAGTTTTCTCCATTTATTCTAACACTCTGTATGGTAAATTAAGACGACTGGCTGAGTTACCCCACAACGTGAGCATTCAAGTCCTACTGGTTCCCATGGGATGACAGAAATTAGCATCGGCTTGGAGATTTAAAAGATATCAGGTGACATTTAAGATTCATATCTTCTCTGGAGTTACCTGGTCTGACAATCTGCTGGCCACATGTTCTATTTCTTCTCTTGCTGCAATGGACTGGCCACACCATGGCGCATAGAAGAAATACAGCACAATTTCTGAATCCTGACGAAGGTGATCTGCATAGTCTAATTGTCCCCGAAAAAGATCAATGACTGGAGATCTTGTGGAGAAAAAGTTCACTGGAAGCTTCGCTGGCATTGTTACATCTTTTGCTCGGCTGCAGGAAGGAAATTAAGAGTGGTTATTGAGACTGTACAGCAGTAGTTAAAAAAGTGTGCCCAAAGCCCTAATTTTTAATCTTAGCAAAGGTCATGCAATGACGAAACTTTAGAAATAGATGCAAATGACTATAACTTACATTATCTGAGTTAGTTTCATGAAATACCAGAAAAATCTAAAGATCACCCTTAACAAGCTTTAGAAAGTCACGCTGTGATACCATGCACTATGTTTATGGGTATGTTAGCTCACACTCTTATTGCTGGTTGCTATCAAGCATAAAATTACCAGGAAGAATGATTTCTTTGGATTTCTTCCCTGGCCTCATCCTCTTTTAACACTTGTACTTTAGGTAACAGCACCCTGATAAGAGAAGAGACACTGGTCACAAAGTTTTGTGATGTGATTTTTATATAAACAGAGACTATTACCCTGCCTTATGCTTTGCTTTAAAGTATTCTACACTTCTATTCTTTTATATTGTATTAGGAAAAAATATCTAAATGTGTGTTAGTTTATTTTACTCATTAGAGCAGGGACTGCAAACTGTTCAAGGCACATTTCCTCTTCAGTGTAAGGACAATGTCAACAAATAGAGCATCTCAACGTGAAGAGATTATGACAGATTAAGTTTCTTAAGATAAATTAGTTTGACCAGTAGTATCAAGAACATAAACCAAATACTCAGGAAACCATTTTCTATCAAGTCAGTAATCAAACAATCCAGAACTCAGCATTTCCAAGGTGTTCAGAAGTTGGTATGGTATAAACTGTCTTAAATGCAAGTGAATGATCATATTCTCTTTTTTTCTCTTAATTCCAAAATTTTCCACTAGCTATATTTACACTAGGGCATGTCAGATTAAAAACTGGACCACACCACTGTAATGCTCAATTTTGACATGGTTCCTTATGTGACAGGAAGTTCTAGGAAAGACTGCATTCCTTTACCTTGTATCACAATAAAAAGCTAATACAAAAATCTTTTTACCTGATATTTGATCCTTCTCAGGTTACAATTTTAGTAACTGTGATAAAATTATTGAGCCCCGAACACTGTCAAACTCATACGCTAAGCAACCTCCTAACAACGCTGCCACATTTTCAAACTTCACAATCATTCTGGTTTGTAGAAGTACCTTTGTTTTTACAATACAGACCCAGAAAAGCCACAGCTCTTCTCTCATTTCCAGGTTACTAAGCTTACACTTAAAGCTCAACATTTAAGAATCACTCCCAGTATATTTTCTAAAAGTTACAGAAATTCTTAATTCGTATGCAAGAGATAATATTTGCTTCAAAATCCAGAATTTTGAAAATATTAACTGGTTCCTCATGTTTACAATTCATTAATTCCACTACTCACAAAATTATGTTTTCACACAGATGAGCAAAAATCTAGTTTCTTCTATGGACTTCTACCTTTGTTCCTTCCCTTCTCCCCCAGTCACTAACCCAGCACCTCCTTCCCCAACAGTTTGGTTCTTATGTCACCTCACAAGCAACACCTCTGGCTCCCTCCCATTCCTGCACCCCGCGCTTATCCAAACTGGTAGCTTCTTCCAGTGATTTCTAACTGCCAGCTGGACAGGATACAACACTGATGCGCTACGGCTCTAACTCACAGGTCAGCACACACACGCTGATTAGCTACTGAAAGCGAAGCACGGCAGCCCAGTGTTGATCTCACACTAACACATACTTCTTCAGAGACATTAACTAGAATTTCTCCTCTTTAACTAGTGTAATGAAAATGGACAACCTAAACATGTTTAAAACCTCTGCTTCCTCTACTGAATTAAACTGAAAGTGGACAATTGGTTCAAGAGTTACAACGTAACAATGTAAAAATGAGATACGAAATTGGCTCCAAATTGCAAGAAAGTGTAAAACAGATCAACAGAAGTCCCACGATGTGAATGAGTTAGGAACTACATGGCTACCTTCAAAGATGACAAAAACTCCAGTAATTATTAAAAAACAAAACACAATAAATCAATAGCTACCAGTGTCTTAAGCTGATTTGCTCAGTAGTGTCTCCCCTTGCAATACCAAAAGCATAACAAAGTACTTTTACATAATTTCCAGGTTTAGAAAGAGAATAGTGCTCTGAACCCCTAAAAATTGCACGAGTATAAACTGAGGATTACATAATAAATGTTTATACAAACATAATAATTACATACTGTTTATTAAAACACTGATTGTGTTATTTATCTGCTGCACAGAGCCTATAAAAATTTAAATTCATTTCAACACAACAACCTGGTAATAAAGAAAAGCACATGCAAGTGCCTGTAGGATCAGCCCCTTTGACTGCAAGGTCTTTAGAGCAGGGTTGTCTCGAAAGACATTTGCATAGTGCCAGAAATAATTCAGGTTCTAAACCACAGGCTTTCCATAATACGTGTTAGGTCAGGCTTTATTTGGCTATTCCTTGAGCCACTATAAACCTGCAATACTTCAAAGCTCACTAACGGATTGCCTTGTAGTAAAGGAATTTTCCCTTCCCATACTTTTTATCCATTGGTCTCAAAAGTTACGTGTTGAAAGCATAGTGGTGGTAACTGTACTCTGGTGCTGAGATTCGCCTGCAAACCATAGTGATGTGTGGTGAGAAACTGTGTACTGTAATTAACCATCCTCCAAATTGCATGTGGAATTTTTACACTTGAATTTTCTATGTTTCTGACAGCAACAGAACAGGGGATGCTCTTCTGATATTAGTTTGTCTATGTAACTACAATGTGAAACGCCAAACCTCTTTAATCAAACTTCCTGTACAGAGTACAGGGTGGCGAGAAGCACATTCCAAGCACATTCCATGTGTGAGCTTTCAAACACAGCTAGCAGTAAAATGAAAAGAACACACAGGTTTTAAATAAAGGAGAGCAGGAAGAAAACAGAAGCATCGTTGTAAGTATTAAAAAAAATAATAATTTTTTAGTAATGGACAGTAAAACAAGGAGGTGATTAAGTTCAGAAATCCTTCACCATACATTCTGTAATATGCAAGAGCTTTACACTTTCTTCTAAATTATCTGGTCACTGTGAGATACAGACTACTAGAACAGAGGCCCTGCTGCTCACAGAGCAACTCATTCATAGACTTAAAGTTCACTCCGATTCAAATAATACATCTTCTGTGGACAGGTGAGAAAAGAAGGCCTTAGTATTTTTCAGAAGAATTACCTGTGAATCAAGTGTTCCTTGGAATAAAAATTTGTCAGATACTGCAGAACAGGGAAGTAATCAGATCCAGCCTTCTCTCACTCCCAAAATTAAACCCCAAATGCAGCAGATGTTCTTAAATTAATATAGTATGACTTGAAGGATGTAACAGTCACCATGACCTAAAACCCATCCAGAACATTCAGATCCCAGTTTAGGCTCCAAAAACAAGCTGCCCAGCTGCAGTGCATTTACGTGCCTACCATGCATCACCCAACGCTCCCCGCACTTCCAGCTACAAACATCATCTGGTTCCACGTACCCACGTATACCAGCCTCTCAGCAAACAGACACCAAAGAGACTTTTGCGATGAAAAAAGTTCCAGCTCCCAAGAGGAGCACCACCAGATTGGGGGGAAAAAAAAAACAACCCGCAAAGCATCTTTCTGTCTGAAGCAGATGCAGGTAACGGGGGGTGTCGACACTAACTCATGAGGCAGAAGAGATCTCTTTCCCCCTACTTTGTATCCCCACACCGACGCAGCCGGCTGAGCACACTGAGGAAAGGGTTTCAGCCCTGTGCCCCCTCAGTCCTTCTGTGGCAACGCGAGGTACGAGTTATTCTCTGGAGATGAGGAAAAACAGCTTTCTCAGCAAAGCACCTGTCCCTAAGGTGCGTGTGCATCACCTACGTACCGCCACACCCCGATGAAGGCATACATGTCTTAAAAATACCGTCGCTTCTTCCCCACCCCTGTATTAACGCGGGGAGCGGGGGCCTCCCCCAACGCCCGGCCAGCCCCTGCCCGGCGCGGGTCACTGGGCCCCGTGTCCCCCCGCCGCCACGCCGCCGAGCTGGCAACGGTGCTCCGCCACGACACGAGAAGGGCCGTCGTTGCCATGGCGATCGCATGCCGTTGGGCCCGGGAGGAAGACGTCTGCCACCTACCCCAGGAACAGCCGCTGCTGACACGGCCCGGCCTCGCGCGGCGCCTCACGGAGCGCGGCCATAGAGCGCAGGGAGACGCGCGGCCAGAGCGCGCACAAGGGGTCGCGACCCGGGAGGAGCCCCGGCCCGGCCAGCCCCGGCCGCCCGCCCCGGCACAGCCACAGGCCCCGGGGCGGGACCCCCGCAGGCGGCTCTGCCCTAGGCCTCTGGGGCACGCATGGCCTCCAGGAAGAGCGGAGGGCAGCCGCTTCCCTCGGCCGGGCCCCGCGTGCTCCGGGTCCGCCCGGCCCCCGCCCGCTCCCCCGAAGCCGCCCCCCCGCCATTACCTGCAGGTGACTTTGAGGGCGACGAGGAAGGCGCAGCCCAGCACGATGGCAGCGCCGCACAGCAGCTCGGGCCGCCGCGCCATCTGGGCGGCGCGAGGCCGCAGCCGAGGGGCAGCCGCGGGGCCGGAGCCGCCGCATAACGACATCACCCCCGGCCGAGGCGGGGAGGGGTGCGGGCCCCCGGCCGCTCCCGCTCGCACACGTCTCCCTACCGCCCGCCTGTCAGCCGCGCCGGGGCGGGCGGGGCGGCCCCCTCCGCCGGCGAACCCGCCGCCGCCACGTCGCGCCGCCCCGAGCAGGCGCACAGGCGGCCGGGCCCGGCCGGGGCGCGGTCCCCAGCGGCAGACGGGACCCCTCGGGAAGGCGAGGGCAGAGCGGGTCCCGCCGGGCAAGGGCGCGGGGAGCGAGCCCGGCGGCGGGAGAGGCCGCGGCGGGGCTGGGAGCGCCGTGAGGCCGGCGGCGGGCGGCCCTCGCTCGCTCCCCGTCCTACCCGCGGCCTCAGGAAAAACGCGTCAAGAATTCTTGTGTTCGCCTCCTGCTCTCCGTGCAGGACCCCGTTAACATTCCCGTGGCCGGGATCAGCGAGTCAATTATTCCCCAGTAACTCCTCCGTTTCTGCGAGGACCGAGCCCTCTCCGGCAGCTACTCCCCAACAGCCCCCCCCCCGCAGTCATTAAAGATTTCACACTGTCCTTATGGAACACGGATTTCATGTTTAGTTTTGTCTAGAACTACTTCCAATAATTTACAGAGCACTTACATTAAACAATGAAAGCATAAAATTGAGAAAACAATTCAGAAAGGCACACGATACAATCGGGTTTTGTCACAGAAATAACAGTGTCCATAGTACTCTATTTCAAGCTCAGTTTATTACAAACAATGTAAAAAAATTAGCATTGCAGCAGGTGGTATTTGTATGCATACTGTACATCGTATTCAAATATACTTCAGCCTAGCTTGTAAGGAACAGTTACTCTGCAAGTTCCCCTAGCTACGGCTGAAGAATAAGGTGGTGTTTTAATACTCATTGTGCTTTTATTTTGTGAAGTGAAAGGGACACAGCATTCAGGCTTGTCACATGTATGGGTATCACTGAACTTTGGTTCAACACTTTTTACATACACAATATATGGCCAATGACTACATTTAAACTACTGAAGTCATTCTTAAAGCTCTTCTAATTATAAGGTCAACCAATAACAGAGAAAAATACTGTCAAGAGGATGGAGAAGTCAGTCATGAGGGAAAAAAAGAAACCTAGCTTCAGCTATTTTGAATGAATGACTGGAAGAAGCTTAGGTTAAAAAAAAAAATTAAGTGAACACACAAAGAAAGCTGAAAGCACAATCTGCAGAGAAGCCAAAATGCAACAGAAGCTCCAGCAACTGTAAAGCTAACGGGCTTGTCAATCAGAAGTCATCTCAGCCCGTGGATGGTTTTCTATTTCCTGTGGTCTGCAGGAAATGCAATTTGAAGTACCATCCAGCTTGCAGCCGAGGTCAAAAGGCTAAAAACGTGTCCCAGCACCGCGCAGCTCCAAAATGCTTGTCTACTTCACAAGTTAGTTGGCCATTTTTGCTATTTTAGTGATGTGATGAGCTAATGACAATACAGAAAACTGCAAACAAGCAGCTGGAGACACAAATACCAACTTAATATGTTTTTAGCTACAGGTGCTCAAGCTTTTACTAAGAGGCAAATCATCGTTTGTTTGTTTTTACAAAATCTCAATCCTGAGAGGCTACATGCAGAAAACAGCTTTGTGTAAAGTTCTCTTTATTACAGGCAATATTAGTCCATACAATAATACACAATACTGACATACAAGTGTAATCTTTCAAAATCATCATTTAAACAGCAAAGACCAAGAAACTGAATTTTAACTACTTCATTTTCAAAAATTAACTTTTTTCCTCCCAAGATCCTTTTTCAGTAAATTATATTGAAACATACAAATAGAGAAAAAATACCCATTCAACATATATTGTAGTTAAATGGTTATTTTGTTTAAAATCTTTAATACGAAAATCCTTTTTAGCAACCTACATATAGATAAGTAGCAAACTTTGTTTTAAACAAATCCTCTCCATTAAAAGATCTGAAGAATTTTCATCCATCATTTTCTTCTTAGCCCATAACGCTCTGTTTTGTAATACCTTGATACCTTAAAGTTTTTCAACTGAAGGACTGATTCTAGGGGGCTTCCTAGATATTATAACCTCTCTTCCCCCCCTTCTATTTCCTAACTTTCTGTCCAACAGAAGGTGAGTAAGCACGTAATACTTCAGATTTTTTTAATCACCACTCTGTTTCATGAGAGCATAGACAGGTCTGCTCAATCCCCCTAAATCTAGTATATTTTGCTGTTCAGGAGGAACAATATATGCCAATAAAAGCAGAAAACCTGCAGCTTTTCTGTCACATGCTTTTGATTATTGTCAAATTTTCTGGTTTATGCTTCCAGCTGATAACATGTATGTGTCATCTCAGTATTAGTTTAAATCTTTAAACAAAAAACTATATTTTCCAAAGTCATTATCACTGGGAGCAATCAAGTGGTCTTTTCTTGCTTTGTTGAGCTTCATTCTTAAAACTTGTCTTCGTTCTTCCCACTCATGGAGTTCAGCATTCCCATGGGCAAATTTACAGTTGTTTCCTTCAGTGCAAGTACCAGCCATATATCTGTTAAAATAGATTTCAAATAGTGTTTTCATAGAATTATCATGATCACTATTGTATCTAGGTATTTTCTTCTGGTCATGTTTTTCAAATATGCTAAAATATTAAGGACAAAAAAAAAATTGGAAGAGTATTTACTTTTTAGGTAAGACCATACTAACTCTGTTTACCATTTGATCATATTTTTCTTTCCCAGCTGTCAAGTATTTATAGAGGACAGGAGATGGCTCTTTTCTTTCTGTTCTTCATGCTACTACTTTACTAAGTAATTTAATGCTTGAAACCTTTAATTTCAACAGGTCAAGTTATCAGGTAAATTAATACCTTATCATTTAACTCACTAAGCTAAAGAACTACTGTTGTTAAAAAATCCAACTAATTAATAACCAACCCTTTGTTAACTAAATTTGGTTTTTAAGTATTCAGTATGACTTAAGAAACTATTTTATCCTAGTATTTTTGTATTAAGTTATAAGCATGACAGCTTGTATTCACTTTATACTGCATATCTGAGGTCTGTTAGTGTTCACAACATCAAATAAATTTAGGATGTTATTTAAAAATTTAGTAAACGGGGCATGTAAGCTTCCATGCAAAGACTGCAAACAAAAAATAACTTGCTTTATATGCTGTGCAATTTCTCAAGATCTCTAAGGCATTCAAAATCTTTAACAAAGGTATCCCTACCAGCAAATTGAATCTTTAACTCCAGAATGAAGATTCCAAAGTTTTTAGCCTTCCAAAAAGATTCCAACAGTGGAAAGAACTTTCAACAGATTTACAAAGAAATCTACTGCAGTCAGGTAAACAGGCTGCATTTAAGAATTAAAGGGAGCAGCAAAACATGCTGGGGAAAACCAACAGGTCTTGGAAGTTCTCGTCCACACGTTCATAAACGATTTCCAATAACAAATACTCGACTGTAACAAATTTGTTTGGATGCTAACAACATTTCTACTTGCCTTAAAGCTCCAATATCACTGTCCAGCTAGGTACTGTTCTTGTGTTCCACAGGTAATTAATATGCAGATGCCTAAGTAAACTTGTAATAATGCCAACATTATTTTGTGCAGCTGCAATAAACTTGCGACCCTTTATTAACATCACACAAGCAATTAATTTGGCTCCACAGTTAGGTACCTTGTCATTCCCTGAGTTCTAACAGTACATATTAAAATACTGTTAATTAATTTCTTGGTGAAAGATGTATGCAAAGCAAGGAATATTATAAACATTGTCTGTCAAAACTAATAACCGCCTTAATTATTTATACTATGAACTGTCATTTTCCAGCATTTTTGACATCTTAAAAACCACATACCTATCACAAATGCTAAAATAACCAGTTGGAAAGCGATACTGCCAGCAGTTTTGATCGTCCTCAGTGTGGAAAACCTTCTCTTTATGCTTTTCAGAAGAAATGTGACCCTGCCATTGCTTCTCACTATTACAGTTCTTCCCACACATCCAACAGTGAAAATCCACCTGTTTTACAGGGAATTTGAAAACAAAACATTGAGAATTCAATACGGTAAGCACAGAACTGCTCCTAATACATTTTGAATGTTTTCTTTATGTTGGCCTGTAAGTTGTTGTTTACCTAAACAGATACAGTTAAACAATCACCTGAAGTTTATGATCGCCACTGGCTTTAGAGGATTCAGAAGAACTGCTTTACAGTGTCAGTTAAAGTCTGCATTTAATGTAGCTAGCTATGATCTGATGAAGCACCAAGAAAATAAGGACAACAATGTATGTTACTGACTGGGGAAAAAAAACACCAAAAAACCCAAAAAAACCCACAAACAACAAAACCCCCACATGTTTGAATTTAGAATTATACCTATGATTACTTACTGTAACTTCAGCATAGTCGGTCGGCATGTGAATTTGCTTCCCATTTTCTTTGTTTGCCTGAGCAGCTGTATCATCTCCTTTTTCTGGTTTTTGACTTTTTAGCCATATGTCGTACAACTGCTCCAAGTCTTGAACTAATGAGAGCAGAAGCTAAAATAAGTAATTAGCAATTAAGGCAAGAGTTTGAGAATACTAGATAAATGACTGAGCTTGCAAGCATAATTCAGTCCCCACCTATTGTAAAAAGAAAAAAGGAAGGACACAACGTAGACAGTTACACAGTTTAGAGATAAGAGCCAAGGGCAATATGAATCTCTGGCTACTTACCAAGATGCATTTCTGCCTATCTAGGGGAAAGTAAGACGTTACATTTTTCTTAAGAGGCACCCAAAGTACAGATAACAACTGTGCCACTATATAACAACTGTGCCACTGTGTATCAATATCTGAATTTCAAAGTACTAATACAAATTGTGCTACAGTTTGTGGTAAATTTAGTCTGCTTTCTTGCAGATTTGCTTTAGTCTTTAGTCTGATTTCTTGCAGATATCATCATTCATGTCATTTATTACTTCTGATTTTCGATTATTTCTCCCCAGTAACACTCTAATGGGATAAGTAGTCAACAACAGAAAGTGAATAGTAATTCCCAGTAAATACACTGAGGGGGAGAAATTCTTCCACAAATAGCTTGCCCCCATACATTATCAACAGAATCCTAGTGTGTGCACATGGCAATACAGAGTATAAACACCAAACAATATTGCTGCATGGATCAATATACTATTTCTAAGACACCTAAAATAACTGATACAAACTACTCTATTGTTAAAAAACACATCAAGCAACAAATATATAATATAGCTATTTTTATTTAATCCTGGTTTTGGATACCCAGTCTGGGCTTATTCAAATTAAAAAAAAAAAGGCACCTGCAAAGTTTACTACAAAAGACAGTGAAAGGAAGTCGACTAAAAAGTAACTGAGGAACAAGAATGAAAAGCAGAACAGTTAGATTGACATGTTAGATTTACTCTTCTACTTACTGCTGTTCTCCTTCATATAGGTCCACATCTCTCTCTCCTCAGGACTGTGAGCAAATGAGCAGTTTCCATCATACTGACATTTCTTGCCTGAAGCAATATGATTGCACAACTGGAACATGAATTAAAAGACATATCCTTATGAATATAAAGTAAAATGCATTATAGTAGAATTTGGGGTTTTTTTTCAGTGTTGGCTAGTGTTTCCCCTCCCAATCAGACATTTATATTACATGAAAAATAAAATCATGTTTATTTTATAAAAACCTCATATATTGTAGTTAGAAAAAGCAAACTGCTGGAAGCAAGTACTATGACTGCTTTTTGCCTCCTACCAGATTACCAGACCACAGATACGTTTAAACTATTTCTTAAATATTTACTGCAAATAGTAAGAACTTAGTTAAATCACTTTAAAAGTTATTAACTTCCACTGATGAGAAAGGGCGTCAGTAATAACGTGTGAGATCAGTGCTTTTCTAAGGCTGAACTCTGTAGAAACACTATAAAACATAGTCCCACCAACTCCCATGGGAATTTCTGCAGAACTGATGAAACTAGCCCAATTACTACTATTTTCCAGTTACCCTATTTTCTTAACTAAAACATTAGTTTTAGGTTAACATACGTCAAATTGCAGAGGCACTTGTTTCTTCGCAGGAAGAGGACGAATGGTCATCCACTTCTTACGTTCATTAGACATCACTAGCACCACACGGCGGTCTTTGGTCCATCTAAAAAACAGATGTATTCAATGAAAGAAAATACTATTAAAGAGACACACTGTGTACACAGAAGCAGAACCAGGAAAGCCCAGAAAGGTTCTTTATAAAGAACCTTTCACCATATCTTTGAGATTTAACTAAATTCTACTGAAACTTTACCATAACCGATAATGAAAAAAAAAAACAACCAACCACCAAAACAAACAACCACCAAAGTGCTTCCTGTTACCAATTATTAACATACTACAGAGAGATGACTGTGTTCTGCTTCAGTATTTTTTTTTAATTCCTTGTATGACTCTTTCCTGAGCAGTAACAGTTTCCCAAAAGAAGTTTTAAATAGCTAACAAAACAGTAAAATTTTCACTGTTTGGTCTTACTTACGGGTGTCTTGCCTTTGCACTACAGTATTTTTTGTTTCTGTCTGGCTCATTAACTTGACCATTTCTCCAGCACTGACCACAAACAAACTTCATCTTCAAATTAAGTGATCCATATTTCATTTGGTTCCCAAGGATCTTAAGCCAAAAAAATAACAACAACAATAAAAGGTATTTTGTATCTGCAAAGAAATCCATACATAATTATGAATTACCCCCTACAATAAAAGTTTACAACACATGTCTGGAAGCAGATGTTACACTGTATGCCTTTAGCTTGTAATTTCAAACTAGACATTTCTTAACAAATGCATTTTTATTTAACTTATTTCTGATTTAGGTATATGTAACCCAGAAGTTGTGGTAATATATATAAACTAAACACACAAAAGTCCTACATATTGAAAAGATAAGTAATTGCCCTATGGCAGCTGACTTTGAAATTATATTTAGGTTTTATGTTCCACCTATGACAGAATAAGCAAAGCAAAAAAGGAATTACATAGAAGCAAAGCAGGCATTTTAGTGTAAGTGAAGCAAGCCGAAGAAAGCCTACAGTGAAAGAGATTATTTGAAGAGAGCATTAAAAAAGTAATTTCTAAAATAAGCTATATTAGACATAGAAAAAGAATTATCACCAAAGTCACTGTGGAATTAGTTTAATGGAAAAATGAAAATACCTGTGATCCATGTGCACTAGCTTCCATGTTCTGCCAGTATTTCTTTGATTCTTGAACAATAGTATCATGTGAAATACCTGTAAAGGAAGGGAAAAAGTTCTTGAGCACTTATGACTATTGTAGAATTACAGACATGCTCAAACTGGAATGCTACTGAAGCCCCAAAGCTTTTATTTATTTTTCTTTTTATATATTGTATACATATACACACACTCACATGTGGGTGTGGATATACATTTACATCCATACACACACACATATATATACACACTTCATCTCATGAGGGCCTCCAAAACAGAAATATTGTATATATCATCACACTGAAAAGCAAACATAGAAGTTTTTTAAATTACAGATTGCTCAAATAAGTTAAGGTGCATCTTTGAGTATTTATTTAAAAATAACATACTAAACCTCTAATGACAATCTAATTAGAAAACCTACATTGTATTATGGACCAGAAAAACTATCCAAAAATGCAAGCTGACAGACACTAGATTGTCCCTGCCTTCTTTACAAAGATTTTAAACAAGCCCTATTAATTAGGTTTTGTTTCAGGGAAAAAAAAACAACACACCACTCAAATACTTTGGCTAAGGTTCTATGGGACCTATACCATGTTCACACATACTGTAACATCTACTGCTCTAATTCCACACAAATACAGACTTGTCATCTGTGTTTGGATTTGAGGGCTGGTAAAATGTTTCTTTCCTGAGGTAGCATTCCTTTACTTCCCACACCATACATTCAGAAGAGGAACCTCATTCAAAGAGCAGAGACTGAGCTTTAACTGACTTTGGCGAAGCATGAGGGCAGCGTGAACACATCATAAAATAAAAAATATGCCTTCTGTGGTGAATCAAGTTTCTTGGAGAACCCAACCCTTACTTCAAAATAGAAATTACAGAGTTAGTATTTGCTATCCTTGACTTTGTAGGGGCAGCTGGTAAGAAAATAACTGTTTTACTTTCACACAGAAACTTCTAAAGGCTCATCCCAGGAGAGAGAACAGGAAATCAGCGAAGCCGCTCTCTCTATTTTACTTTCTTCCTCCAAAATTTTCAGGTCAGTATGACATCTTGTGTCAGTATGCCTGTACAAGAATCTAGATAGAAAGCTGAAGCAACAAGGATCATCTTCTTCAAAGAAGGGACAGGTGAGGAACAATCACAGGCATAAAGGGGCAAAAAATGCCAGAAACACTGTAACACACTGGGATTGCCACATTTCCTTTTTCCTCCGTGCATCAGAATGATCCAACATGATTACTCAATATGTAAAGTACTGCTGTCATACAGAGCAAGATAGGAAGAATGAGCAACTGTTATGTGGTACAAATTATTTACTGCTAAAAGTTCAATTGCTTTTTTTTTAAAAAAAAAAAGTCATGGAGAGTTTGGAACTAATGACCAAGGAATGGGCTGTAAGTACAGAGACATGTCGTTCAAAAGCTATCAGCTAGAAATGAAGTAGTAAAATTTGTTATCCTCAAAGAAGCCAGCAAAAACAGGCCCAGATCAACAAAAAGCAGCCAAAATGTCCTGTGTAAGCAAGAACAGAAGAACAGTTAAGTTTTATCAACACATATACTAATAAGAGAGTAGCGAACTGGAAAGATTTATTTTCTGGCTCGCTATATAAGAATATCAGAATGGCAGTAAGCTAAAAGAAAGTTTTAACTGTGGAAAAACTTGATTCTTGTGCTGGGAGATAGAGGGGAAACAATGGCATAAATATTTCAAGCTTTTCTTTCAGTGCTCTGTGAAAAAGGAATTTTACCAAGATCTTCCAAACTTTGAAGGTTTCAAAATAAAAAACAAATCTAGTTTGACTTGGATTTCGTATCTGCTCAAGACTTCTCATTTTATTTTAAGAAAAAAAAAAATCTGATCATAATGAGCAGTTTTGACAGTTTTTATTATCAAAAACTTGCTAATTTTCAATAGCTAGTAGCCTACTCAACACTTTTTATCAGATTTACATTACTGTTTATTGAATATGCTGTATGAAAGATTCCAGCAAATTGTTAGTGAATGCACTGATCCCAAATTGCTAATTTCAGAAGGGAGTTGAGACAAGGAAGAAGTGGCATTACAATGAAGAGTAAAGCAAGCTTTTTACTAAACTTACCTGTTTCCTTTTGCATTATCCAGACTTTAAGCTCTACCAGACTGTGAGCATAAAAGCATTTATCCTCTCGTAAGCAGCCATAATGCACCTCATGTCTGCACAGGTCAAGCTGACATCGAACTTGAAAAGGGCGGATTTTGGAATATTTCACCATAGTTTCTCGCAAAATGTGGACAAGGCACCTGTTTTGAAAACAGTCGATTTCAGATATTCCTTAAAATGACTTTGTTCATGTGTGGAAAAACAAGTAAAATAACCATCCCTCATCACGGCTTATTCAAATGTCTTTTTAACACTTTTTACTTGAAATCAGAAAACCAAAAAAGTTTCTGGAAGGAAGTAGCATCTAATTATCATTTCTAGGCTGCATAAACCAACATCACAGAACAGTACTCTTGTGAAATCCAAAGGTCCCTCTTCTGCAAAGCATTACTGAATTCAATCCAGCTGGATCACTGGTTTCCAAGAGGGAAAGCATATCATGTCCACTTTCAAGTATATATCCTGATCTAATTACAAACACAAGTACTTATTCTTTTGTAGAGCACCATTAAAGAAAGAGTTGATGCATCACAGTAACAGCCTAGCTCTTATAGCTGTAGTGTTTCCTCAATATAGGGAAGTAAGAGTACAAACAAGGCAATTAAAATGCTCCCATTTATGCTTCCATCATATAAAAATGTAAGTCTATTAATTCTCCAAAAATTATTTAACACTATTACCACTATGAAGTCTTTGATAATTTTCAAAGAATAATTAAAGACACTTTCTGCACACTATTTTTAATCAACTGAATTAATAAGGATTATGGTCTATTTCAGACACTGTAATTAAGGTAAACCTGTTCTTAATTGACTGAGTTAAAACTACAGCAAAATAAGCAAAACAGACCAAAGAAAGAGCAAACTTATGAATTCCTGTATTAATTTAACATCACACATCCATTTACATCAATGCAGCTCACCAGGAAGATAAGCTATTAACAAACTGACACCAAAACCAGTAAGATTCAAACATGAGGGTGGATACCACTAATTTTGAATACATTGATAAAGAAATAGTTCACTTTCAATTTAGTTACCTGAGACAATCCTTGTTCAATAAGTTTGTCTTACCAATACCACCAAAGCATAACAGTCAAGTCAGTAAGGAAGAGATGTTAATCAACAGGTAAGAAATGAAAGTCAGTATTAAAAAATGCCCTGAAACCTTTGCTTTTAATTTGAAACTTAAAGAGATGGTATTTCAGACGTACTTGTTATCTTCAAAATCATGCATAGCAGGGTGAGAACAAGAAGATGAGTTATCCTTGTTCCTTTTGCTTATTATTCTGGGTTTGTGATCAAAACATTTCTGGAATACAAAAGCAGGTCATTATAGAGTATGTATTTATATTAAAGTGTGTATATTTATATTAAAAATATACCTTACCTTAAAGATTTTAACAGAGACTTCAACTAGTCTCTAATCTAAAGCTAGCCAGATTATTATTGAACATGCATTTCAAAATTTACAAAGTAGTCATGCATGAACCAAAGCATTTCTTTCCAGGTAATTTTCTTATCTATTATCATTTTTATTGTGTCATTAGAAATAAAGCAGCACCTCACAAAGAAACATAAATAATCCATGATGTTCTTGAAGAAGTCGGGACACAGTCAGGTTGATCTTTCCATTTCCTCCAAAAAGAGCTTCTCGACTAAAGGCTCCTTTGCGCTCCAGTGTCCACACATCTATCTCCTCTTGGCAATACGCAAACGTGCAATGACCTGGATATCTGCATTCCTCTTCAGCAGCAACATCTAAAATGATAACATTGAATATGACATTGCTTTTACACAACTTTTATTGGAAATTCATCTTCAAACTTCCATTATCTCCATTTCAAATGTTTTTAATAAAGAAGCTACATCTGTTGTAAATGGGTCACTTAAGTCTAGCAGACTGGAAGCAAAACCTCATGCTGAATGACTTGCTCAAAATGTAAAACTCCTCAGAAAGACTGATGCACACCTCCATCAACTATCCTTTTCTAGTCTAAGGCAACAATGCCGAAAACCCAGAATATCCTTTGCTTAAATACAGTCAGATACAACTGTTAATTAATCCACGAGTCATCTTGCTTACAATGTAAGTAGAGGTTCATACTGCACAAGTCTAACAGGAATGCTTTTTTGTTGTTGTTTTGAGTAGTAATAGCCCAGCACTCAGAAGCAAAGTTATTCATGAAGAAGAACAGTACGGAAGTACAGTGCATGTTCTCTAAATGATCCCATTAATGGTCAAAATATGGCTCTCCTTACAGCCTTTGAAAATATAAACAACCCCGTGAACTTCCTTCTTCACCTCCCATGAGCAAGAATAAAAACGCATTCTATACTTCACTGTGGAAAAGCTGAACTATATTACTTTGAGTGTAGGCATTAACATTTTACTATCTATAACACGTACCTTTACATATATAATATGGTCCCACATACTGTGTCTTTGTTGGTCTTGGACGTATTTTTTTCCATGATTTATCTTCAGAGTTTTTTATTCTGCCAATTAGAATATCCTTCTTACATTTATGTTCTAAACTGGGATGGTAAGCATAATCCAATAATTTAGGACCTGAAACAACCACAGATAATTGCTTATATTTGCATACATTGCAGCATACTTTTAATATTTCCATACACAGACTGGCACATAATCCCAAAAGCAAAGTACACAAATACACTGTATAGAATTCCTACTTGCACCAGCAACTCTGAAGAACCAAAAGTCATTAACAGCCATGTCGAGCAGAATAGACAAAAACTGAATACTTACAAAAGGACCAGTCTTGGCAAGAAAAAAAACCACAAGTTATTTGCAGAGGGATGCTGTGTTACAACTTTAAGATTACTTTGGGACAGCTTTTTTCAAATTCCAAAGTATATGTTTCCATAACACTAATTTAAAACTTAAATTGCTTATTTATACTAAGTCAATGCTGATGAAATCCAAGGATCAGTAAATGGCACTGTCAACCTTCAACTTTTATTGTATTAGAACAGTTACTACGTTCAGAAACAAAACACGCTAGGTAAGAAGTACACACGTGCCAAAAATATTAATGCTGATCCCAGAACTTTGTGATTTTGGAAACAAAAATATGCCTAGCTTTAACCTCTGTCTTTAGGATGATACTAAAGTGAAGATTACATTGCCACTAAAATTAAGAAATCAGAGGAGAGTCTGAAGATGAGCAATGCTCGGTGAATTTTACTATTTAAGGGACTACAAAAAAACCAAGAGTGTGACCCAGTTTCCCTGGACAAGAAGCTGATGGAACAGTACAATTTTAAAAGTAGGTAGTAAAAGCAGGAGACACTTAAAGGCTTTCATAGAGATGCAAAGAAACAGAAGAAATAGATGCTTTGATACAAAAAGTCAAGAGAGGAACGTGCCAAGTACTTCCACCAATATTTTGTAGCTCATGCTTTTAACAGAATGTGTTCTATGGTTTTTCAAACATCACTTCATGGATTTTTTTTCTTGTAAAAACAATTTTAAACTAATATATAAGTTCTTAAAACTACAATAACCATTCCCTAAATGTCTCGATACAATTCTTTATAAGATCTGTTACTACGCTGCACTTCATTAGTGTACCAATATCAATGACACCTATGACTTGAAAGACAATGCCTATTTTTAAGATTAGTCTTAATAAAAGCTATTGCCTCTAGAATACAGCTCTGTTTAACAGCAACAGCTCAGGCCTAAAAGATTAGTTATATTAAAGCCCATACTGGTTAAGATCCTTTGAGTCAATACAGTGGAGTTAATTATTACTAAGGTTTGGAAGCCTCAGGATTATGATTTAGAATTAGTTTGAAAGAACAATAAAACAGATGGGATGTGAAGGTTACCAGGTACTTTGAACTGCGGTTCAATTCCCCATGGCCAATCAGAGAGAGTACTGCAAGTTTTTTTTAGTCTTGAGCAAAGGTGTCATTCTTCACAGTACCCTGGGGGTTGGGAGGAAAGCGAATACAGAATGTGAATGACCTTGCATAGCAAACCTACAGGTTGGGGAGAGCGTGTGGTGATTTGTGGTGGCTTTAGGA
This sequence comes from Ciconia boyciana, assembly GCF_034638445.1. NCBI lineage: Eukaryota > Metazoa > Chordata > Aves > Ciconiiformes > Ciconiidae > Ciconia > Ciconia boyciana. The sequence continues at coordinate 12,361,664 of NC_132946.1, read as the reverse complement.
ACCAAGTATCTATTAGGACAAGAAATAAAGACAAGAAGAAAGAAGATAAAATAGTTGTTGAAACACTTTACCAGTTCCTTAATCATAAGATCGTACTACATCTGCAAAGAACAAGTCAGGATCAACACTGTTTAGAAGCCAACAGTATTTTAACTTATGAACACTAAAATTTTAAATGTATGCTTTTTAATTTTTTTAAAACTCAACCCAGTTGAGTCCAAAAGCCCCTTACCTTTTTTGACAAAACATAACTGGCAGGCCTGTCTTAGCTCATGTGTGCCTTCTAATGGGTTTCTTCCCGCAAGTGCTGAAGATACAGGTATATTAGCAGTTGCACTGCTAAAAACATTTGAAAAGTCATTTCTAGTTTGGCCTGCGATTCCCATGTAATTTTCGGACCCAAACAAACTACTAGGGCCATTTATCTGTTGGAAGAAAGCATATTTTACTCGATCCATATAATTGAATTTGTCTACAATTAAAATTTAACCTACTGAATTTATTCTTCAAACCATAGGAACAACCACACACAAGAAATTCGTAATACAAATTTAACCACATGTCTAAGAAGGGGACACAGAGATCTTACAAAAGCCATATACCCAGCACAGACTAAGCATATAACAAGACCCAACCAGGTACAGGGAGAACAACAGCACTTGCCAGGCTAATTACTACTGGCTCATGAGCATGCAATCCTTTATGCCACCCTTCCCCACATAATCAATGTCCAGCAGCATGATTGCAAATATACAGCATGACTAGAACACAGAGACCAGATAGATTCTCAGACACAAGGCGATCTCTGCCCTGTTCTTGTACTAGGTCAGTTCCCCAGGGTTCCTAATATTTAGCACTCAGATAAGAGATTTTCTCTCTCTCTGGCTGGTTATTTTACTCTTCCACAGTATTTTACAGCAAGTTTCTCAGAATGGAAAAGTGGCTATGACAGTAGTCAAAGTTTGCATATATAAAGCAACATTTGTAAATTTTTTCTTGTGTTCAATTACTGTTGCCGTGAGCTACTATACAACTGTTTTCCAAGCCAGAATCCTATTTTAATGGTAAAAGTGCCATTTTTTAAAAAGAGAAACTTCTACTGTAAAAATCACAATCTATGTTAAGCCTTCAAGGCGTTAACATTTGAACTGATGTGAAAGAAAACATGAAAAATACTTACAAACAATGGGGAATTATTGCTGCTAAGTGTTGGTGTTCCATCCCTAGAAGCTGAACTTGAGAGGTCTAAAGGAATAAAGAGTTTTAATTATTTCAGTTCCCCAAAACACCCTATGCAAAAAATTATTTATCATTCCTGAGAAGTAGAAGTATCAAAGGTTTGGTTTTTTGACAAACACCAAAGGTTTTTTTTGTTTGCTATGGATATTTTTTTCACTTATGTAAAAGTCCCTTGTAAACATCTGGGCTGAAAAATTGCTAGGCAATCATCTTCAATATAACCATCTGATTAACATCAGCACTAGCTTCACAGTCATATACTGAAGCAACGTGAAGATACCTGTGCAGTACAAAAAGGGTAGCTAGATAAGCAATACCTGACTATCAAAAATGAGGAGATGAAAGAGGGTTAAGAGGATTCTTCTATTTTTAATTTTATTTTGTAAATTTGGCTGTGTTCTAAAGAGAGCATGCTCCTGTCACACTGGTATTGAGAGACAAAACTTTATTTTATGTTTTCTAGTTCACTGGCTATTTATATCTTGTTATTTCACTTACCTGATTTTACTACATAATTATAGTCCCTAGAGTTTGAATCCAAACATGTAATACTGGTATCTTTTCAGAGTACACAGTTATATTAGCCTTTTAGAATTCTTGTTTATTGCCAAATCGTCAGGAATGGTTTAAGCTATAAGAACACCTTTGTGGTTTTTTTTTAAAAAAAAAAAAAAAAACAACCAACCAACCAAACAAAAAGTTTGAAGGAACATGGTTCCTTCTTTATACTTATTCACTTGAAACAACTAACTTGCACAATAAACGCAGACAACCTGAACAGAGGGAGCTTGGAGCACGCTTATGCAGACCCCAAGTAAACAAAAGCTTTATTTATAAATTCTTGTGTACAACCAACACCGATTATCAATACTCTCAAAAATTGTGAGCACTGATCAAATGTTATGTGTTAAATAGTACTGAATAGTTGTGAAAACTCCTTTGTTAAAAAGAGAAGCCAGTTGGCTCATGCACAACTCTTGCTCGTCATAAAAGGTTAAATATTAAGACTCATTTCTTACCTCTTTTTGGGTCGCTGATTGAAAAGGTGCTTAATGGTGAACAAAAATTTTCCAGTGAAGAAGCCAAAGGCTGTGAAAAGATTTCTGAAAGAGAAGGTGAAGGAACAAATCCTGCACTAACTGGCAGTGTCCCCAACAAAGAGGCAGAGAAAGGTACACTAGGAGCTACACTTCCTGCAGGAATAGGTCCTCTGGCTCCTGTAGTTTGCTGGAAAAAAAGAAATTTGAAAAGAATGTTCACACGCAGCCAAAAAACCTCTCAAGAACACAATGTGCAATAGCGTTTCTTTTAGTAAAGTTTTTGCAAAGTTTTTATATACCTACTGAAAGACAACAATAAAAGGTACACTACAGTACTACAGTACCGTACAGCGCTACAGTACACTTAGAGAACTACAGTAATCAAACCCTAAACAATGTCCTAATGCAAGGAATTATCCATGAATCCACCACTTTAAAGGTTCAGTTAGCTGAAGTTTATTAACCTATTAACAGATTTGGATTTTTTTTACGAATCAGATCAGAGCTGAATTTCCAAATTATGTTAGAAACATAAGACAATAGGGAAGAGCAGGAAGAGTCAGAAATCTACACGATTTTTTTCTAAAGAAAGAAAACATAATTCAAATTGCAGTACCGTAAAGAGTTAAGAGTTAGCTTTGAAATAAATCCTCAGATACAATCAAATGATACCATGTTCTGCAAAGGCCAGATCACCTTTCCCCCCCGCCATGGAAAATAACATATCCTTCTGCACACCTTTGTTAAGGACATTACCAAGTGGGGGAGTTTCCCTGCCTCCTCCCTGTCACCCCAAGAAGCTCCCCCATTGTCTGCAGGCTGACCAAATTGGTCTGCACAGAGTTTGGCCAACGTGAAACTCCCTCTGTTCCCCAAGTTGTTAGCCTACAACTCACTCAAGGTTCTACATGATACAAGACTGCAGTCTATCTTGGAAGATTGTATTTCCTCCTGGCTTTCACTATAGCAAACTTAGAATCGAAGAGAATAGACTATTTCAGTTGGAAAGGACCTACAACAATCATCTAGTCCAACCGCCTGACCAATTCAGAGAACTTCCTAGGATCTCTTAAAAACAATTACTTTCTGCATTTCCAAAATACATCCTACAAAACAAAGTGCATAAAACAAAACTAGAAGCCCAAGCATTTTTTTATTTAAAGATTTACAACTGCATCCACAGCTGAACGAGGAGTTAAAATCACAACTAACTGAAGAATTAAATATGCCACAATCTCATTTAACATTGCAATACTAAGGGCTTCAAATGACTGGCAGGGCCACAGCAGAGAGTCAGTAACCTTGCTAGTAAGTTCAGACATCTCTGCTCATCAGTCAGAGCTCTCATTTTGACTAACAGTTGAGGAACTCTGTATGCTTCACAGTCTGTTCTAGCTCTGGAATGACAGTGTAATTAGGAACCACTCTTCATATGCCTAAATTTCTCTAATAATCTCTTCTAAAAAATATAAAAAGTTAGACTCATGGTGGTTTAACTATTTCTGGTTATCCAGGAGGTGGATCTGGACAAAGTTCCGATTGCAGAGATACTGGTGAATGCACTAGAAGACCACAGCATAAGTACTACTGTCCCGCAAAGCTATTGGCATAAGTTTAATTATAGTTTCTACAGCTACAGCGTGGGCACTCCAACACACTCTCAGGTTCTGAGAAGGTTTATTTGCATCTACGCCCCCACAAAAAAAAACCCACACAAAAACCAAACAAAAAAAAACCCCAAACCAAAACAACAACAAAAAATAAAACCACACAAGCCCAGACTTCAAATGTCTACTTCACTATTCATAGTATTTCCTTGAAGTAGTATCCCTCCTACTGTGGTAGTACTGGTAGTAGTATAGCAGTACTTCTGAAGTAGTATCTCTCCCCCAGCAACCTTGCTCAGGTTTTCCAACACACAAAACCAATACAATAGTCCTTGGAGCTCTGCTGGGTCCTGGTATCTTTACAGCCACATCTGCAAGAATGTGAACCTGAGAAAATCAACCTGACCATGCACAAATACAGCTCAAGGTAACTAGGAAAGTTAACTCATATTTCAGTACTAGCCCACTTGATAAAATACAAGATCCCACTCATAAGGACAGTCTTTTGAGAAAGAAAAAAGTCTTACCATTACACTTTCATCTGGATCAGGCACAGAATCAAGTAATTCATCAAGTTCTTCCCCAATAATTATATCTCCATCTCCACAATCTAAACATGCTTCTGGCATTGAGAAAGAAACATTCCCTCCATTTGCCAACACTGCAGAAGGCAAAGAAACCTTTTCCACTTGAAGAGGCATAACAGAAGATAAAGATGGTACAGGTACTGATGACACTTTAGACACTTCAGAAACAAAGTTTGATGAAGAAGCAGCAGAAACCATCTCTTGCTTCTGGTCAGATAAATCTGAAACAGGTAAGATGGGAATGACTGGAACTTTTGTTCAAAGATGTAAAAAATATCTGGCATAACTTTTACCCTGACAATGTGGGGGTGAGCAACTGGAGAAACATGAAGAATGTTTAAGCAAAACCACATTAAATGTTTTCAGCTTCCACTAACTTCCAATTCATGTCTACTTGTATCTCAGTGTTTATATATTACTCAAACTAAAAAAGACAGGAAAAGTTACAGACTTTACTAAATCTGTACTGATACTTTACTAAAATACTGATACTTTACTAAATCTTTGGCATATTCTCCCCTCCCTATTTTTCCAAGTTAAAGATAACAGTATGAGACAATCACTATAAGGAGCAGTTACAATCATATCAAGTTGAGGAGACTGAAAGGAAATTTGCTTAGCCCCTTAAATATGTAATTTTAGAGATAAACAGGTCAGACTTTTTACCATAGATCTTTCAAATGACAAGAAGAATTTTCTTAAGAAATTTCATAACAAATACAACTAGATATGCATGGCCTATCTAGCTTCCTAGCATTAATATTGTAACACAACAAGACTCACCTAACTCAATATCTTCTACAGAAGAAGAAGAATTCTGTAAGTGAGAAAAAATACCTCTCAGCACTTTGCACAAGAGCCATTAAAAATTTTCTAATACATATTTACAGACTAAGAATGTAAGTTCTCAAATTTAGGTTTTATTGAAATCTGAAATCAACATTTGAAATCTATGAAGTCTAATGGAATTTAAAGGTCAAATAATTTTTTAGATAAAACATCCATTTGCAGACTGAAATCCACTCACGGTATCACTAAAAACCTGCAACCAACCAACCAACCAAAGTGAGTGATATTTCAGGGAATTAAAAAGTCTAAACAGTATCTTAAATGAGCTGTTCCTACGTTTCCTCATTCATTTACAGCTCAACTGTCTATATTCCTGTGAAAAAAGTCTGTAAGATAAAGCTGAACTCCTCTTCATCACTGCTATTCAGACACATTACAAACAGCAAGATAAGTGCAAGTTCAGCTGCTAATGAAGGTTGAATTTGGAAAAATGTATAAATTAAAAGGGATTTCATCCCAGCACCCTTCACTTTGATAACTGTCAACAAAATAAAATAAATAAATAAATAAGCACATTAACCATGCTCTTGCCTCAAGATATTAAAAGTAAATATATTCGTTGCACTGGATTTAATGTTTTAGCTAACATTTATTCTACAAAGATAACTTGAATGATAATCTTATGTCCTAGTCTGCCATAAATATATAGCAAAACTGAATAGGAAGATTGACAGAACCCTAAAGCCCAAAATAACAACATCTTATATAAAATATCAATTGCACAATTCATCATCATGAAATTATGAAGCAATTATTCTCTGTAGTTTAAAGTCAGCTTGCACTTGGAACATGTAAAACCTTACCTGAGTTGATACATCACTAGAAACTGAATTTGAGGAGGGTGGCTGCAATGAAAAGATACCTTCATTAAATACAAAATTGGTATCAAGAGAGGGAAACCTCAATGTAAAGTGTTAAAATAAAATCTTACCTTTGCTCTTACATATGCTTTCCTTATTTTTAACCCTAGTTTTTGAGCTAGTTCTTGGGTAAGCTTAATCACACTTTCATCCTAAAAGACATAAATAAAATTTCCTAATTTACACATATTGACATCTAGTCAAGACATCTGTTTACATCTTGGTCTATATTCTGCAAGATTCCTATATGCAGAATCTCTCATAACGCATCTTTCTTCTTTCACAAACATATGGGATTGCAAGCTAACACTGAAAAATACAGCTACTCTCAAGCAAAATTACTCCAATATTTGCAATTTTTAAAAAGCCAGAAAATAGACAGTATCCTTCTCTTTCATTTATTTGAATTTAAAATAATGTAAAGATTTTCCCAAAACCAGAGAAGTTCAGAGAAGTGGGGTTTTTTGTGGGTGGGTATTTTTTGTTTATTTGGGGAGTGTGTTTGGTTTTTAAGGGGATGGGGGTTTTTTGTTGTTTTGTTTTTACACAAATTGAGGGCCACATTTCTGATTACCATAATGTCAGCTACTACATAACACTGCTGAATATTTAATGAGAACTTTGTATTTTGGCAGTAATTGCATCATACAACTAGAAAAGTTTGAGTTAAAAACCTGGTCATATTTCACTCTGTCCTATAGTTATAATAACTATTCATTTAAATTATTTTAAGATTTAGTTTTCAGAACGTGTTCTACAGCCAGAAAAAGCTATTTACAAAATTTATATAAAGGCATATAAACCTTAAGCGAAAACATTCATATCTGGAGGTGCAAAGTGAGGATCCGAAGTCCAAAGTTACATGTTCAGATAAACTGCTGTGTCTTAGAAAACACAACTGAAACCTTCTCTATATCAAGAGGTAAACCTATGCTCAACAGTTTGTCTAGCCATTTGACTGTAATTTTGATGTAGAAAGGCAAAAAAAATGCAACTCGGTATTCTGTTCTGTGATCAGTCTATTTTGAGCAAAGCATGTAAAGTTTCCATCAGCATTTTAGTTCAAATCAGGAATGCATTTCTGAAGTGACTCTCTTAAGCATCCTCTCACTGCATTTTAGTTTGCATCATGAAGTGTCTCAGAGAGCCAAATTAGATTCATTTTGGATGAAACTAAATTAAAAATGCTTCAGGAGTGCACTTGATGCACTCCAACTCTTAAAGAAACAAACAAACAAAAAAACAACAAAAAAACCCCACCCAAACACAAACAACCATGGAGATGAGATCCCCAGGACCAGCCTTTCTGTCTACAGATCCTCGCCTATTATACCACACACTGCTTGCTAATATAGATATGGCCTAAGATTAGAGGTGCATAGTAAGCGATTCAGATGGAGGACAATGCACAGATAAGAATGTTACTAAATGCTTGGAAAGCTAAAATAATTATCAAAAGAATCAATATTGTACGTTAGAATTATGAGTGGTTTTCCCTTTATGTTATGAGTATACTTCTGACTGTAGAGAATTTTAAACAATCAATTCAGTGGTTCTAGTGTTTATTGCAAATATTTATGGCACTTGACCTCCACTGCAAATTGACTGTTTTCTTTTGCTGAAAGTTTCCACAACAAACTGAGCTCGGGGACTTCAATCTCTGCTATCAGTCTTCACTTCCACAACAAAAAATAATTCTTAGAAGAATAAAAAATATTTTACTGCACTAAAAAAAACCCCAAACCAACCAAAAAACCTTCCATGGTCTTGATGTAAATATGTTTTCTGTATTAAATCTTTAATAATAATCATCAATATATAATTTACCTACCTGCGGCACAGCAAGCGAACATTTTGCTACAGCATCATAAGCCTTCTTATACCTTCCCAGTTCATTCAAAGCCTTTGCTTTCCGATAGAGAGCTCTGAAATTGTTTTCATTCAATCTTAATGCTATCTCACAGTCTTCTAAAACTTTTTCGTGCAATCCCTATGAGGAGAAAAAAGAAAAAAGGCACTAATCAGAACTATTATCATCAAAATACCAAATTTAAACTGTATTAGATGAAAGTACTGAAACACTATAAAACATTCACCAAGGCCACTGCACATGGCATGCATGAGTTTTGCTAAGTCACCAACTTATGCAACTAAAAAGAAGCAGGGCCATCATTCATGTAAAATCCAATAATAGTTATGAGGACAATTTAGCTCTTTCACAAAAGCCATCTCATTCCACAGAGAAAGCAGCAGACTCAGGTGCAATCAGGAGTATAAATGGATAAAAATACTGTTCCATCAACTTCCAGGCCTAGCATGACTCTTTTATGTTAATATTCTAGTATTAGTAACTAAAGATATCTTGATGATTATACTTGTAAAAAGAAGAGATTAAAGAATATGCCAAAATGATGATTGGAAACATGCCAATTCTCAAACCAACACCAGGAGCGTTACACTCACTAGGAAACTTTCCATGTCTTCATACTCTGTTAGCGCATACTCTGTTATTGAGAAATCATACAGTTTAAATGGAAGCTTACCATATTTGAAAAACATGCTATCCTGTTCACGTGCAGCTTCTCTAAAATATCATCAGAAACATGGATTTCTTCAGAATTAGCATAATCAGCTATATTTATAGCTTCTGTATAGTGACTCAGTGATCCTCTCCAATCACCCTCTCGATACACATCATTCCCTTCATTAAAAAGATTTCTAACAAGCTCTCGTATAAATAACTGGAACAAAGAAAAGAAACACTCATCAAGAGCAGTAGTTGTTGTTTATCTTCCATATTTCCAAATACATTTTTAAATAGAAAATTTATACTTGTAACTTCACAGAATCAAAATGAAATGCACAACTTTTGTCTATATTAGTATTTTTCTTCTGACGTTTTTCCAAGACAATCTCTAATATTCAATACCACAATATATGTAAATAAAAGAGAGGCTGAACTGCTGACAAAAGAATTACTTTGTATAAGTAAGTTTAAAAAAAAAAATAAAATATATATATGTATGTTCCCTACATTCTTTTAGCAAGCAGCAGCCACAGCAACTGGCAAACCACTAGTACACAAAGGCTGCTCTTGCAGAGCAAAAGTTTTTTTTTTTAATCTAAAATGTGAACAATTGCATTTTTATCTAATATGTTCTCAAATCCAATGAAACCTCCTACCACAGGATAACAATGTGAAAAACATGAGCCTGAAGATATAAATCAAAAATTATGCAAAATAACAACATGTACAGAAACAAAATATGTTATGAAGATTTATGCGACTGAGGTCCTTTTATCTCACTTTTGCTGTGCTACTCTAAACTTTACTCAGAATAGCACATTGTCTTACCCAATGAATGCCCCAAATTCATCCCTAACACCAGTAGAGAAAGAGTTAATCTGAACTCTTATATGAGTGAATTCCCAGCATCCAAATATCTGAACACCTGTATCACAATGTAAGTAGTCCTCCAATTTCAACATTGAGACATTGTAAATTACCATTGATACTATACCATTACTTAAATTATTATTAAAACCAAGAATAAATATAATAAGATAGGCCCATGTTAAAAACCCTTCTGTAAATGCAAAAGTAATTTCATTACCTCATATTGTTCTTGTGTCCCTGGATAGGGCAAAGTAGATCTAGAAAAAGAAATTACAAAATTTACTTATTACACATATTGCTTAAAAGACAATCACACTGGAGAATACTGGTTCTTACTAAAAGCAGTCTCACTTGCTGCAACAGGCAAATCTCTAAATATTGCCTATTGCCTGCACTGAACAAGGCAGGAGTGCTGTAGATCAGTTTTGATTAAACAACTGTTTTCTTTTTCCTAATGACTCATTTTCATGTAAAGTTACACAGCCAGTCTTAACTCTGCTGTTCAAAATGTATTAAGGTTTTGAATGCTTTGAGTTTAAAACCTCAATGTTGTTTGTTTAAAAACAATTTCCTTCCTCTCCTCCACTGTGCAGAAACAGATTATACATGAGAAGAACTGCAATCTTCTTGTAAGTATTAGAAAATGACAAATTATCTGTCAAAAGAAAACATCCATTTTAATTAAGTCATACCAATGACACTACAGGAATTTTAAGAGTTCTTTTGTATGACACACAACAGAGATTTTCTCTAGCACAGAACAGAGGTATTTGCTTCTAACTTCTCAGGAAGAAGAATAGGAACGTTTTCCCTTCCCGTATAGGTTATCTGAGAATCCATTTCTAAATAATTTTTAAAAGGGCAGTTTTCTTTTTCTTTCTCTTCTTTTTTTTTTTTAAAGAATGCCTTATGTGAGCAGTGAACTAGTGTGAAATTTCACAATTATTTTAAGCTAGCCAGGATCCTCTAGAGAAGAATTTGGCATTGATCCAAATGAACATTAACTACTAAGATGATTTTTCATTAGGTTAAATTTTAGCTCCAGATAGTTGAAACACTTAGGTAGTGGTGATTAAACCCATCCCTTTCAATAGCAGCCTAGTCTTTGGTGTAGCTGTCCATAAGTATAAGGTAGATTTTCAGGCTATCAACATTTTCCACACACCAAAAAAATTCAGCATTGATTTTTCTCAAAGGCAGAAAAGGAATACCCTCCCACCTTCAGTCTGCTCTGTTTGGGAACAAAGAGGGGTTCTGTCCTTTCTTTAAGACTGCTCTCCATTTCCATGTTTGTGTTAGCAAATACTCTGAGGAGAAACACAGGTCCTCTTCCTTCCTCTGCTGGTGCTATATGAAAAGGACTTCCCAGAACTATCCCGCGCGCGCGCGTGCGTGTGTGCATGTGTGCGTGTGTATAAGCATACAAGAATAAAACCACAAAATCATACTCTATAAACTGGAGTCCTTTCTTAATGTCCTGTTGTCTAGTGCTTCTCTCTTCCGACACATTGGACATGTTATCCTGAACATCCACTTTTCGGATATGCCACTCCTCAAAAAGGAAGAAAGATAAGTGGCTGTTAATATATAGCAGTTTGCAGTTGGACCGGAAGGATCCAATCTCACATCAACAGTAAGTCCATCATACGAAGACGATACTGCACCACAGCTTCAGAGAACACACTCTGAAGAAACTTCAGACAAACACTGCACTGCTTACAGCAATAACACAGCCAACGCCCGCTCTGGCAGTGCCCAGCTACACAACACTTCTACAGAAAACCTTTCTTCCAATTTCTACTTTATCTTTGGTTTTCCACTTATTTACTCTAGATCATGCAGAGTCATGTTAGTGAAACTAAACCAAACTACAAGCATAGCTTGCATGCATTACTGCTAAACCAAGCTAAGGTTCCACATTGTCCCCCTTTAATAGCTTCATACTTCTTTTATTTGTTTGTTGAAGTAGAAATAAACTCAAGACCCTGGCATATTTATTAATAAAACCCAAAATTATTAGAAAACTACCAAAAAGTCTAATTCTAGTCTCTCATCATCACCCAAGCGCTACAGTGTAATTAGAAGCAAAATACTACTGCTTTAATAATATCTACCAGTTGACCAAGGCGAAAACCTTGGAAACTTTACCAGTAGCAAAGACTACCTACTTCATTTGAAAAACTGAATTACTTTACTGTAATTCCACATTGTCATTTGACAACTTTAAATGTCAACTTGACATTTAAATCCAATTTAAGTAGTCTGAATCAGTGATTTTTTTTTCTTCATGTCTTTCATTTACTGGATTTACAAATATTCAAGTTAAATAGGCTAAAACAATCTGTATAAGCTTCAAGATAAGGCTATTTAAAGTATGGTTTCACAGCTGCATACAGTTGTGACTAATTGCAATATAAGAACACAACTTTTTTTTGAAAAAAAGTAGGCCAAAGTTTTATTCTGAAAATACTGGAATTCAGAAAAAGGGTTTTAGCTTAGGGAAACACGTATTTTTTGTGAAGAAAATTATTTTTTGTAGGAATTTATAGTTAAAAAAAAAAAGAAGGAACTGCATGCAGTACATTTCTGTTAGTCTTGAAACTAAGCTAAAAAAAGCCAGTATTTTCTGCCAGGTTACCATTTCACATCAATGACAGAAGAATGAAAACCAAGTAAAACAAAAAACAAAATAACCCCCAGCAAACTCAACAAAATCCCAAGTGAGAATAAAAACCAGCTGGAGAAGTTACCCTACTTCCTCCGAATTATTTGGAATAATGAAATAATCTGAAGAGCTTTCAGCTCTAATAATGTTTACAAACCATTCCAAAACATCTTAAATGAAGTCTACACCATTTCAAGTCATGAAGAGTTAGCCCCATTGTAACACAATCCTAAAACAAGCATAAGAAACTGAGTAATTTTCCTAAGGTCACTAAGCAAATTAGTGGAAGCACTCCAAGGTCCCCATTTCACCTCACTTCCTACTGTGACCTCTAATACCAGCAAGCTTTAAAAAAAAATTAAAATAGGGATCAGTCTGTAGATAAATATCATGGACAGCTACAATAGTTCACTGACATGAATTGTTCAGACATTGCTTGTTTAGGTATATAAATAGCACTCAGTAATCTACTCTCCAGAGAGGAAATAACCATGAACATCTTTTGTAACTGTTTTTCATATTATTTTATGCATCACCTTTTCTTCCACAAGTTAGTAATACATACTGTGCTTTTGGCATATATATGAAAGACTTTTATTATAAGATAAATGTTTTAATGAATAACAATAGCATATCTATGAAGAAAACTAAATAGAAAGGCCAAAAGGAAATTTATTGGGAATCTGAGTATTTTTTTGTTTACTCAGTCATGGTTTAGGTTTCAGAATTCAAACGAAGGCTAGTGAGAGTAAGAAATTCTCACACTAACCAAAGACAGCAGCAATATCAGCATATGCTTTTCCACAAAAATACACAAGCTATGTAAAACATGTTTTAGTCCCCTGAATTAACAACTGACAAAGCTATAACTTGCCAACACAAGAGTCTTGCATATGTCAAGATCTGGGCAAGTATTAAGATCAGCTTTACTCTATTAATTTTAATCAACCCCAATACTCCACACCAATAACTTGCAAAGAGATGAAAAAAGTCCAACATAGCACCAATTACATTTATTTATCACCTCTAGCATAAATATTAAAGAATAAATCATATATTGAAACTTGAGGATGTGCAGATCCAATTTCTCCATAATAATAAAGTTAAGGGAAATGTTACAAACTGGCATCACAGATAAAAGAATAGCTAGCAAATGATGAATATATGTGAGTGGTATAATTTATTATTCAAAGCAGTTTTCTATTTTTTCCTACTTACTCATCTGCATCCATAAGATGTTCAGGCAAAAATTATCTTTCCTTAACATACTTTGACAGTCACATTGCCCCAATATTTGATGATCTTGCAGAGGATTTAAAACTGTTTCAGATAGCACCTCTAACAGCATCTCTCCCATCCAAATTATTCTTAGATCCTCTCGAGCCACCAGAAACACGTTAGACACATACAAGGAAAATAACAATCGCATCTTGACTTTTAATGTCATCCATCCACTTTCGAAGTTTAAAAAAGCCCTACCTATTTAGCAACAGCTTTTCTCCTCCTTCTGTAGGGACAGAATTTAAAACAAATATATATACGTACATACATTTAAAAAGTTAAAATGCTGCTTTGTTGCTTTTAACGATAACTAGAAAAGCAACGCCTATACTATTGTTTTACTCTCTGTACAATTCAGTGGAAGAGACAAGTTAAACGAAAGGAAAAAAATAGTACAGGATCTGAAAAAAAAAAAAAGGCAGACTAACGTATCAGTAATTAGGGTCACAGGCAGAACCGACTGTTGCATTAAATGTTATATTTCTACAACTGCTGCTACATGACCAATACAAGCTCAATTTACTAAATCTAGTAAAGCAAAAAAAAAGCTGCCCAAACCCAAACAAGTTGAAGAACATTTTATACTGTTTTATCTTTATCACAGGCTTCAATTCATCATGTTTCACAAAAGCCAAAGCCAAGTGACAGAAAGTGCACAGCCAGTAGCCAATGTCACCTTTTCTGATACATGCTGGTCCAGTTATACAAATAGGAGATATGGAGGAAAACAAGTTTGTGCCAGCTCTAGCAGACAGGAATACTTACACTCTTCTCTTATACAAAGCCACTTATGCCTCTCACTGGTTATTTGCTTTCTTCCTAGCACAGGGCAAGACAATTTTCTTGGTTTCTGTATTTTGGCACTTCTGAGGCATTCAAGGTAAGTTTTAAAGGACATTCACAATATTTAGGATATGCTTAGGATAATTCTTCAGGCACAAAGGCACAACTGCTAGACTATCTTGCAAAGCAAAACTGATCTTTGGAATGCAAGCCAATAAATTCATACAGAATGCAGACAATTGAGTTCTTCTGTAGATGGAATACAGGCCTTGGTTATTCTGAAAAGGAAGGTCACACTGCCTAAAATTTTGGACAGTCTAGCCTTCCCATTTCTAAATTGCAAATCCAGGGAGCAAGTGTCTACAGTTTGCCATGCACACAAGTTCCCCGTTGAAAATTCAGTCCCGAAGGATAGGGAACTGGGCAAGACTAGTCCTTTCTCCTGCTGCATACAGTTGTGTAGACAGCTTATTTAGAGATGAATGGAGAATAGAGGAAAAATGCATAACATTATCTGGGGACCAGGACTACTACCACTGGGAATTCATGACCTTCAGCTGACCAAATAATTCTGCTATTGTTCATTATCGACATTAATGGTTCCAGCTATTATAAATACTTCAAAAAAGCATTCTCTGCACCTTCAGGCCTAAATGCTGAAAACAACTGGAAGTCAGTGGTCCTCACTGCACTTCCTTCTCCACAGAGCTAAAACTAAAAAACTAAGTGCAGTGTATAGATGTGTTCTTTTAAGATACAGAAGCATATCCTCTTGCCATGCATCACTGAGTTCACTATTAATGCAATTACTGGGTTACAGGAATCTCAAATTAGATCTTTGTACAGTACAAAGCACATTGAAAATGTTATCATAATTGCTGCTGATAGATCTCTACCAGCCTCAGTGGTTCAGCTGAATTATGAACCTTGACTGGGGTGCAAGTCTAGTGAAAATCACACTGAGCAAAGAGACCCCCTTTTGTATTCTAGCATCAGCCTTCTCCCCCTCTTTATGACATAGGCAGGAAAGAAGGTAACAAACTCAAAATATTCAATCAAATCAGTCAAAAATTAACCCATCATCTACACCATCATATGTCAAAACTTTGATCAGCAATCAGAAGTTGTGAAATCAGAAGTCTGTGTATAAAATGAAAACATGAACAGTTCACCAATGTTTCCACATAGGAAAACTGTACTCCAGAAGAGAGAAGTTACACCCTGGGTCCTAGAATAAAGGGAATACTGCAAAGAGAATGGGGAAGACTGAAACAGAACCATAGGAGTGAATATATGACTAAAAGGCAAGCAGTATAAATCCCTTTCACCTCTAAGAAGCGAAAGCCCATCTCTGCTGCTACCTCCTGCACCACTAACAGCAGCAGCAAGCATAATGTGTTCAGGCATCTGGATCCAAAATGCTATATACGTATAATTCCCACCCCAGGGGCACAAGAAAGCAAGCCCCTACCTCAACAGAGACAAGTGAGAAAAGGAAGTGGCACACACGCAGCTATACCCTTACTGCTATACCCTAACTATACCCTAACCAGTATAGCAGTAATAATACTGCTATACCCTAACAGCTATACCCTAACTCCTAGAGAGATGTCACCAACAAAAAGATCTCCATTACCCCCCATTCCAACCCAGCCAAGAATCAAACCGGACACCAAGCACCTGCCCAACGTAGAATAAGCCTGACCCAAAGCAGACTTCTCAAAGCAACTTTATTACTCATCCTAACCATCTAACGCTTTAAATTAATAATTACAGATAATAAACTACAGTGCAAATTAAAATAAGCCTTACAGAGATTGTATACTCCTCAACAGACCTGGACTGGCATCAAGATGAGAAAGGGAAAATAGAAATCTTAATACAAAACCTTTTTAGAAATATCTTCCTCAGGCACCAAAGATGCAAGGTTCATGCTCATGCATCGCTGGGCCATTACGTAAGACATTTCGAACATGTAACATGCTGGGGGGGAAACAGGGAAAACAGTACAGGACACACATTTCAATAGTTTTGAGTTAATTCCTCTGCTTAATCTAATTCTTCTGGTCACAGCCACACAACTCTGTTATGTCAGCTGAAAAAGCCACTTAATAACACAGACATAACCTAGTTTCAGTTTTTATTTCTGTAAAGAGATACAAACTTGACTGTCATCAAAATGAAATATCTAAATAAAAACAAATGAAACCGAATATACAGCAACATTCCTTCCACATTCTTTATTTACCTTAAGTATTTAGTTGCATCTCCTCCCACTTGTTCCCTACCCACAAAATAATAAGATACTGTTCAAGGTTTGTTTTCTATTTTCATAGCTTTCCTACATTTTTTTTTTTAATCCATGAAAGAAACAGGAGAGAACAAAGACGCTTTGTAAAAGTCGCTTCATTTCCCTAGGAAATTAAGAAGTGGGGCTGAAAGACTTTGGTTTATGGTTCCCTTAGACATTCCAGTAAAGAACATGTCCAAAATTCAAGCTGAAGAAGGAGCATCTTATCAATAAATCCAGATTCATCAACAGAATTTACACCAAGACAAGATGTGGTAATCGATCTTGATAACTGCAATTGACAGTCTTTGGGGTCGTTTTTTGTTTTTACTTCTCGTAAAACAGCTATGACTGTCTGTAAGGAGACAGAGACACTGCTACCTGACCGAGAATATTGTCCTAACAAATTAAAGCAACGGGAAACGGGCATTGCTTTTCCTTTAGTTGGATGAACGACAGCACAAGTTACAGCGCGCACTTAGCACAAACAGACTGAAAAACTCGCCACGCGTGGAACGCGACCGCGGCGGCGCGGGAGGACGCGGGGGCACCGGAGGGGGCACCGGAGGGGGCACCGTCCCGCCCAGCGCTTCGCTCTCCACTCTTCCTGTCAGACGCCGGGGTTTTGTTCCAGCCGCGAAGCAACAGGAGAGCTCTTAAAACGCCAGTTTTCCTCCGCGGAGCGCACCCGCCGGGCCCGGGTCAGCCCGGGGCTGAGCGGGCCCCGGGCCCGCCGTCGCCACCCGGAGCCCCTCGGCGCCGCCGCCCGCACCGCGCCGGGCCCGTCTGCCGCCGCCTTTGTTCGCGCCAACCGGCTCCTGATCGCCGACGGAAAGCCCTCTCCAGCGGCGCCCGCCGCCCGGCCCGGCCAACTTCTCCAGCGAAACCGACAACGGCCGCAACCGACCGCGCCCGCCGCCTCCCGCGCCGGGGGGCGGGGGGGCACACGCGGCGGGAGGGCCGCCCCGCTCCCGCGGGAGAGGCGAGACGGCATACCCCGCGGCGGCGGGGCGGCGCGGCCCCACCCTCGGCCGGGGAGCGGCTGGCACCCGCGGCGCGGGGAGGAGTGGGAGCGGCTCCCCCCCCCCCCTCGCCCCGCCGAACGGGACGGAGAGGGAGCGGACCAGCCAGGCGGCGCCGCCCGCGCCCGGACGCCCCTGCCTCTAGGCGGAGGGGCCCCGCCGCGCGCGAGGGCAGCGGAGCGCGGTTCCTCCCCTCCCCCGCCCCCGCCGCGCAGCCCCTACCTGCTCCTTGGGCCCGCGGGAGCGCAGCGCCGCGGAAGGCGGAGCCAGCGAGCCGGACGCGCGACAGCGGCGGCGACAACGACGACGACAACGGCACCGCCTCCGCCGCTCTGCCCTCCGCGGCGCCGCCGCTGCCGCTCGCTCCCGAGCGCGCCCTCTGCTGCCGGGAGGCCGCGGGCACAGCCTACGGGCGCCCTGACTCGATTGGCCGAGCGCTGGCACTGCGGGCTTTCCCGTTGGCTCGTCACCCTTGTTTTGGAAACCGGCACTTCTGATTGGTGGCGGCTGTGAAACTCTTGGCTGCTGATTGGCTGGCGGCCTACACCTCCCCCGCTCCTTTTTCCTTTCAGCTGGCTGCAGAGCGTAGCCCGCCCCTAGGCCCCTCCATCGCCCCGGGTGAGCTGTGGCGTGTGACGGGTTGAAGAGACCACGTCCGCGCCACGAACGAGCCTCTCAGCTGCCACGGCCCGGAGACGCCGCTCCGGGCAGCGCGACGCTGCGGACCTTTAAGCCTCCCGTTGGTTCTCCCGGAAGCAGCGTGACGCAGGCAGCCTGCTCGCGGCGCCCCATGGGCGTCCTCGCGCCCAGTGACGCCACCCTCCTTCCGCTCCGGCATGGGGGGCCTACTGCGCGTGCTCCGGGCTGGCGCGGCGCCGCGCCTCTCGCCTTGCGCGTGTCCGGTGTGCATGCGCCCTGAGCGGCCGCAGCCTGTGAGGGGGTCTGAGGCGGCGGTGCCGCCGCTGGTGTCCGGGCGGAGCGGCGTCCCCCGTGATCCGCTAACGACCTTCTTCTCGCTGGGATGGGCGCGGGAGAGGCGGCAGTAAGTGGGCGCTGCGTCGAGGATCGGTGTCGGGCGCTGCGCCGTCAGCCGCACTGAAGCGAACGCGGAGCGAGCCGGCGGGTGTGAGAGCCTGGCGGGAACGGCGCTCGGTTCTGCGAGCGGCGGCCTGGACGCTGCCCTGCGGCGTACAGCTTCCTCCATTCCTATGCACCCGCATGACCCTAGGTTTTCTCCGTCACTCGCCTGGGATGAGTATTTATGAAGCCGGGAACTTGTTCTGTCTTTTGACTCTTTACGTTGGAACTCACAAAATGCGTTTATGAAAACTCTTTTGCCGAAGAGTAAAACACCAGTAAGCAGGAGGCTTAAGGAACGTTTGTTTTGTCATTGCTTTCTCAGCAACAGCAGTGGCTGATCTCGCCGGTGGCAGGGGGAGGCAGGAACACCTTCCGCTGGGACAGGCCCTATGTGCCGCTTCTGGCGCACATACCGTGCCGAGGGAGTTGCTGAATTACAGATATCTTGAATGCTCTCTCAAATGTGAGGACTTAGGGTTTTTTCCTCTCCTACAGTGGACGTAATTGATGTTCTAATAATACTAGTTCCTTTTTTCCGGTAGCATTAGTGATGGCAACGTCAATAGTGCAGCTGACCAGTCTTGTACAGATGTCCCCACAAATAACGTGATAAAAAACATTTGAGATGCTGATGTGGTGTGTATGGTAGAACTGTAAAAAGAAAAGCTTTCCAGGTTTTAACGAATATAGTATACAAATCATACTATCATTAACTGAGACTGAAAGGAATACAGCCAATTAGTAGTTTATCAGGTGGATTTACACTGATGAAAGGTTCCCTGACCTGGTGAAGCATACCTGTATTAAATTTTGTTCCATTATTCAAGGAAGCTATTTAAACTGAAGAACTGAGGCCTGCATTCCAAAAACACCCAAACTGCACTCCAGGATTCAGTCACTGAAATATGCCCTTGTTGCTCTGCCACTGGTTCATCATATCTTCCAAGCTTGCTACATTTGTGTCTGTTTTCGGATGAGGCCGAGCTACAGCTTGAAAAACATACAATCATAGATTTTTTTTTTTAAATAGTAGTTATTAAGACAGAAGAAAATACATATTCTATCATTTCCACTGCTTTACAAGTAGATGTGTTCCTTGTTGTTAATCTTAAGTTATGATAATACCTTAAGATTTATGATTGAGTAGTTAATTTTAAAAAAATCCTTCATGAATTCCCTTGTTTTAAGTAAAGTGATATTTTGAGCTAAGGAAGAATTGGCACTTACAGAAAATGGAAATTAAGGCATTTATGCAGCTGCCTTTTCCCAAAACATGGCCAGCTTTTTAAACATTTTTTTCCACAATAAGCTTATAAAACAAAACAAGCAAAGGGACTTCTCTTGAACTCTAAAAAAATTTTTGGAGAGGAAACAAAACCAGTCTGATTTTTATAATTCAAATGTTATAAAGTAAATTGCTTTGGAACCCATATTTATTATGTGCTCACTGATCAGGAGGGGTATATAGCTGTGAATGATAGTTTTAGATGAGTGGAAGACAAGTTTGTTCAGTGCATTCCTTTATCTGCAGCATCTGAAGTCCTTATCGTGCAACACTTTCTGACATTAGTATTACAGTTCACTGGAATTTCTGATGTAAATAAGTTAGTTATGTGTAGAGATAATTCCAGGAATGCATTCCCTTCAAAACTGTTTTGGTTTTGCTGTTTTGAAAGAGTCCTCGATTCTTTCCCAGACCCAGAATTCTATTTATATATATATATGTGTGTGTGTGTGTATGTACGATGACATTGCTCTCTTTCCTTAAACAGTGTTGGAATATGGAATATATGGTTATTCCAACTCCACGTGTATTTTGGGAAGGAAAAAAAATTATATTTCCCTGAATAATTAAAACAGGAAATTTCAAAAAAAGGTATTTTTTTAACATTTGTAAAAACAGTCAGTTTTGGTCAGACATCAATATATGTTTTAGCTACTACCAAAGGAAATATTCAACAACAAAGAATGTATACATAAGTTCTATAAATACTTCACCAAGATAGAGCTGTATACAAAACAACAGTATGAAATACAGAACTCCTTCAATGAAGCCATGCTCAGGAGTATTGACCTGAATTAACCAGATTGAAACAGTTAAGCCATACTGTATCTTTATGAGAAGAGAAACCTACATAATTAAACTGAACTAAATTAGGTTATGAATAATTCCCTTCCAAAGGCAAGTGACTTAACCAAAATAATGCCCTTTATTTTAAATAATCATGTATAGATTATAGTTTAACATAATCCATTCTAAAAGTCCATCTGCAGTTGTTAGGTTTTTGCTTGTTTTTCTGGGGTGCCCACACTATTATTTTTCTATTTTCTGCCACCACTTGACACCCTTCTTTTTGCTTAGGATACCCAGAGATGAGTGAGCATTACTCTGACCAAAATAGGAAGACCTCTTGCACATTTTTGTAGCTGGCCAGCATATGAAGGAGGACTTCCACTAAAGGTATTGCCAGTCTCAGGTTATGTTTCTGCTTTTTTGTTGGTAGTGATGGATTCTTAATATCTCCATGATAAAACATTGAATATTGCATGCAAGTTTTATTCTCTGTGGTATTTTATCTGTTCTGTCATGTGTATACCATGCTGTTGAAAACCCTAACTCACTGCGTTACTGAAACAGCAAAAGCTTTTCCTTTACAAACACTGATGAAATTGTACGTGGTCATTTCCAGCAGTTACTGGTCAAATTAGGGGCTTGACCCTTGAAAATAAGATGTACTTTCTCTTTTAAAACAGCAGCTACATCAGTCTACACTCTTTTTTGAAAGCCATGCAAGAACAGAATATCCTGTACTAGACAACACTTATCTCTGTAGAAATAACAAGGTTTTGGGTAGGTTTTTTTTTACTTTTTTGTTTATTGTTTCTTATATTCTATATTATTAATTACCCTTAGACTTGAGCTAAACAGCATAACAATATTTTCATACACAAATGCCATGTTGTCAAGTTGTGTTTGTGACTTGGTACTCTAAAAACTGTGTTTCAGATACAGTTCATTTACTTTTTGCATACAGTGGTAATGCCCTAGCAGAGAAGTGATTTCTGCTGTCACTAAGAAATTGACGGTGGCGGAGGGGCAGCAGAGTATTTGGAGAACAGCTACAAGGCAAGTTAAACTGTAACTTTTATGATATGAGCCTGATGTTAGTTATGAACATTTTTAAGTGCCTTAGGAAACTACTTAGCATTTTTAAAATTAAATTAAGATTTCTTGCTTGTTAAAACGTTGGAAATTGTTTAAGCCAGTGAAACACCTATGGGTTTTTGCGTAGGAGTTACTGTAGGAATCTATCAGTCATATCCTTTACATAAAAATTATTAGCATACAATAGAGAGTATCTTGGTTTTGTTTCAATGTCTCAATCGTAATCCGCAGCAAAAACTAAAAGCTAGTAAACAGTCATTCCCTAATGCCTTGCTGTAACTTCTGGATTATTTTACTAAATGGAAGATGAACTTTTTGCCTTCCACAGTAGCGAAGTCACGATCCAATAGACCAGCAGAGGGCATGTAGTCGCACGCCTGCATTTCCTGGTGGTGGCGGCCAGGAGCTGAATCCTAGGGCATAGCTACAAGTTTATGTCTGACCTGAATCCAACAAAAAGTAGAAAGGTAACAATTCTTTTAGGCTGAAAGGTTCAAAATTAGAAAGGACTTCTTGAATTAAAAAAAAGTCAAGCAATTTCAGTGCAATATTTTAGCACACAGAAAACAAATGCATTAAGCGGGGCTAGTTGAAATTTGTTAATGCCAGCCACCATCCTGAGCCTTAGCTTCAGGCCTCTGAATAGCCTCTAAGGATAATAATGAGTAAAATATGTTGCAGTGTGACAAAGTTGTGGATGACTGGTCTAATGAGGATGTGAACAGAAAATATAACCATTTTTCAAAATGTATGACCTGTAAAGAGGTCTTCTGTTAGCCAGAAAAAAAGGAGCAGCAGTGCGGGGGGAAGTGCTGGTCTCTGCTTTTAACCTTCTCTTAAGAATAATAAGGGTTGTAATGAGCAGGTGGGAGAAGGATCTAGGGTTTTTTCCCCAGCTAGCTTTACTCCCTTAGGTAAGTTACTTAGACCTCTCTTAGTATGTTTGCAAACAAACCAAAATGCACCACCTTGCTTTGGCAGGGGGAAGAAAAAGAAGAGGTGTACTGCTTAGGCTGTCAGTGGTATTACAGTTTAGACTATCTCCTGATGTTGTCACACACATTTAAACAGGAGAAGTGGCAAAACTGTAACCACATGAAGCCATACCTGAAAGTGCCTCTAGAGCAACTACCCAAACCCACTTTTCAAGCACACTGTCCCAAAAATGCGGTAGTTAAATTTTTAATCATTACAGTCAAGGTGCCTTGCTAAGATATCCTTCCTAAGTGTTAGTTGTAAAAAGTGTGTAAAAACATGCAAATAAAACTTGTTGCTGGACTAGAAAATTCAATATTCATTTGCAGAGCCACACAGCTCTGAAAATGTGATTTAAAAATGAAATGGCAGATGTAGGGCATTTTGTATTAATTCAGACAAGAAATACTAAAGAGTAAATAAATTTGAGAGACTGATACAAATAAAAGTTCTGGTCTGTAAGCTCTCAGTAGATTAACTTCAGTTTTCCAGCTTACTGAGCCTTAACACTGCATACCCTTAAGATCTGTAAATCTTTTAAGGTGCTTTACCATTTTCTTAAGGGAGTCATACATTTGCAAAATTTCTTATCATCAGACAAATGTATCTCTCTGGACATAAAGGCTGTATTTCAGTAGGAATCATATACATTGCTTCAATTCTTGATTTAATGGTATCTGATCTATTCCAAGTGATTATAGGTAATTTTGGCCGGGGTAATGAGCAGTCAGAAATTCAGACAGTTCTGTGGGCAGTTTTCACAGCACCTCTCTTCATGTCCAGTGAGCTAAGGACAGTTTCTGAAAGCACAGAATGTACCTTGAAAAATGAGATACTGATTTATATGTATCAGGATACTTCAGGGATTCAAGGAAAGCACATCATGAAGGTATTAATTTGTCAACTCTCTTCTTTCTGAGCTTTTAATTTTCATTTTGTTAACATTATGGTAGTCTTTACAGTTTCCCTAAATAAAAGAATAACAGAACTTTTCCTACCCTTTAGAAATAATCTTTTTCGTATTATTTATTGTGGTTAAGAATGTTTAAATGTAGCAATCTATGCCCACTTAATTTATTGGATTATTTTATTCTATTTCATTTTCTCTATACTCTTGTCTTACTCATTTGTACGTTATAAACAGGCATTGGAGATTAAGCTGAGGAACATTACACCTATTTTTCTGCCCTGTTTGCTAATATAGCATTTACATCACTTGTAACTAGCTAACCCATTATTGTGAGCTTCAGCTGTTTACATCAGCTGAATTACATCTTAATTTTATCATTTTCTTTACTGTAACTATGGCTGTGCTGATTAAATGTAAGGTGTGTCTGATTACTTCCTTTGGAATAGAGAATGTCACTGCATCCACTGTTAGCATGAATCTCAAAGCGTTTTATTCAACGTATAATGCTTGTTGTAGCTGTACTTCAGAGCTACACGTTTTTGTTAGATTCAATATCTTGATTTTTCACCTCAGTAGTCCTGTCCTTATTTGCTTGGCTTTATGTTTAGAGGTTAACTACAACAGATGTTTAATGCTAGAGAATTCTAGTGTAACTGAAAAGATGGAATATGGGTAAAGTGAATTGATCTTTTTTCTATCACAGGTTATATATGAGGTTTAAATCTGCCCATAAAGAAGATGGGGGAGGGGAAAACAGTGGTTTATAATCCAACTCAGTTAAAGAATGGTGTTTTAGCAAATAACACAGGCAGAACTGAAGAATACCTCTCTACCCAGGGAGGGTTCCCTGCCAGAATATCAAAAACCAACTTTTTTTTAGCTTTGCCAAGATCTAGGAGGTCTCAATCTCTTAATAATGTAAAAGCCAAATTAGTGTGAATTCTAGGAGCTTAAATTTAGTAAGGGTTGTCCAAGAGAGGCCAGGGAAGTTACTGAGCAAGGTGTATGCTGACTCTGCTATCTTTGCACATACTTGTTGTGTCTACTTTAGCAAGTAGACTAGTCCAAAAGAAGCCCATTTGTAGAGCAAAAGTTACGTGGATGTCAAATGCTCAGCACCGCTGCACATTTCAGTGGTTTTACTTTGGAATAGCTTTAGTCTGAAAGCTATGGGTTGAATATAGTGGTTGGAGCATACCTTCCTGTCTCACTTTACCCCAAAGGAATCCAGGTCACATGCTCTGAGACAACTCTAAAATAAACCAAAGCACAGTACATAGGGACAATCCATTTGGCTCACTTCTGAGCCAAACTAAAATGCTAGCATAGACACACACTTTGCCAGTTAGATTGCTCTTAGCAGGAGTGATATCTCTGAAGAAAGTTTTGCAGGGGACTTTTGCATAAACAAGCAAGGATCAAGCCAGATTCTTTGCAGTCAGGTATCCTAATCACAAGCTAGAGTGTCACTGGTGTATGTTTCTTTCTCTGTCACTAAACAAGAGACACTCTTAATTCTTTTCACAACTTCAACAAAAAGAGTAGAGGCAGTAGTTGCTTACAAACCTCTTTAAGCTGGCAATCAGGTTATCCTTTTCATAGGTGAGCTAAGTAGGTTAAATACCTTCAAAGCTTCTAAACTGTATCTCTCATATCCTGAAAGCTATTAACACATTGGCACTGTGTCTGCTTCCCTGCAGTCTTATGTCAAAATGGCTAAATGTTATGCCTCTCTGCCTTGTTTAATTGTATCCACATGCCTAAAATAGAAAGTCCCCAATCATCATATTGGCTCTTACAAATTCTTAACTCTCTCCATATACTATGGAGGAAGCTCAGGCCCTTCACATAGAGAACCAGCCATCACCATGCTCAGTTATAAACCAATACCTTAAATCCTGCAAACAGTATAAGCAGTTATTCATCAGCTGATCTTAACTGTCATCCTTATTTCAAAAGGTCAAGCAGTCATCCAAAACTCAGGTTTATAAGCACTAGTAAAAATGGCAAAGTATTTTCAAGCTGACTGAGTATAAAAACATGCTTAAGGAATTCTTCAGGTTTACCTCTGACACATTCCAAGGAATTGGAGTTTCAAGTCCTTAACAGTAGTGTTTACTTTTTGCTGTATATCATTCTACTTCATGTTGGAGAACATACTGAAAAACAAAATTGTTCTAATAATCTGTCTCCTAAAACTTAGTGAAACAAAAGCCACATTACAAAACCTAACAATTTTGCATGTACAGTGAAAAACTCTGACTGACTTTAAATGTAACTTTAAATGAGGAGTGGCCAGACTCGACTAGGTTCTTTCAAAGAAAATACCTTTGACAGAAAAACAAAGGAGAATGAAGTTAGCTAATGCATTCAATCTAGCTTATTTCTGCTTATTCCTGTTTTTTTTATTGCTGAGCATCAACCTGATGAGAGGTTTTTCTGTTTTCTTTACAACCACTACTGAAATACAGGATTCAAAATACGACTCTTTCAGAGGGCAGGGGAGAGAAGAGTCTTCACACACACACACTCACTTACTTTTCCAGATAAAATTTGCTTCTAGAATTCACCTTTTATTCCTTCCTCGCAATCTTCATATCAATTCTTGACTTTTCTTGAGCAACAAACTGTCTTAAAATACAAAAAGGATACATAAATATAGCAATTTCTTTTTTAAAAAAAAACCTGCAGAAATTACTGATAAGTAATGCTGCTGTGTATTAAGAATTATAAATGGATACAGGAATATTTTGGCAATGTGTAGATCAGTCGTCATCAACAGCCATTTTACTAAGTGATCTAGCCAGCAACTGAAAATTTTAAAATGTGTTAAAACGAGATAGAAGACACTTGTACGTTTTCCTTTCACCTCTCTCTTCTATGGAGAAGCAGATTCTTTGCCTCAAATTAGAAAAAAACGCAGAATACTTCATAACTGAGATTCTGTCAAGAGCGAACTATTTTAAAACAGTATTTTAATTGTTGTTTGTCAAACTAGAAAGATTACCATTTTAAGGAAATCATAGAAGTGGAGCAGAAAAGCATGAGAATGCTTTGGATGGGGCTTTGAGCAACCTGGTCTAGTGGAATGTGTCCCTGCCCATGGCAGGGAGGTTGGAACGAGATGAGCTTTAAGGTCCCTTCCAACCCAAACTATTCAGTGATTCTATGAATGCTGCCACAGACACCCTAAGAAAGTATGTTCTTTAAAGAATCATACATTGTATCCCTCCCTCCAGCATCTGGGTATTCAAGCTGGTATAACTCTAAAGTTATAAGATCTCAGGGATTTAATTGATTCACCACTAAAGTTGCTATATAAACAACACAATCATTGGAAGTTAGTGATTCCACACAGAATTATTCTGAATAAATTAATATCTGGAAAAATAAGGTTAGCGCATTTTCTTCTTATCTGAAAGAGTCAGTATTCCCCAGTATGCATACTGCTCAAGAATTTTGGGAAGCAAGTGTAAACTGCTGTGCTACCACTGCCTAACTTAGTAGCGCTGACATAACTTCTGCTGTGAGCTGTATTGTAAGCATCTAGGTATATACAAATTACTCCTATAAATATATGCAATTTCAAAAGTGATAAGAGTTCCATGACAGTGGACTAACACAATATACTTAGTTTCACAGAGTTCTAATTCTGAAGTATGGAAGAGAATCCAGATGAATAGGCAGTTTACAGTGGCCACTGCAAATAATGGCACTAATGGAACAGCAAGACCTTTCACAACAATCTTAGTCCTCATGGGTATTACAAGGCAGGATAGAGGATAGGTGAAGTAATGGCTGAGTGTTTTTAGGAAACAATTGCAATTGCAACAGAATTGCACTACCATTAACATAGAAGTTGCTACAACAGGCAAGAGTCCTGCTGTTTCTCATACCTTTGCGCTAATCAACTTTTCATTTATTTCATGCTCTTTTAATCTATTTTATAAAGCAATTTTTGTGTTTCTAGCCACTTGTGCTTCCACAAAATTTGAGTTTTGAGCTCGTATGCTGTAAGACTCAAAACAAACCTTAGATGGTTGGGTTTTTAACTTGAATACTGTACCCTAAAATATGGCACCCCACCCATTGGCTGTATACAAAAGGAGGTTTTAAATTGACAGGAGAGTTAACATTGTTCCAAACCTCAGTCTGGAGCATGTATAATTACGCTAAGTCATTGTTAGAAGCTATTTTAAAAGGAAATGTTGCCTGCCTTCTGAGGTTTTTCTACACATATAGTTTGGGCATGTCAGTCTCTCTTTAAAACTACATCATTATTATTCTTGATAGAATAAACAGCACTAGCACACTTTAAAGCACAGAAAATAAGACAAGCAACTAGGCTCTTCCAAGTTTATCTCTCTACCTTGCCACTGATTTTTTTATAGAGCTTCAGTTATCCTAGTCTCATTATTTAAATTTGTAACATTGAGCTTTCAGTTTTTCAACCTATGCAGCTGTTGTAGTGATTATTTGTTTACATAGAAATGTACTTTCTTCTGTAAATTGCTGAATCTCAGGTATTAGATAGTTTTATACATTTTTCTTTGTTACCTTTTAGAGATAGTAGCAATGTACTGGTTTAACTGAGGACAGAACCTAACCTGTAGTAAATACTGTTTACACTTTATATTTTCTCAAGACTAAAGTTTCTCTGGCTGTCAGTTGAAACATTTTAGTATTGAACTTACTGCCATTCCTTCCTTTTCTCAAAGGAAATTATTACCTCTAACAAATATTTTAATGAATAAACCACCTTTTTCTTGCTGAGAAAAAAAGGTTGTCTCTATTAAATTTTATTTTTGTTATAAAAATATGACCCACTTCAAATGTGCATAGTCCCATCTTACTGTAAGTCAATCAGTTTTAAATAAGCCTTCTCCTAACTAGGCTGTCCCATTTCTACTTCTGGTGCCTACTCTTGATTCAACTTTTTTCCAGCCACAGGCCCCTTACAAGACGTTCTTCTGTTAACAGAACAGGAAGTTCCTTATCTTCTAAAATTGTGTGACTCCAAATTTAATTATATGCTTTAAGCAGATAGAAAATATGCCTTGCTCAAAGAGAAATTACTTGGGCTGGTACAAGAAATTTCAGGGCCTATGGCATACAAGTCAGATGAGATGATCTGACCTTCAACTCTTTGAATAAATGACAAGTGACTTCAGAAGCCAAAGAAGAAAAGATGATGGGCAGAGGCCAAAACAAAGAGATGAAAAACAAAATTCAAAGACCAAAAAAAATTGAAAGAAGTAGGCTACCAGTAAGTAGTTACATTTGTTTCGATGGCAACCCTTCTCTAAGGGATTGTGCTGCTCAGTGTTCTCACATGTGTATCTAAGTCCAGTATTTCAAGTAAAATTAGGACTGCTGCAGCTCCTCCTCTTCCTTCAACTTGCAGTCATAATGATCATAAAAGGACCCACCTAATTCCAGACCTTCCAGTTGTGGGGTAATCAGCTAATTATGCAGATTACAGAAAACTGAAGGAGGGGATGCAATATATGCGCTATGGTACAAAATATTTCTTTCTTTATATGAAAGAAAGTGATGGGTTAGTGCTTATATTACTTAGTGCTTCCTTTCTGTCCAAAGGAAGATGCATTCCCTTCCCTAGGATGGGAGGGATGAAGTCATTACAGAGAATTAACTACTTTGCTTTACATTTTCATTCTACTTCATTGCATGCATATGCAAACCACGTTTGCACACATCCATAGGCAAACTATTTGTTGCTTCAACGAAATTTAATAAATGAAAAATACTGCTTGATTGGAAGTGAAGAAAATGAACCTTCAGCAGCATCTCAGCGCACAATTATCCTTGAACTTCCATACATTTGAAAGAGTGATATACAGTATTGACTTTTGGTTTTTAAAATAAATACTATACAGGTATTTTATTTGGTGGCTATCAGGAAGAAGAAATCTAAACAAAAATTTAGTATAGTGTTTTACAGAATAAATACTAATTAAAATTGCTTATGTAATTAAGTTTGGGTATGCCTCCCCTTGACTCTCCATTCTAAATAAGACTTGGAAACAAGCAAAGATTATTTGTTCCTGGGAAATCCTTCCTAGGGATTACATGGTGCATAAACTAATAAGGGTTTATCTTTTCTTTCAGAGAGAGGAAATAAGTAGAGCAACATTAAAACATTATGTGGCATTAAAGAATTCCAAACAGAATTAGGAAATTAAAAGGTTAGGATTCTCACAGCAATATCAAATGACCATTATGTTTAAGTATGCAGATCTTAACGTGCAGACCACACATGAAATTCAGAACACTCCGCTTATGCAGTACTGTTTTGCTCTGTGAAGTAAAAATGTCGAATATGCATAAGCTGTTTATTTTTAAAGATCATCTGAATATGGTCGGCATAAAATTTTGTATGCAGCACCATATTATTCATATTTTTTGGGATGCCATAGTCACAAAACAAAGCTAGACAAAATTTCTACCATTCAACATAATTTAAATGAAAATACTTAAGTAACTGAGACACAATTAGAATGTGCTAAGTTTTACACCATAAAAAGGTAAAAATTATTTAATACTTGCCATCTGAAAGAGTTTGATGATCACTGTAAAATGGCTATTCAGGAGTATGTCTGTTTATTTCTGCAAACTTTGAAAGGCTAATCAGTGAAAGCGACAACATAAATTTGAAACTAGGAATTTACCAAAGAAAGCCTCAGAGGAATGAACTACTTTGTT
This sequence comes from Ciconia boyciana, assembly GCF_034638445.1. Lineage (NCBI taxonomy): Eukaryota > Metazoa > Chordata > Aves > Ciconiiformes > Ciconiidae > Ciconia > Ciconia boyciana. The sequence goes on along the minus strand of NC_132946.1, from coordinate 12,331,190 downwards.
ACTAGTCACCTTTTGACTGCTGGTTCTTGAGATCACCTGTGACTTGATACTATATATATTTTAGGATAAGTGTTTTAAAGAATTTAAATCCATTTAGCAAGATTCACACCTCTAACAGTTGAAGAGAACACTATTCTTTTTAAAGCTTTACTGTGACCAATTCCTTGCTCCCCTGTTTTTTCTTGCTATCTTGCACATCCTGATGCCAGTTAGCAAGGCCTATTACACACAGTAGAGCAAATTCCCTTATTCTGTATAATAAATGCAAAGAGAATGACAATTCCATCACTGCGAGTACAAATGGAGTAGTTCATGGCATTTGATGACCAAGGCTTAAGACTGCCAAACCCATTGTTTGTCCTAGTTTTCAATGCATACAATGGAAATTATGCAACATTTCTGTATGTCTTTGAAGATTCAGTGAACTCTGCAGGAGTTAAGTATCATCATCTTCCCTGAGCACTGTCATATTTACAAGGTACTGGGACCTCACTTCTGCAGCTACCTTCAGACTCAACTGTTTTCTTAGCTTTTTCTGACAATGAGTCTACAAGTCTTCTGCTCATAAGTGTCCTGAACATGTCTTCTCTTGTCCATAACTGATCACCTTTAAGGGAATATAAAGCCTGTAGAATCATAAACTCTTTCTTAGTTTTAGGAAAAAGTATTCTTAAGCCAGTAATTGATACTGCATCTTTGCAGCATAAGCTTAAGTCTTTATAATTACAGGATATATAAATTGTTCTAAATTGTTTATATTATATAGTACCCATGGCATCTGCTGCCTTCCAAATGCAGTGGAAAATAGGCCTACATAGAAAACTTAATAATATGTTTGTCATGATGGCCCAGATTTGAGGATGCATTTTAAACTCTTGCCTTCTATTGAGATGAGAGTCCTCGCTTCTCACTGGGAATCAAAACAGCAGCTAGTGTCAAAACAATAGCAGCTAAGCAAACATTTGACTGAACATTGACCTGCATGTTGTGCACTTACACTCTGTGCATACTCCTCAGCACATGACTATTAATCTTTTGGCTTCTTTGGAAGTATCTGGTTTATTTCCGGTATAGTAAATAATGATTTTCGTGCTGACAATTCTCTGGTTCAGTAACTCTTCATCCCAACCACCCTGCAAAAGCAAAGAGTAAAGATGGGAGACAATCCAACAGCAAGAAAGATATCCAGAGCCTGCTTGACAAGTGACACGTACTCACTTCTTCAGCACTATTGAGCCCCTTTTTGATCCCACATGTCTTAAGATACCAGATTTCTGGTATTCACTTCTTTCTGCTCATAAATTCTCTAGCTAATCCCAGTGTTCCCCATCCCTCAGTGCTTCCAGGGTTTTTTTGTCTCTCAACAATACATTCAGTAACTTCCCAGTTCCCAAAGCAGTCTGGATGGCATTTAAGCTGTTTAAAGATAGATAGCTCTTGTGCTGATTAGCCTGGAACAGTCAAGGGCTACATTCTACTCACCTTTCCTTTGACAGCCGCATAACTTCAGGCTTTTAACCTCTGCCAAGTGTCCAATTGCCATAAAACTCTTCACAGCTAAGGAAGCAGACATCATGAACAGAAATGTCGTGAAAGCAATCTGTAACACAAGCAGACCAGACCAATAGGGTGTTGCACCATTGACAGGATGAAGAACAAAACAATAAGAGGTGAACAAATAAACAGATAAGAAAAATCTGCTTTTATTTTTAAGCAATTTAAAACATTTAGAGACAACGAAGAGCCAGTAGACATACTAAAAGGAAAAGTTACACAAAATCATAATATGTGCATCTCTGTCTCTTCCCTCTTAGTGGAACGTAGTCTGCACAGTCTCTGTAAATCCATCATCTATCTTCAGCTTGAATACTCTGTACAATTCTGCAGTTTCCACCCCATCTAGAACTGGAAGAAGATTCAGAAATGGTCAACAAGGACAAAGGCATAGAAATGGAATTTCAGAACAGTGAGTTAAAATGGTAGGAAAGTAGTTCTTTATGAAAAGGGCACTGCTTTCTGTTTATGACAAAGCTGTCTAGATAATGAAGGTACGCAAAGTTTCAACTCTCTTTGAATTCAGATGATTTCTCCTGTGCATTTGCATAGCTTAGTTGGTGATATGTGGAAAAAATTATTATCAATTAATTCGTTATTGCAGTAGAATAGGCCTACTGTTTTCCCTGCCTGCAGGGCATAATCTCATGAAAACCTTCAGGCAAAAGGAAGAGTGGTATTGGAGTCTCTTTGGCTGGCAGGGTGGAACTACCAGTTTGAAGCTCTCTGCTATCACATCACAAAATCATAGAATCGCATAGGTGGTAAGGGACTTCTGCAAGTCTGCAGTCCAACTTTTTGCTCGAGGCAGGTCCCATTAAAGCAGGTTACTTCGGGCCATGTCCAGTTGAGTTATGAATATCTCCAAGGATGGTGTTTCCATAGCCTCTCTGGGCAAGCTGTTTCAGTATTTCACTGTCCTTTGTTTAAAAAAAAAAAAAAAATTGTTTCCTATATTGAATTTCCCATGTTGTAACTTGTGCTCATTGCCTCTAGTGCACCCCTGGGAAGAATCTGGCTCCACCTTTTCTACACCCTTCCATTAGGAAGCGGTAGACAGCAGTATGACCTCCCCTCACCATCACCGTCTTTAAACCTGAGCAAATCCAGCGCTCTCAGCTTCTTGTATGTCATGAGCTGCAGCTGCCTGAACAGTTTGGTGGCCCTCACTAGCCTTGCTAGTATGTCAATGCATTTCTTAAAATGAGACACAGAACTCCAGATGTAGTCTCACAAGTGTCAAACAGAGGGGAAGAATCACTTCCTGCCAAACCTACCAGTTATACTCAGCCCTGTATGCAGCTGGACACGTTTGCTGCAAGAGCACACTGTTGACTCACATTCAACTTGTCCACCATGACCCCCAGCTCCTTTTCTACAAAGCTGCTCTCTATTTAGTCAGTTCCCAACCCGTCCTACTGCATGGGGTTATGCCAACCCAGATGCAGGGCTTTGCATTTGCCTTTGCTGAACTTCATGAGGTCCCTAACAGCTCATTTTTCCAGTCTGATTAGGTCCATCTGAGTAGCAGCCCTGCCCTCCAGTGTATCAACCAGTCCCCCCAGTTTGGTATCACCCACAAACTTGCTGAGAGGTCACTCTATCCCATCATCCTGGTCATTACATCAGCCATTTCAAGAATCTAAGTTGATGTAACCAATATAAAAGAAAGCAAGTCAAACATCCTTCCAGAGATATGCTAGAGATTTCAAATTTTGTTTTCAAAAATGCAAGAGTTGCATTGCTAAGTCTCTTCTTCTCTAGATATAAACAGTAGCCCTAGGTTCCACAAGATGCAGGCCCTGGGTCTTGGTTTGGGTGCAAATGCTGAAATGTAGAACTTCACTTACAGTGTGTAAGAAATCTTCTGGAAGGCAGAGATGACTGTCGAAACTTAAGAGCTAAGCAAGCCAGAAATTATTTATAGAGTCCTTCCCCAGAATCTTCCAGCCTGTGGCTTTGCTCAAAGAAAGACAGATGATATATTTCCACGTCATAAACGTGGACAGAGTTGCATCAGTATATACATGTATACATGGTACTCCAAGAACATACTTGCAATCTTGATATTTGCCTGGCTGATTGTATGCACAGGATGGACTTTGCACTAGTAGCCATTATACTTAAGGAGCAGAGGGTAGAATCTGGAACAGAACAAAACAAAACAAAAAAAAGACAGATGAAAAAAGAAAACTGTAGCAGTAATTTAGCTCCTATGCATACATTATAACTGTAAACCAGTTTCAAGAACATTTACGTAATAACAACCTTTCCAGCATGTAACTGTCGGTTATGGGCAGCTACGTGCTAGCACAGTATTTTTGCAGAATGGACAGAATAACATTGCTGCCAAAGGGCATATAAAGGACAACGCTACAAACATGGTTCCCAAAATTCTCTCAGAACATATTATGCTACTCATAGGCTTATTATTACCAAAGATATTACAAGTTATACTATAGGCTGGTCTAGTCTTAAATCAAAGTTGGATTTTGTTTGTATGCTAGAAATAGATTTGAGATAATACCAAGTACATTGGAAAATACTATAAAGTGGCTTAGCAGAATGTTTTCTGATCTTCCACATGGAGCTTGTCTCTCCACACTATGCTTTATAACTCTAGTAGTTTTTGGAACAACATTCCCAACAACATGAGCTGAAGAAACCACTGGTAAACAGGAAGCATTGTTTGTGAAAAGGAACTAAGAGAAGATGAAAAGACAAGAAAGAGAAGCAAGCCAGCCAAACCTCTCAAAACGGGAACAAAGGCACTGAATGTTTCCAAACAAATACTTGAATAAGTCAGGCTGTGGTTTTTTTATGAAGACAACGATAATAAAGAAGTTGATTGTGTACTACTTGGACATTCGGTATCTGAAGCCACAAACACTTGTAGGAGATGTATTCCAGGCCAAACCTGTGTCCCAATCCAATGTTTAAGAAAATGTGGGGTAACTTAGGGACCTTTGCCAAGTATAGCAATCAAGTAAATACAGTCAGTTGACTACTGCTGGGAAGCAGCTCTTCAGTTCTAATTGTTCTGATACCTTCACAGTGAGGCATGTGTTTTCTTTCCTTATTTTCCTCCAGGAGTCAGTGCCACAGAAGAACCCAATTTGGGACTTAAGCTGGTATGCAGAACACCAAGGTGCAGTTTCCCAGCTCTGCTACAGCCATCATATAACACCTTGAGCAAATCACCCTGCCTCCATTCCCATCTCTAACAATGGGAAAATAATTTCTTTCACCATTCTTTATTAGTTTATTAATTCAGTGGGGCAGCAAATATGTCATATAGCTTAATTGTCACATGCTTAATACAGAAGGATCCTAATTTTGTAGGACTTCACTTAGATACCTACAAACCCTAGTATTTCTGTACTCATCATCATTACTACAGATCTTCATAACAGCTAAATGCAGAGTATATATAAATTTGACCAAGGTAGGTGGTCAGTGCTTTTTCATTTCTCAGTAAAAATAACTGCTATTACTAAATAAAAAGTGTTAATGGAACCACCTTCTTCTGTGACTAGAAAAATACAGTTTTGCAGATGTTTAGTCAGCAGTAAATATACTGTTAACACTGCTCTCAAAATCACTACCTTCACCTGCTCACAGGGAAGTGGATAACTTGCACTTACGTTAACCATATTTTAGACCATTCTAGCACTTTCCATCAACATTTTAACATTTTGGGTTAATATACTCTTATCATCTTCCTGCATGTACAGAATCATAGACCCTGAGAAACCAGGCTTTTACAACTAACCTAGCAAGTTTGCCCATAATATTGTTATGCTGTGAGAATATTCCTCAGTACAACTATGTGTCTCAGTTGTATTAATCTATTCCTCAGATTTAAAAACAACTTAATTAAAGCAACCACTGAGCACATGCAACCTTTTTTGAGAAAGTTTATTTGAAAAGCCAATGCTTCTCCCCGCCCCTGCACTGCTCCAGTTGACAAAAATAAAGAATTCATCAGTAAGAAGGAAAATGCCATTTGTCACGTGACTTATACCAGCTACCAAATGCTTCAGGTAAAAGAAAAGGAACACTACAAAAAGCAAATATGACAGGTCTGCACTGCCACATAATTTTTTATTTAAAAATTTAAAGGGAATTTTAAATCTCATTTTAAAAAATCACTATATCATGGTAATCCATATTAACTTCCAATACGCTACTAGTATATTTTCTTAGCCATATGCCATGGCAATTAACTGGACAACCTAACTCTCCCTCAATAAAAGTATTTCCTTCTATCAGATTTCTCCCCCCACCCCGATTTCACTAGATGTTCTCCTTTGAACTTTTACTACAACTCGTAGGAAATAGAACTCCTGACTTGCATTCCTTACTTCATCACTTCATATAGTTTTTGTCACTTCACATCTTTGTCTGCTTTCTGATAGAAGCAGCTGTAGCCTGAACATTTCAGTCTCACTTGATTTTTCAGTGGTTTTAAGATTACTTTCCTTCCTTCAGAGAAAAACGTATCAACTGCACTAATCCAGCATCAAGTGCATTAACACATTCCATCAGTCTCCTGAAGAACAAACACGAAACGTAACTCACGTTGCTCTCCTGGATACTGTTTTCATTGTCATATCCAATGGTATGCTGGATGGGATACTGTTCAACTGGAAGTTTCACTAAACTGCTGTTGACCACTATTAAAATGTTCTAATAGGTGTGACTTATTGACCGGAAGAGTCGGTAAACAAATGCAGTATAAGTGACAGTATGAAAGTAGAGTAACAGTAATTAGCGATGTGACTCCATGAGTAATAGCAAAATTGCTTTGACCCAGTTGATGACAGTAGCAACAAAATCTTAAAACAAACATTTTTTAAAAATTTATCCCAAATCGATGGGTTTTCTATTATGACTTGTACATTACCAAGACTTCTCAGGGTCATTGACAACATTTATGGTTGCCACACATCCTGTTTCGCTAGTATTCTAGTCCATCTCTGTTGGGAAACAGAGTGGTAGCTGGGGTCCACTATGTTAGTAACACCCAAACGATGGGGATAGACAGACTAGCTGGCAGCATATCATAGCACCTCGTATCAGAAGCTACTTAGTATTGACCAGCAGGAAGTCATGGTCACATAGCAAGCCTCCAACTACTTTCGTCTCTTTGCAGAGTACAAGCTCTCGAGCTGGAAACCCTGCTTTCTTCTGGTTTGTCAAGTTCATACCATGATCCCTTCTGCTTTTTCAAGCACCATGCACAGTTTTGACTGGACTAACATACCATTTCTAGTGTTCTGCATGTAGTTGCACAAAGGTGTATCACTATCCCACCTTAAATTGATGTGCTTCCACATTTATCCCACGCTACCCTAACTTCAGTGCCAACACAAACATTTCATTGAGCGTGGGTTAACGAGAGCATAACAAAACCAAATCTGTCTGTGCATGCTTTTTGTCTTTTGGAATCAGACCACATATGATTTTCTACTTCTCTTCTGATTAAAGAGGAATGATAAATACAGAAACCAGAACATTCTAATGCAAAAGTAGAATTATCCTTCAGTATGCACATGAAAAAACATTTTATTTCTTTGATGAAAATAGCATTCACTACAAAAAAAACCTACCAGCTGCTCTCCAATAGTAAGATGACGTGACCAAGAACAAGTTATTGGTATGTTCTGTAAAACAACTTTGTTTTTATCTCTCTTTCCTTATCCTAGCAGTGTTGGCTCAATGATTTCCACTGGGGGTCATATCCTGGAATATAATAATGCCAAAAAAAAAAGAGGAAAACAAAACACACACACACAAAAAATCAATACCCAAAATTTTAAGGGTCCTGATTGACCGACTTGACAGGACGACTTGAACGACTGACAGGAAATGCAGTGGTTTCAGTGCAATAATAAAAGGTCTGATGAAATACTTGGAATGTATGACCAAGGAAAAAAAAAATCACACAAAAGCAAGTGGTATTTTCTGTCTGTTGAGAGGGGCAATGAAACTGTGATTGCAATATGGCATCTAGTTGTAGGTTTTACAAAATAATACAAGAGTTGGACAGGGAATGGAAAAATTATGCAAAGATGACACAATGTACAAAAAAATACTGAGTATAAGACCCTATTTTGGTTGAGAGAAGGTTAAAAAGTTATTTTGATCAAGCTACAAATATCCATAACCAGTTTAGGAGTTGGTTGCCCTTTAGTCCTCCAAGAACAGTAGCAATTGGGAGGTGAAGTTTGGCAAATTCAGACTACAGGTACAGTGCATGTGTTCAGCACTGGTTATAATCAACCACTAGAATAACTTACAACACAGTTCACTGCCATCGCAACTCTTCAGATCTAGACTAAATTATCTAGGAAGGGCTGTAATTCAAAGAGAAATTACAGCTAGCAGAGCAGGAAAGTCCTGGAGGAGCTGTGTGGAGGCCCCCTCACCAGAGACCAGCAGGCAACCTGACTACAGGGCTCCCTCTGTGCCCGCACGGCGCTCCGCTGCCCGAGTGACAGGTCCCAGCTCTCCCCAGGCCTTCCAGCGGCAGCTCCTCCCTTCTGGCCAGACGGACAGCAGCATGGTCTTCAGCTCTGGCTCCGGGGGACCTGACTCGGGGCAGAAAGCAGCCTTTTATAGCCGGCACGCAGCTGCTCTGGCTCGCACTTCCACGCCCTGCTCCCGGAGCAAGGCACTTCTGCCGGGAGCCCGCACCCCTGCCTGCCCCCGGGAGCTGCGCAGACCCGCCCGCCGCGCTGCCCATGGCCCCCCGCCGCCCGGCGCTGCCCCTGCTGCCGCTGCTGCTGCTGCTCGCGGCCGGTGAGTTGAGCGCCGCGGGGCCGGTGCCGGGGCCCAGCCTGGGGCAGGCGGGGCTCCGGCGCCGGAGGAGCGGTGCACGGCGGAGCCGGTCCTTCCCGGCGGGGACGCGCCCCGTCCCGCGGCTGCTGGGCGCGCTCGCCCTTCTCCGGGCGCTCCGCAGCCTGAGGGATGGGGCTCGGCTGTGGCTGGGGAAGGTAGGAGGAGGGGGAGAGGAAAGAGCGTTAGGAGAAATGATCACGGCAAGTGACTACCTTCACACGTAGTACTTCGAAAGATTGTCCAGCGCGCCTGGGCATAACTTGGGTGTAACTCGCCCAAACGGAAAATGCTGAGGTGCTGGCTGACGGCTGTAGCTGCGCCGACAGCCCGTCCCCTTCTCAACTTGCATGTGCAGCGTGGGAGTTTTGCTGGAGGGTCTCACGTTACTTTAAAAAGGTTCATCAGAAACGTGCAAGTGCGTTAAAATGTTCGGTATTTACAATCAGACTGCAGATTGCACGTGTAATAATAATCTTTCTACAGAGCAAATACATTTACCTACACTCTTCTTGCGGGTGTTAGCGCGCGCTATCTCAGAGCTCTTAAGTTACAAACCAGTTCAAAAGCTAGGAACTGCTAGAACTGAGATTGCCTACAAAACCATAACTGGGTTATTCTGAAAGAATGAGTCAGTCTTTATGAATAAGTTATGATGTGAGAATGTAATTAAAGGACCCCTGCCTCATACCTGAGCATAGCCAACTACTCACTTTGCAAGTATTTAATTATTTTTTTGTCTCATATGTCCTATTTATTAAGCAGTATTAAAGACCAGTTGTAATAATTTACAGTCCATTTCCTCATAGGTTTTCTGAGGTATTAATCAGTATAGTACCTAAATGTACTTATTTCTTTCACACTTCTGTGAAACTGTATTATCATCCCTCTTTTTCAGATAGGTAGGTGGGCTGACACAAAAAAGCATCCACTAATTTTAGGTTCCCATGGTGACACGTTAGAACCCGATTTTTCCTACGACTACTTAAAATTATGTAGAACTTCAACTAGTCAAAGCCTGGCTCTTACCGAGTAGTGCAGTTAGTTTGGTACTCCAACCCCAGGATATTCAGCAGGCTGGGAGCACACTATTAGTAAACATTGATAGGCATTGTTTTGAAGTGATTAAACTGACCTCGTGCTGAACCTTTGTGACAGCTGTAAGGATAAAATCCAGTTTTCCAGAATAGCATTCAGCTGCCTTAATTAAGAGATTCTCTTTTGTCTTCCTGCACTTTTTTAATACATTCCTACACAGCTTGCAAATTCACCAACCCGAATCTTGCAAATAGAAGGATCCCAAGGACAAAAGCCTCAATTCATTCTTATAACAGATTCTGTGTGCAGAACAAAGCAGGGTCGGGGGGTGGGGAAAAAAGGCAATCGCATTATTAAAGACCATAAGGTAAGGTGCTTGCATAATGGGGCCAACTTAAGGTCCCACCAAGCTCACTGCCCCAATTCTACTTCCTGACCTCAGCATGCCCCTATTATTCCTGCTGCATTTTGACCATCCTCCAGACTTCATCCTTTGCACGGCACAAACCTCAGCAAGAACATCAAGGAAAGCAACAAAAGACTGTTTCACTGCTTCTGCCAGCCTAGAGTGATCATTACAGACAGCCTGACTTCAGTCCGATAGCTCTGAGTCAGGCTTCGCAGTCACCCATTCCATAGGCAGTGAGGAGGAAGGGAAATGCAATTTACCTGTTTCTCAATGCTTGGTCCACAGTATCAAAACAGGCAAATTTATCCTTTCAAAAAATTTACATGTGACCATAGTTTGTGGGATAGCACATCAGTAGTCTGGGCAACAAGATGAGGCAAAAAAGGCCATTCTTGATGGCTTATGAAACAAGAGGAAAAAAATCTAAGGAAAAACAAAAAAAGAAGTTTCTATAATGCATACAGGTTAAAGGTTTCCACTTCTGGCAAGATCTTGGAGATGCATCAAAAAGTCTACTTATTCCCAGGTTTCAAGTTCTGAACTACTGGAACACTATGACTGTACAAAGGAAATATCACTACAGGAAACCTTACTCATATTTAACTCAAAAAATGTTTCTGTAGCCTCAGTGTTTGAAAGAATGGCTTAAAATTTATTTTAAAACCCACAAAACATCATAGACTGTATTAGATGCTAATGATTAATGTAGTTATGCATCATAATTATACACAGCTGTGCATCTCAATAAAAATATAATTATGTATCTGCAAAAATAATTATTATGTTTGCATTGTGCCCATTGCAAAGAGTAAAATGTTATGGGAAATATGACCTTCCACAAAAAATTCATGTGTTTCTAAAATAGGTTTTTTTCCTCTATGCATATAAAAATTTAAGGGACTGGATTTTTAAATACTATTGTAAGCTATTCGGAAAACTAGGAAAAAAGGAGAGTAGGAAGGTATAGTGGAAAAGATCTTGCAGAGACATAATGTACAGCATTTCGCACAATCTGAACTCTCAAGAGCTTATACAGACAAACCAAGACAGTGTGATGAAGCTGAAACTCTCCACACACAGCAGGGCTCCAATTCGGGCAACAGGAATTACAGTTTTAAAATCAAGCACAACACACATCTAAGTGGTTACTTCCTGTTACTTTCAGGCAGTCTTTAGTGTTTACTTAATTTCAGTCTTCAGAAAGTCACCTCATAGCTTTTGATCTCTCTGGCTTATTCATTACAATCACAAAGACAACTGTGTAGGTTTGTTTGGGTTTTTTTCTTTCCCAGTCTGCTATTTTATGGTGCCTAAAGTAGCCTTATGATTGGTATGGTTTTGGTTTCCCTTCAACCTTTAAAGCAGCTACATCACATCCAGTTAAATCCAAGTTTGCTGATGGACTAATCTCTAAGTTTTTTTTTCCCCGCCCAAATATCTGTCTTTAAAGTTTTCTTTCAAGAATTAGAACAGTTGAAACTTTAACCAAGTTCCAATTCCTATTATGCAATAAACACTGGAATTAAATATTACAAGAATATTAAAAGCCATAACAAGAGTAGACTCAAATTGTCTAACTGTAAATTATTTTTGTACACTTAGTTGTACTTACTTCCTGTGACCTCTAGCTATCAAAACTATGTGGTTTTGATTTTTTCATACACATTATAAAGCAATGAAATTAAAATAAACACGATCTGGTTCCCTCCCTTTTTCCCCACCCACAATATTGTGTTCGATAGAGCTGCACACAATCTGCATGACAAAAACAGAAAACAGAAAACAGAGTAGACATAGAGGGACGACACTACTCATTAGGAATGCATAATCAAACCTATAGGAATACTCTTGTCCATAAAGATAAATGTGAAGTCTTCATAAAAACAAACAAAACCACACAGAAGATTTTAAAAACATAATCATGAAACATTTGGAAATACACAGAATGTCACTTCATACTCTGACTGTATTCCACAGAAGTTCTGATAAAATACTTTAGCAATTTTATTATGTTGCTAATACACTAACCTACCATCATCATACTGATACTCTTATTGTTTCCATAGCTCTATGTGTTCTAGGATGGTCTTCCGTCGCTTTTATTAAACTCAGGTTACAAAGCTGTTGGGACAGAGACTTTTCCTTTGGTCATGTTCAGAGTATCTACAGTACAACGCAGTCTTGGTTTACAACTGGACATCCACATGCTGTAACACAAATAAATTGCAAGGATAAAAAGTTCACGTCCTTTTCTTTACCTTACATGGCACATTTTAAAGATTTACACCTGAGCTCCTCCAGGAGTAGAGAGTTCATCACTTCTACTTTACATGGACTTAAATCAAGGGACTGGGACTTGTCCAAAGTTAGCAAACGATTCTCTGATGCAGCCAGGAATACGACTTGGAAATCCTTCGTTTCCTCTTCCTGTCTTGTACCTCTCCTACACCATCCTTACCCAGTTGCCAGGAACTGAGGCACAATGTAAAAATGCTTCAGGGATTTCTTCAGAATCACTAACGCCATGCAGAGCAAACCCAGCTTTGCCATTAACCACTAACACAGTTCCTTCAGACATCACTGGCTAGCTACAAGAGTCTAGCCAAATCTTACTAAACATTTAAGAGTATCAGCAGTTGTCATTTGTAAAGCTGCAGCCTTATTGCAGGTTTTTTTCAGCTGGGAATTTACTGAACCTGTACTGACAGTGAAGAGAACACTTTCGACACTTTGTAAAGATAAGAATCTGGTTATACTCAAATTAATGCTTCTGCTACCCAGAGCTGAAACATATATCCAGAGCTACAACGGAATGGGAGACGATCATGTGTCAGTTCCACAATGTGACTGTTATTTTGACACCTAGAACTACAGGTTCCAAAGAGTCCACCCAGTACACCTTATAGACCCTTTGGGAAAGCGTGAGAGGATCTTTTTACCAGAAAACCTACCTTTTTACCAGAAAACCAGGTAATATCCTGGAATGGGAGCCATGACACAACAGATACTATTCACTAACTTCGCAAGGAAGATTTAGTGCCAATGAAACAAGCTGCAAGCGACTACATAGCCAAGGAAGCTTTGTCAACTCCTCAAGATGCAAGCGCTTCTAATCAATGGCCAAAGATGCACATGCAAGTTTAAGCACTCGTTTCAACATCCTCTCCTCTCCCTAGATCACATGCCCACAAAGCAGGAGGGAACAAGATCTGGGAGTAGTCGCCAGTCGGAAAAGTACTAAATACTGTCTTACGAAGCCTAGCTATTTTCATAAGTAAGGATTAGCTACAAACATTCTTTCTAAAGCTTTTTTTCTCACATACAAAACCATTCTCACATACAAACCAGTTGTATTTCTTAGTGAGGTGATTTCATGAGGTGTTTAAATTCCTTTGTTTCATGAAATTACAAATGCTGGAGGTCACCAGCATCCCACGCATTTCAGCTGTGCCGGGAACAATATTTTTCTGGCAGATCTTCCATTAACTGATTCTAGTTAATCATATAATCTATTACAATAGCTTAGTCTATTATAATAGGTTATATGATTATATGGATTAAATACAAACTGTATAATCACATAGTTATTCTGTAGGAAAATAAATATCAAAGCCTTCAATGACGAAGTCTAAATATTTTTTCTGCTGTCTGTCTCTCTCACAGATATTATCAGTTATTAAAGCTTAATGTCTTTCCCAATCTGTATCCAGTACTGGGAGTTAAGGTTTATGAACTGTTCTCATACCAAAATAAATCATTAGTTTAATTAGTAAGACAACTCTAATCAGCAGCCTTCCACTAATTTGTTTTGCACTCATTCAACTTCTTAAAAATCGCTGCAAATAGCTTGGAGCCTGAACTGCAAGTAAATGCTACCTATTACCATTCAGGTCTTCGATGCTTTAGCTCAACCTGAAGCTCTAAGAAAAGTCATGTGGTATCTCAACATTTATCTGCTGCCCTGGGCCTCCTGCTTTAGTACTGACACGGGATAGTTAAAATAAAGTTCCTAAATACAGTCTTGTTCTGGAGAAATAATGGTGAGAATCCCTTAAACAACAACAACAAAACCCAAACAAAATGAAACAGAAAAAAATAAGCAACACTTCTTCTAATTTCCCTGGAAATAACTCCAAGCATCCGCCCCCTTCCCTGCTCTACACCCACCCCACCACCCCCACCAGTTATTTGGCTTCTTCCTCTAAAAATGAGGAAAAACAGAACCCCATCATAGAGGACATATTTGTTCAAATGTAAAGCATTATATTCTACAAAATAATATGGCCAAAATTGCATGTTATAAGGAGAAAATACTGCAACGCTGAGCGCATCTAATCTTAGGAGATTAGTGACCTAGACCACAGAACACATGCCAGCCCTTGCCAGTTTTAAGACTGGAAATGACTGAAGTCTGCCATTGTATGCTGCCTTGATGGGAGGAAACCACTGCAGCTATTCAGAATGTTGTTCAATATTCTGCTCGCTACAGATTGGGGTAAAAAGGGACTGCGTCAAGCAGTATGGCCCCAAAGTGTCAAAAAGAAAACTATTCTTTTCAAATACTGACATTTATTATCGAAGTTTTTAAAAAATAAAAACTGTTTTATATCTCCATGTTTGATTCAATTAAAAAATAGAGGTTTTTCTTCCACAGTTTATGAAGGCACTTTTGGGGAAGCCCATTTTAGAAATCGAAGAGGAATTCTGGAATTAGCCGGAGCCATTAGGTGTACTACAGGACGATCACCTTTTGCCTACCTACGTTATGGATGCTACTGTGGTCTGGGAGGAAGAGGATGGCCCAAGGACAGAGTAGACTGGTAAGAGTAACTATTTATCTGAGTGATTAAGTGCTGACTGTATGCAGATGACTGAGTAAAAGAACTAAAATATGAACTAGGCCTATTTAACATCAGGGAGGGAACAGAGTTTAAACATACCTCAGACTGCCAAGAAATGCGGAAGCATTAAAACTGTGTTAACTGTAGATCTACATGAGTCTTACTTGCCTTTAACTCAAACTCTCATTGCATTAATATTGGATTCACAGTACAATTGAGTTTCTTGGCTGTTGCTGTTTGGTCAAGAGCTGAGGAACTAAAGTCTTCTTGGAGAAGCTTTAAAGCTCAAACATTCAAGCTATCTATAAAAATAAAAATTTAAAAAAACTCTACTGAAAAACCTTTTGATTCTACTGCCATCCATCCCATTTTATTGGTATTCAAAATAATACACAAAATTATGCAAAATTCAACCTGTTGAAAAATAACTTCTGAATAAAAGGAATTATGAATTTTTACTAAAATAATTCTAAAGACAGACCTTTGTATTTATTACTAAATCTCAGCATATTGATGACCATCAATTTAATTTATAATTGAACATTAGCTGACAGGAAGATGATTTTCTGGTTACAGTAGTTAAGTAAAGGTTTTATATTTTCAAGTTTATCATTATAATGATACATTTCCCCACCATTCTGATGTATCAGACAGATAGACAGTAAATTAAAAGGAAAACAAACATCTGATATTCACATTTAGGGCAGAATATATGGCAAGTTCAAAATTTCTTTTTTTTTTTTGCGTGAAGATTCTAGTCATGATTAGACCTAAAACTTTTAGAATCCTTGCCTTTCAAATTTTTGGATGTGTAATCTGTCATTTTAAAGACAATTTTGTAGAATGTAGTTGCTACTTTAATGACTGGGAACACACACAAAAAGAAGGGACTATTATTAGTTCTGGTCATCTGTATACCTAAAGACAATGATGGAGAATCTGCCGTTTGCCCATCTTTCATTGTAGGCCATTTTTTCACTTTGTAAAAGTCCCACAGTAGCAAGAAGCTGCTTCTTCATAAAACATGGGTAACTATTTGTGGTGTGGTTTTAATAGCTACAGAACATTAAGGACAAGCCAGAAGTGAGTGTACATACTCTACTGCATTTGAACAAAATCAAGAATTGCACCGATTGAATGTAGAGACAAACATTCTTACCAAGTTTGGTTTCTTAAAGTTTTGAGCTACATCGTGGGCTGCTTACATTCAGAATAATGCCTGAAAACAAGTTAAGTGAAAATACAGAAATACTTCATTTGAAGTAAGAACGTCTGTAATGGAGTTATTCAAATAACAGTTATTGCAATTTAGATGTTTGCCTGCCACTTATAAACTTTCAAATGGAGACAATCATATATTACTTTCATAAGATAAAATGTAAAATCCTTAAGCATCTATTTTTATTTAAAATGCTTAAAAGAGAACTAAAGTAATTCTAAACATTTTTGTAAACACATGAAGATAGACTGCACTATGGCAAAAGCAGCCTTATTTCCTGGTTTGTTTACCTTAGTACTGCTACAAAGACTCACTAGAAATCAATTTCTTTTTAAATTTTTTTTTAAATTTATTTCTACACATGAAATGGATGTATTGAGCTACTTCACAGGCATGTGCTGTTCAACTGTTACGTGCTGCAGGATCTTTAAATGGAGATTCACGTGGAATTACCAAGTAATTATTTAATAAGCACAGGAAAAAACAGTAATTGCAAGTGAGAGCTCACAGCATTAACTTTTTCTATTGCAGACACAAATTCCTCAGGCAATCTAAAAGCCATCTAAACATCATGTGCCTACTGTAATATGATGGGTTTAGGCTACCAGGAGGAAACTGAATGACTAAATGCAAAGAGCTTGCGGATACATTCTGTTCTTCCCCCAAGTCAAAAAAAAACAAACCAAAAAACTATGGTTTGCAGCAAAAAACTTAGAAGCCATCTAATTTCAGATCCTTGTGTCCTCCCCTGCTTGCTATTCTGGGCTTGCAATGACTCTACACCAAAAGAGTAATTATTTTTTTAAACATTAAAATATGCCATTAATGCTTACCTGTACGCTTCAGTTCCACAATGTGATAAAAAGTCTATGAATACATTGTCCCAATTATGACAAGGACAATTTTGAAATCATCATTTTGGGCAATTTTCCAAATTTTCTCATGATACTGAGCAAACAGTTTTAGTTATATTATGGCATTAAACAGCACCCGTTCCTATTTATTTGTGAAGATTTCACCTGTTTTCAGCTTTTCTGCCACCATCTAAGGACTTTGCTATAAGACAACATTTATGATAGTACGCTACAGCCTAACAGATCTTCTTGTCCCTTCCCTATTACTAACTGTTAAAATACCATCAATAACTGGCAGAAAAATACATCATTCATTATCTGACAGACTATTCTGGCATTTACTCTTTTTCTTGGAAGGGGCTAGGAGGGAGGCATACCCACACAGAAGGTTGTTGTGTTTAAAACTGAGAATGCTTTAAAGATTCCTTGTATTTTCACCTGTGAGGAAGTTCAACTAGATCAATGTGTATCAGACATTTTCCTCATCATTGATTACATGAAAGAGAAGCCATTTTTTCCAGATGATCTATTAAACAAGGACCTTGTTTTGATTCCTGAGCAGGTAACTGGTTGCACATTCACCTATGCTGACTGTTTTATTATTTCACAGCCTGTAGAAACATGCTGATAAAAACCAGCCAAATTAGGTGACCATAAATCACCACAGGATGAATTAAGGCAAGCCCATTTCTGTTACTCTCAGGTGCTGCTTTAACCATGACTGCTGCTATGGTAAGGCAGAACAAGCAGGCTGTCACCCCAAGACAGAAAGTTACCACTGGGAATGTGAAGACAATGCTGCTGTGTGTGGTGAGTGAACAGTTCTAGTTTTTGGTTGGTGGGGGTTTTTTGTTGGATTTTTTTTGGTTGGTTGGTTTTTTTTACTTCTACCGATTGTCTCATTGACTTCATAGAAAGACATTTTCTTAATTAACTGTAAAATTCTTATTTTACCATCCTTTTGTGACTTTTTTGCCAGGGTAAGCTGTGCCTCCAGAAAGCACATGCCAGCCAACTGAATGCAGTTTCTTAATCCCCACATACTGACATACATAAGCAAACAAAATTCTGATCTACAAGCTTCTATCACCCTTTCAGAAAACACTACGAAACCCCCCCCTCTTTTTACTCAGCATTTACATATGTTGAGGAACCCATGTTATGCTACTCCCTGCAGGTCTCCAACTGGAGAGCAGCTACAAACAGGAGATTAGAAAGTTACAGCTGTTTAAAAAGGATCCTTTTTATACTTCGCAGAAAATATTTCACACCATTTATAAGTTTATGATAGACAAGTTTTTGGCATACTTACCACTGATCGGTTGCACAGCCCACTGCTAGGGGCTTCAATTTATGAATGAATTCACAATTACAACTTAAAATTTCAAACACTGAGGTAATAAAATATTTGATGAGTATGTTTATTTATGGAAGTAACATGTCCACAAGCCATAAAATGTTAATTTGAAAATATTTACATAATTAGTGTACAAGTTGCAACAGATGGCTGACCATATCCTGGTAAGTTTTGTTCGATTGCTCTGAAATATGAATGTAATATACTTGCCATGCTATAGTATAAAAGAAAAGGACAAAGAGATATCAAAGAAACAAACAAAAACATGTTTATCAGGAAAAAGCAGAATTTCTTTTATATTATTTGTTCAACTCCCTAAGTTTTAGCAAATATTTTCCAATACACTTCAAAGACTTTTTGAAACTATAACTTCTCACAAGCCCCCAAAATTTGCAAGGTTTTTTCTTGTTGTTTTTAGGTTTTGTTTTTGTTTTGTTTTTTAAGTCAGGTGCTAGGTCAAAGTTACTTTGCATGTAATTTTATGCTACTACCTAGAATGCAAATCAGCTTGAGATTTAGTTTATTATTTGCACCACAAAAATGCAGACCTTTCTATAAACTTGTTTACAACGAGTCTGAGTTTCTGACTGCCATAGTCCAAAGGCAACACAGTAGGCCGTTCAGAGAAAACACAAAAACCTCTCATTTCATAACTCAGTTTAGAATTTACCTGACCTGAAATCAAATGAAAGTTTTTGACAGAATCACAGAATCATGTAGGTTGGAAAAGACCTTTAAGATCATCGAGTCCAACAGTAAACCTAACGCTACCAAGACCACCACTACACCATGTCCATAAGCACCTCATCCAAACGTCTTCTAAACACTTCCAGGGATGGGGACTCAACCACTTCCCTGGGCAGCCTGTTCCAATGCTTGACAACCCTTTCAGTGAAGTAAAATTTCCTAATATCCAGTCTAAACCTCCCCTGGCACAACTTCAGGCCATTTCCTCTCGTCCTGTCACTTGTTACTTGGGAGAAGAGACCAACCCCCACCTGGCTACAACCTCCTTTCAGGTAGTTGCAGAGAGCAATAAGGTTTCCCCTCAGCCTCCTTTTCTCCAGGCTAAACAACCCCAGGTCCCTCAGCCGCTCCTCATCAGACTTGTGCTCCAGACCCTTCACCAGCTTCGTTGCCCTTCTCTGGACACGCTCCAGCACCTCAATGTCTCTCTTGTAGGGAGGGGCCCAACACTGAACACAGTATTCGAGGTGCGGCCTCACCAGTGCTGAGTACAGGGGCACGATCACCTCCCTAGTCCTGCTGGCCACACTATCTCTGATACAAGGCAGGATGCCATTGGCTTTCTTGGCCACCTGGGCACACTGCTGGCTCATATTCAGCCAGCTGTCAACCAACACTCCCAGGTGCTTTTCCACCAGGCAGCTTTCCAGACACTCTTCCCCAAGCCTGTAGCATTGCATGGTGTTGCTGTGGCCCAAGTGCAGGACCCAGCACTGAGCCTTGTTGAACCCCATACAATTGACCTCGGCCCATCGATCCAGCCTGTCCAGGTCCCTCTGCAGAGCCTTCCTCCCCTCCAGCAGATCAACACTCCCACCCACCTTGGTGTCATCTGCAAACTGACTGAGGGTGCACTCGATCCCTTTGTCCAGATCATTGATAAAGATATTAAACAGGACTGGCCCCAGCACAGAGCCCTGGGGGACACCACTTGTGACCGGCCACCAACTGGAGTAAACTCCATTCACCACCACTCTTTGGGCCCGGCCATCCAGCCAGTTCTTTACCCAGCGAAGAGTACACCCGTCCAAGCCATGAGCAGCCAGTTTCTCCAGGAGAATGCTGTGGGAAACCGTGTCAAAGGCTTTACTGAAGTCTAGATAGACAACATCCACAGCCTTTCCCTCATCCACTAAGCGGGTCACCTTGTCGTAGAAGGAGATCAGGTTGGTCAAGCAGGACCTGCCTTTCCTAAACCCATGCTGGCTAGGCTTGATCCCTTGGTTATCCTCTACATGCCATGTGATGGCACTCAGGATGATCTGCTCCATCAGCTTCCCCGGTACCGAGGTCAGGCTGACAGGCCTGTAGTTCCCCAGATCCTCTTTCCGGCCCTTCTTGTAGATGGGTGTCACATTTGCTAATCTTCAGTCAACTGGGACCTCCCCAGTTAGCCAGGACTGCTGGTAAATGATGGAAAGGGGCTTGGTGAGCACTTCTGCCAGTTCCTTCAGTACTCTTGGGTGGATCTCATCAGGCCCCATAGACTTGTGAGTGTCTAAGTGGTGCAGCAGGTCACTAACCATTTCCCCCTGGATTATGGGGGCTCCATTCTGGTCCCCGTCCCTATCTTCCAACTCAGGGGGCTGGGTACCCAGGGAACAACTGGCCCTACTATTAAAGACTGAGGCAAAGAAGGCATTAAGTACCTCAGCCTTTTCCTCATCCTTGGTCACTGTGTTCCCTCCCCTGTCTACTAGGGGCTGGAGATTCTCCTTAGCTCTCCTTTTGCTGCTAATGTATTTGAAGAAGTACTTTTTGTTGTCTTTTACAGCAGTAGCCAGACTGAGCTCTAGCTCAGCTTTGGCCCTTCTAATTTTCTCCCTGCGCAGCCTTGCTACACCTTTGTAGTCCTCCTGAGTTGCCTGCCCCTTTTTCCAGAGGTCATAGACTCTCCTCTTTTTCCTGAGTTCTAGCCAGAGCTCTCTATTCAGCCAGGCCGGTGGTCTTCCCCGCCGGCTTGTCTTTCCACACCTGGGGACAGCCTGCTCTTGTGCCTTTAGGACTTCCTCCTTAAAGAATGTCCAGCCTTCCTGGACTCCTTTGCCCATTAGGGCTGCCTCCCAGGGGAATTTACTGTCCCCTCCCAGGGACAGTATTTCCTTTCCTCCTTTTCATTCAACCTTTACTTTGCCCAAGTGTCTACCTCATGCAGAATCATTACTTTCTAATTTCCTCCTCCACTCCCAAAGTACTAAGCATCTTTTCTCTCAAACTACCTGATTAACTGTCAAGTTACAGTCCACCTGTATTTGGCTGTAAATGTTCTGCTCCTGTTCCAGTTCAGAAGCTGACAATATTTTAAAATACTGGCCAAGATAATAGGCATGTCATCAAGAAACAAAGCTGAAACAAAGTCCCTGGTGTACCATGGAGAAGATTAAGTTTGGAGCAATAACAAGAGAAGGAACAGTTCTTCTCAGTTAATTTTTTTTTTTTAATCCTATCATGGTTTATGCTACTTATGCTATTGAATAGTTCTTAGGGTAGCTAGTTGCAGCATCAACATATATACATTAAGGACACTTCCATTTCATAGCAGAATTTGAGCACTTGTTCTGCTCCTAGACAAATCTCAAGCAGAGATTCGGCTAAGCTTTCAAAATGTTAAATACTCAGACGAAGTATAATCAAGGATTTTTCGATTTACAGACAGTTGCAGAGAGAAAAAACACGCATTTCTGGGTTGGCACAATAAAATAAAAATATATTGCTGTAGAAGAAAACATTCATGCCAAAAAGAAATGTTCATGCCAAGAAATCTGTTAAGTTACAGCACTAAATTATAAAACAAATATGGCCAGACATGGATCTTACTGCCCTTAAACACACCTTACCTAACTTCTTACTGAACACCTTAATAAAGGTGGGTGATTTAAGCTGAACATGGAACATCTTTGCATCCCTTATTTCACATATATAATTTTAATGCTACATCCTTCAGTAGATTAAAGCATGTGAAATGGAAAATATCTTCCCAAATTCAAGTTTCACTAGAGCAGCAGGGTGGGCAGGGAGGGTCACATACCACTTCTAAAGAGGAATCAGTTATCAGCATTCCTTTATTAAAGAAGGTGAAGAAGAGTATTTAAGTCTTTATCCAATTATTACATTTTCACCTGCCAAGATAGTTACACTGATTACCAACAGTCACTAAACCAAACCATACTTGTATATTCTCTGTTGCTGAGATGTCCTAGCATGGAGTTCTTCCTAAAGAGCACGAAAGAACTGTGAGTCTTATTAAAGCTCAGTAGAATTCCTATTGCACTTGAAATGTAAGAGCCATTTATATGGCAAATATGGAATGTGAGGTAGCAATTCTTGGTATTCCATTTGGTATTTTTAATTACTTCAGACTAACATCAAACTTACTGTGTTTTCTTTCAGAATCACTAGAAGACAAATGTCAAAAAATGGCATGTGAATGTGACCGTGAAGCTGCCAAATGTTTTTCTAAAGCTCCCTATCACACAAAATACCTTTTGTGGCCAGACTTTATGTGTGGTGAGATTCAGCCTTGGTGTAGGTATTAGACAGACAACATCAGTCTTTATGAAAACTCTGTACCTATTTAAACCTAAAATGGCTTTTTTTTGTCACAGTAGTGACAACAAATGATTTTCCCCTTTCTTGATCCTCCTTCCTGCCACCTCAGCCTCTTTACCCCAGAATGGCCAAAGTAAATATTTATCTTCTTATTTACCTTCTACAGTGCATGGACTAAAAAGCAAGTTCATTAGTTCTGTCTAAGCTTTTATTGACTAAATAGGAATTTGAGTTTATCAGCTCAAGGAGTAACTGACTTAATTTTGTTTATATTCAGATTCACAGATTTTTCAGTTTCATAATATCATTCACTGTAAACTTTTCATCCCCTCTCCACTGGCTATAAGATACAAATCAAACTTTTCCACTAACATTTACTTTAACATTTGTTAACTTCGAACTGACCGGAAGAAATGCATGAAGTGACAGCATCAGCACAAAGAGCCCTCTCATCTATATTAAACACTTATTATGAAGCCTAATTTAACTTTTGCATCGCATTCATCTTAAGTAGTCCTACCTGTATTAAAAACTGCCTAATATAATTATTTTTTCCTAGTATTTACTTTTTAGATACAGTTTTCTAAGAAGTTGTTCATTTGATATGACTCAAGCTCCTTACTCTATGTACACCTTGAGTTTCCCGCAGGCACAGGGAAGAAGTTCTACCCTTAAAACTTCAGAGACAGATTTAAAAGTGCAAATGCAAACCATCACCAAGACAGATACCTGAAAAAAGTCACAGCTGCCAGGACCAACTGCCTTTCCCATTAGTGTCTGATCTTGGACAGCAAGAGTTTGCAAAGTTCAGAAGCATATATACCTCATAGGGATGTAAAGATGGTTTTAGGTAGGGTCACTTCATAGTTTTTTGAAACCTTTTAGGAAGAGAAATCAGTAACACAAATTGCTGAATATTACTTTTTCATAACTGCTAATTTTAACAGTTTAAGAACTGGGAGTGTTTAATGTCTACTTTCACCCACCTCATTTAAACCTGCAGGGCTACAGAACAAATTTACACAACTCAAAGCTAATGACAAGTACTGCAATATTAAAAAAAAAACCAAACAAACAAAAAAACAAAAACCAAAAAACAACACTTCTTTAGGAAGGATAAAGATTTCAAAAGAGATCTTTAATCTTTAAAAATATTCATAGGCAAATTTAAAGTTTATATTAATGATACACACGAAAAGCCCAAAACAATGTAGAATGCAAGGGGAAAAAGCTCTCAAAAAATTCAACTTTTGCTTCAGTCAAAAACCATACATTAACAAATGGCAATTCTGTTTATATGAAATAACTTTCCAGCCAATATTTGCTCACAGATCTAGATACACACATTATATTGCAGTAAGAAATAATTACAGTGTCAGGTCACTTTTCCAAAATACTCCTTTTAAGGGATAACCCTGAATTTAAGAATTAACAACAGACTTCAAGAGGAGAGCATTAAAAGAAGCTATTGATGAAGTCTAACTGATCTGAATAAAAAATTTTGAATGGCAATCACCACATTTTCCAGAAGACAAGAAAACTCAAGCAGTCTTTGCCTCCAAGAAGGGGAATTTTAGGACAAACTATACTGTGATACTCTGTATTTGACGGTCACAACTTTACACGTAAAGCTGACTGAAAACACTGAAGTACTTTCAATATCAAGCCTATCCAGGAAGAGCTTTCCTTTGGCAAACTTAAGTTGAGGAACAGGTTGCTGGTATGAAATGCTAAGTTAAAAAAACAAAACCAATCAAAAAAGTCACTGCAGCTGTTCAGAAGACACTGATTTTAAGGCAGGCTTGAAAATAACCAGAATGCTCAAGACAGAACAGAGAAGTTTGATTTGATCAAAAATAGGGTGACATGGCTGTGTAAGTTTTACATGGCTAAATTAGGAATGTAAATTTTTTTTTTTCAACAGAAAATTCCTTTCAGATAATAAAGCCCATCCTCAGAGTTGGAATCAGCTGGTTTAAGAGTAACTTACCTTAAGGCTTTTTTGTATGTTTAAGTTAACATAATCCACCACTTTCACTGCCACATATATAAAGAAGAAAAGCAAAGCATATTTCAAATGTCCATTTTTAGAAGCTAAACAGCTCAAAAGTTCCAATGCCAGTCACTGCACTTGTGTCTCCAGACGCCTTAATTCTTTAACCACAAGATCAATGTTTATAATTGGGTTAAAGTACAAGGCCCAGTAAAACAAACAATTGCAAACAAACTGAGGAATAAAAGGCCAAAAAATGGTAACAAAAAGACCCTGGGTTGAGACTTTCCAGAAATGTCTCCACATTCTGTGAGGAATAGTCCTGTGAAAAAGGAAAGGGAGAGGCTTAGAGGAACTTTCCATTTTGTTTTTACCCATTCTAAGAAAAGCTAGTATGTGCTGCAGCCTCAAATGATTTAGCACTTACTCAGGTACCTGTAAAACATCATTTTGCACTCCAGAAAAACTTTCTTAAAATACAGCAATACTGGATTTTATATAAGGAAGCATTAAGTCAATTTATTCAGACCACAAAGCACAGGAAGTTAAAGTGGTCAAATTCCAGATTTGTCGTAGATTATTTCTATGTACCCTGTTCTCTTTTGAAGATGTTCTGCCCCCTAGCTGCTGGCAGAGAGTGAAAACCCAGTATACACCAAAACAAGAATTTCTCCTATGCAAGTGCTAAAAACTATAACAGATCACAGCAGTTATGAAGTAATATTAATATGCTTGAATTAAAGCTAAAGCACTAACTGAAAACAGCAATTCACCTATCAGAAATACTATCAGTGTAACTAAGCTTATTTATGATCCTGAGGACTCATCCTTTAATAACTATGTTGTAAGCATATCATGACAAAATTCTGTAGTTCTCAGCTGACAGCTAATACCATTACCATAAAAGGCAATTCTCAAGGTAAGAGTTAGTATTTACCCAATGGTTAAGAACATGCTTATTACCGTTACTTGCATTTGCTACATCTGATCAGTGAAACCAGCTGTAAGAAACCCTTTCAAGTATTCACAGAAATAAAGATATTCAAGAGTGAGTGCTAGTACATGTGCGGATTCAGATTCACATGTTCTTACTATCCTCAGAGTTGTGGTCAGACACTGTTTTTTCAGTGAGCAACCGTGAAATCGTTAAGACTGTTACTTTCTATTTATAAGGCCACGTACTTCCTACCCTCTTCAACAAGCTCAGTAAGACTTACTTCAGTTCTCTTCTTGACCAGAGCCTCCAAAAGGAGAATAATTCCAGAACAGAGAGCAACATGGCATTTACAATTATAAATCTTGACGTCCAGTAGTGCACATCCAGCCAATCCCAAGCAAATTCAGCTATCAACTGGTATGGCAAAAAGAAATACTTTACAATGAATTCTCTCCACTGTTTCCAAGAAGGATCTTTAAGGTCCTGTAAATTAGGGTAAAAAGACTGTTAATCAATTTCCTATTAAACAGACACAATACTGGCTTATTTCCACTACTCTTTTGTTGAAAATTTGTTTTTTCATACGTTGAAAAAAGTAATTTATCTTTAGTATACTTTCTGGTAGATAATACTATAACCCAGTAATTTCCATTAGATTAGAATAAAACATCACAGACAGCCAGACCTTATAATGCCATTTGTTAAAATACAGGTATTTTGGGTGAACAGCCTTTCTATACTCATGTGAACTTCAAAAAAAATGAGTTTCACAGATTTAAAGTCTTAAAAGCCTTACATCAATCTTATTAAAGGTAATGGTCACAACACTGGTAATCACATACAATAAAAATCAAGAAACTGCTTACTTTGTAGGACTTTTTTTAAGTTGTATTGTAAAGAAATGAAATGATGAATAATTACATCATGTGTTTTTATGCTGCTAGTCTTAAAATGCTTATAACCAAAGCAAGTAGTGTATTTAATGTTTTGAACACTTACTACTAGTTTTGTGACAATATCTTCATACTTGTCTTCTTGCGTAGGGCAAATTGTGTGCATGAAAGGTAGGAAAGCTTCTGCATAATCAAACAAATATAAGTATAACATACTGAGTCTTGGAGAACTCTTCAGTGCATACAGAAGAAAGAGTGATTTTCCTGGATTTACTGCCTGAAAGGTATCAAATTATCAAGTTTCAAACAATGAAAAAATAAAATGAAAGGGAGATGCCAGTTCTTAGATTTTTCTGACAATCATTTTTCAAATGATTATTTTTCAAATACAACAGTTCATTAAACTGAGCAGTTTTTACAAGGGTAATTCTACTACCTTAACACTCCTCCTGGCTTTAAGAGAATTTTCTTTTAAAGATATTATTTGAAAAATACTTAATATACATGACAGACTTTATGTAAAATTTACCTTATATTCCCAAAGGTTCTGTGGTGGTTTAACGCCTAAAGTTTTCACACATTCCAGTTCCGCCATAATAGCTTTTCTATGGTTACCGTTCTCTATACTGTAAGGCTCTTTTGCGAAATCCTCCTCTGTCAGTGTTAGGAGGAGTCTACAAAAGCAGAAGAATTCAGAAGGTAAACAGTGCCTCTTCACCAAAAAGGTATGACTAACAAATCAGCAATTACATACTGAAACAGTAAGCTACTGATAGAAGGTATCACCTGTTGGTTTACATTCCACATCAAGTGTTCTGAATCAACTGCATCTCAGAGCCTGGGTTTTAAATATCCTCCTTTTCAAGTTTTCTTTTGCCTGCTTTCAGCATGCAAATTTATCAGCTTGTTGGCTATTATTGAACACAGTTCTTCAGTACTTCACAGATCTAGTCTGGTCTCCTGAAATCAAACCTAGAGCTCTTGGGTGGAATGCAACAATGCATATAGCATATGCATATTTTCACAAGAAAGAAAAGGTGGGAGGGGTGGATAATACATTAGTAGAATTTTACTTTCAGTATCATTTCAGTCTGCATTGTCAGCATTTTAAAAAGTTCTTAGAAAATCTTCAGTTATCTTGCTTAGTAGCTACTACTAAAGTTTTCAACTACAAGTGTTAAAACTTCCCCTGAATTTTATTCTGATACATCAACAAAATATTCCCACAATCTAGGGAATGAAGTACGGTCATTTCACAATATACCATCCTTAATGAAAGCTATCCAGTGGTCCAATCAAATGATAGCTGTTCTTGACAATTAGGCCTCTCACCTTCCATTCACTTTCTCCAGTAAAAATCTTTCTTTATAATGTGAAGCCCATGGGCCCAGCTGCTCTAGCCAAAGTATCACTTCCTCAGCAGTCCATTTAGCAACAGGCTTGTGGACAAGAAGATCTTCTTCAAATTCTCTGCTACTCCAGTGATATCCAAGTAGAACTACCTATAAATAGATTTTTAAAAAGAAAAAAAGGAAAAAAAAGGAAAAAAAGGAAAAAAAACCAAGAGATCCTTTACCTGCAAAGCAAATATATTAATGATACAAATTAACACTTGGGGCTTTAAGGGGCTTGACATGTAGAATCTTCCATTTTATGGACCCTAGAATACTCAGGTTATAAGAAAGTATCTCAAAGTTTTACCCCATTTGTGTAACTTCTGTTTGCTGTATATTGCAATTGTAGTTCCTGACAGACAACTCTGTTTACTCCGCTCAGCTGAAGTCTCTTCTGTGCTGACAATTTTTTATGTACGTGTAATTTAAGTATATTTGATTACATGCTTAATTAAGTAAATACAGAAAACCAACCAGATGAAACTTACTGCTACACATGTTAAAGCTGTCAGAACGCCTGAGAAAAACCCTCCTCCTCGAGGATTAATTCTTCCTGTGTTTGGAACTGTAGGGATCTGGTCATTCCCATATTTCTGGAAGGTTGCTAAGCTGCGTGCTACATCACTGTTTTGTTGAATATCTTCTTTTCTTTGTTCAATGGCATCAGAAAATAGCTTTTCAATAACATCCCTAATGGGAAAAATATTTGTCATTGTACTACAACCATTGAGGCTTAACACTCATAAAAGGGACTAATTTTTGGATTAGTTTGCCAACCTCTACTAAAGACTGTAATCTTTGAAAGCAAGAAAACATTAGTTTATTAATACTTAGTAAAGTTAAACTCAAATCAATTAATTCCAAACAACATTTTCCTTAGCTTCTAAAGACAGAAGAAGTTAAAATATCACATTAAAAAAAAATAAATCCTTATTTCTTATATAAAACTAGACTTGTCTGTGCTACTGGCAAGCCTCAATTACTAAAAAATGCTAAGCAAAAGACAACATAAGAGCCTACCTCTATTTATTAAAATATTATTAACCTAAGATAAAGTATTATTAACACAAGAACTTGTGGGTAATTCAAGACAGCAAATTGATGTTTCTAGCTTTGTTCTGCAATAAGATCACATTTCTTCCTATAAATAATTCCTATTACAGGAATAATTACACAATTATCAAAGATCATTCTAACTTTGAATTATTAGGAAACAACCAGCTGTATTAAAAGATGCAAGCGTCTCAATAGTAAGAAGGGACCCCTTCTCTCCGTCCCCCAAAAAAATCGGGGCGGGACGGGGGGGGGGGACGGGGGACAGGGACGGGACGGACACCAAAGCCAACCAACCCACCCTTTAGTTCCATGCAGAAAAATGTGCTTGAACAGTTCAGTACAAGTGCAGAACATGAAAGACTTCAGGATTTAAACATCCTTGCCACAGTTCAGATTACCAATAAACTACAAAAATCTGCAGCAAACTCAAGAAACTAGACAACTAATTTCAGTGGTTTTAGAAATTCCAAAATGGCATAGTATACTCACCTGAGGAGGATGTTGACTTTGGGGAATCCTTCCCATTTTTCTCTGCATTCGGGGCATTCATTCTTCTTGGACGATACCCACCACAAGGCTAGGCAATGTCTACAGAAACTATGCCCACAGTTCAGGGTGGTGGGATTGACCAGAATGTCGTAACAGCAGTGGCAAAGGAACTCACTAACTGATATCCGCCGACCGATCTCAGGAGTAGCTTGTGTTTCAACTTTTGCCCTCTCTGTTTCACCTTGTAAAGTCTCATCTTCTTCCATTTTCTTTTATGCCTTATGCAAACAGAAAGCTCTCTTAGATCTTGAAAGCAGGTAAGGAATTACTTCTGTAAAGCAACAAGATAAACCTCATTAAGAAAAAAGTTATTATAAAAGTTTAGAATAGCAAGCAGTATAATTTATCATTGTAATTCTTTTGTTGCTCTGGTGGTTTTAAACTTTTTAACTAACTTCGCTCTCCCCAAAATGAAACATGATCTTCTACTTTTTCAACAACATATTCATTACAAACTACAATCAAAACCAGATTCTAGATGTAAACAGCTGGGCTCAATCTCCCTATATTATCTTTTCCTGTATTACATAACACATGAAAGTGAAACAAAAAAACTCACTATGATTCAGATTACTTTTGACAGTATCTTTAATCAAGGTTTTAGTAAAAGACACCAATCAAAAGAAATATAATTAGAAAATACATATCATAGAGAATACAAAAATAAAACACCAGTATAATGTAATGATCTAATTTACTCCATCACTACTCTTTTCAAGCACATGGAATAAAACATTACTAACAAAGGTCAATGCTAGACATTGCTGTGCAATGTTAAAAAAAAAAATTCGATCCACAAAGTCATATGCTTCAGAATTATAAGGGATTGATCTGGATTGATTTGCTTGCCATCTCAGTGAAGGACTGAACTCTGTATTAACTTTACTGGTAATTACTCTTTGCTAGTATTTCAGCAAATGCACAAATAAGAAGAGTTTAAGATTGTTCCAAGCTTACAGAAAAGATAAACCTACCTGCTTGATGTTCCTACTATATTCTCTCAGGTGGCTGTATCTAGTTTCTTAAGAAAAACACCGATCCAGATCACTTACTTACCAGTCATGATATGTTAGAAGCTATCAAAAACTATAGTTTTCTCCTCTCAGGCACTACCAAACCAAAATATGCTTACACCCTCCACCACGTGTCTCCTGCTTACTACTAAGTTACCATCTTTCCATCCAGATCAAGCACCAAGAGGTAAGCATGCAAGTTGGTAAAGAATAACAATTAAAAAAACCTCAACAAAACAAAACAAAAAACAAGCAGTACAGAAATACAAACCAATAGTGCAACTAGGATCCTCAGACTGCTTACAAAGATGTCTTTTCCTAGCAAAGCAAGGATTGTTGGCTTTCTGAAAGACAAACCTGAAACATCACTTACAAGAGGAGAAATAAAAAACAAAGGTTTGCACCTAAGAACGTTCTTCTAGTTTTCCTAGAAAAGAGAGGCAACAGGATTTCTGTGGGTGCAAAAATATTTCACCACTCAGTCTCTGCACCAAATAAGAGAAGGGTCAGAAGTAGAAAGCTCCTCTCCTGCCTCCTCTTTCCAACTTCAGCCTGCTTCCTCCCTCTGTGCTGCTACCAAAACCGAGGCACCGACGGTTCGGGCCTGCAGCGACGTGACGGTCATTTCCCCCCTCCCCCGCAGGCAAGGCAGGGCCCATCTCGGAGGCGTCACCAGCCCATCCCTTCCTACGCTCCCAGCAGCAGAGGGGAGCCCAGCGAAACGCCGCCGTTCGGGCACCCCCAGACAGCAAGCACAGGCGAAGGCTCCACGGCAGCCCGGCCTGCCCAGCCCCAGCCCCACCGGCGACAGGCAAGAAGCCGCGCCATGCCGTGCCCCGCCCGACTCACCCGCCGGCCGCCACGGGCGCGGCGCGCAGCGGCCTCCCCCCGCCGCTTCCGCACAGCCGCCGCCGCCCTGCGGGGGCGCGCCCGGCCCTGGCGCCGCGCCGCTGCTCCGCCGCGGGCCGGGGGGGCGCGCAGCTGCCGCCGCTCTTCCCACCGCCCTGCGCCCGTCGCCTCACGGGAAAGGCGGGTGAGCGTCGTCTCAGCGGCGGAGGGTTTAGCTCCCAGCGGCCTCCCCCTCCCGCGTCCTGCGACGGGCTCCGAAATGAGAAGGGCACTCGGGTAGGGGTAACCGCCACAGCCTCCTCTGCTGCCGAGCTCCAGCATCGGGCTTATCGATACGGTCTATATAAGCAGAGCCCGTTTCTTCTTCATCTTTAAGCGTTGTATTTCAAAGCTTTTAAAATCACCGGACAGGAACACTCACATTTTTGTTCATACGCTGACTTCCATATTCGCGAGAATTGAGCTACGCTTGGTGAATGTATGTCTACGCACCCGGGTAAACTTCCTTCACAGAAACTTTGCTTAAAGTTTATTTTACAAGTTAAGAACGAGAGGGTTAATCTCAGAAGTAAATTAGACTTTTAGATGCTAGTTTGACTGCAATGCTAACGCATACTGCACCAGGTTGGTTCACACAGAGACTATTTTTACCACGTGAGAGTATATCTATATATACACACATTCACAATTATATCAGTCTCTGTTTTTGACTAGAGTTTAAAGAAAATTGAGTGATTTTTTAAAGTACTGGTGAGATGTATTTTTTGACTGTGCAACACAGTAACATTTTCTTAAAGATTTTGTTCTTACTGCAGATTGATACAAGCTGCAAGTCCAGTTCAAATGACGTTTGAGTTACCAAAACCAAATCATTAATGTTTTAATTATGCCAGCCTATTTCAATAAAGAAAATAATACTCTGTCATTGTTTCCTCTCCCATATTATCCAGAGGACAATTATTACCATGCTGACACATACATAGCTCTGGTTTTGTTTGCTTTAGAACTATCCTAATCAGATTTCTTATGGGACAGAAAAACATGTAGCTGAAAAGTTCGTCAACTGTTTGAGCAATGATCCAATATTTGCATATCACACTTCCATATTTAGTTGTTTTACTTAACAGTTATTGCTTCTTTACTCGCACATGGAGTTCTGTTAGCAAGACTGCAGTATTATTCCTCAGATCTGTTTGTGACAAAAACAATCAAGATCCAATTCTGGCCTTCTTTAATACATTAAAGTAATAAATTAAATACTAGACAAATTTCCTATCCACATGGAATAAACAGGCATTTATGCTCAAGTGTACATGCCATTTCAATATTTTTTTAACAAAAAATTCTAGCTATAATGGTTGAGGGGTCACAGGAATGATTATGGATTCCAAAGTAGTTTTCAGCTTTAGTCAAATACAAATTAAAACACCACTAGCAGCACAGAAGAAGTGCGGACAAGCAGGTAAGTCTGTACAACCTAGCTTGCAAGGCTTATTTTATGAAAAGATCTACCAATGAGCTCATACTTAAGTTTACTTGTAGTTTTACTTAAATATTTGAAGTTAACTCCCAATCAGCAAATCTTTTAACTACCCTAGTATGGAAGTATTAAACCTCTTCTAGATCAGAGAAAGTTCATCTAAATCTACCTTAGTACATGGCAGGTGAAAATGTGGCCCAGAATATTTAGGCCTTGTTCTAGAATCTAGTTTTTTACTACTTTTTTCTGTGTGTGTTTTCACTTAGCTTCACATTAGTAAAGTATGTGAAGTAAATCACAGAATCACAGAATTGTATAGGTTGGAAAAGACCTTTAAGACCATCGAGTCCAACCGCAAACCTAACACTACCAAGGCCACCACTACACCATGTCCATAAGCACCTCATCCAAACGTCTTTTAAATACCTCCAGGGATGGTGACTCAACCGCTTCCCTGGGCAGCCTGTTCCAATGCTTGATAACCCTTTAAGTGAAGTAAAATTTCCTAATATCCAATCTAAACCTCCCCTGGCACAACTTGAGGCCATTTCCTCTCGTCCTTGAGGCCATTTCATCTTGTCCTCTCCGCAGAACATACAAAAGTGTTTGATACAGTCTGTGCTGCAGATTTACGTGATGTTGTGGAAATGTGGCCTTTTTGTTCTAGTTTATAACTGTCATGCATAAAAAAGCAATGTGGTCTTGTAACTAGCTGATTGTATTGCTCTCTCCCAAGAGTACCCAGTAATTTGGAAACCAGCCAACCTTTTCTGCTGTCATTTAAAAACTGAGAGATTTGAAGAACTCTGATTACAAACTACATATTCATAAGTGCAGCTGCTTTAATACATACAGGGAAGAGAACCAAGCAGGTACTTAATTAATTAGGCAAGTATGTTATCTTTTGAAACTAAACAAAAGTGAAGATGTATGCTCTCTGAAACATTTCTTGACATATACAATGGCAAGCAGAAAACTAATTAAGGAAAACTACACAATAATGGGGATT
This sequence comes from Ciconia boyciana, assembly GCF_034638445.1. Taxonomy (NCBI): domain Eukaryota; kingdom Metazoa; phylum Chordata; class Aves; order Ciconiiformes; family Ciconiidae; genus Ciconia; species Ciconia boyciana. The sequence goes on along the minus strand of NC_132946.1, from coordinate 12,297,609 downwards.
AAAACTTGAATAAATATTATGAGAGTTCTAAATTCTTCTTAACACATAATAGCATTTCATTTTTATTGCAATACATTATATACAGGAAGACAGTAAAGAGGAGACTCTTCCTAAAGAGGAACAAAGCCAGAGAATGAGGCACCTGGGCTGTCAACTGCACCATCAAAAATTAGATTTTTCTCCAAACCAGATCTTCTCAGAAAGCAAAAGGAAAGTGAAGTACTCCCATCTACTCAAGCTCTAGTTGTGCAGTTTGGGACACTAGTAATGATAGTGGCAAATGCAAACAGAAGTAATCTAATAGTTAAAAAAAAAAAAACCCAACCCAAAAGTAAATCTGAGGGGATTAATTGGACATTAGACCTTCAAAGAGAAAAGATGTCTAGTATCAAATGGTAGTTCTGACTACTACCAACCAGACAGAAATTGGTTGAGATGGGTAGTTGTCCTAATTCAGCAGAGTACTTTGCTGTTACTGTAAAACATTACTTTGTATCCTATATGCAGGGCACATTTCCAAGATGATAGCACCAGAAAAAAAATAGAGCATACAATATTATATCCAAGGTAAAACTGTATTAACTCATAGTGTGGATTATTGCACCACATAAATATTTTTGGAGGTACTATCACCAGAGTCAATGCTAACTATAATTGTGCTGGTTTAGTCCTGCTATTCAAGTTCTTTACGCTTTTTCCTCCTTCCAAGTTAAAAATCACTTTTTTTTAGTAACTATAACAAAAAGCCAAAAAGATTCACTTAAGTGTTTCAAATTTTCCTTCTAAATACATAATAATACATACATGTTGAAGTAGAAAATGTCTAATCTGTAACACATAATACTTCGATTCCTATTAAGTAACTGCACATTATTACAGCATCTTACATTTCTACTTGCAGTTTAGCTTTATTTTGTAGGTGAATGAAGCAAAGAGTTCCTGGATTTGTCAGCTACTTGGGTAAAAATGTCACGTTTCTAAAAGAGCCATCAAGCCCTTTAAAGTTCCATGAGCACTTTAACTAGAAACTGCAGGAGCATTTCTTAAAAAATAGAGGAGTAAGATAAAAATATTAGGTTTCAGCTAATTTACTTCAAAATAGAAAAATCTCTACTACTATTTTAACTAACCTCATACTCAGCACCATTTAATCATAGAGATGATTTGCTGAGAGTGCATGTAAAGTAAATTTCTTATATTGAAAAGGCAAAACTTAATCTTGAAGAATCTTTAAAATCTCTCTCCGCTCAGTCTTGCATAATTCTCTATCTTCTACTCTATGCAGAAATTACCTCCCAATTTACAGAGAATTTTCCATTTGCTTTCATTCTGCTGGAATTCTGGAAAAGATTCTTTATCTTCTGCGTGAACTCTAAACCTGCAGCACATACGCTAAACTCTGCGTACTGTCCTTGCCCACAACTTCTGCTTTCTGCTTTTGTGCAACACCTGATCTCTTGGGCAGTTGTTTCCTTCCACACCACAGGTGTGGGGACATCTTGCTGGGCGTTGAGCTTTGTTTACAGTTATTGTACAATGATGTGTAAAAAGTGCTGGTTTTATCTTTTTAACAGGAAGACAAATGCTTCTTCCATAATACTTCAAGCCTACTAGTTCCTCCGGACTTTTCGTCATTAAGGCATAATCACCAGTAGTTCTCCACTATCCTCCTGGTATCTCCTCAGCAAATTCGCATCCCTTCTTTCTTGCAGGTGCTAGTCCTGCCTTTCCGGTCTGAAAGGCAAAGACCGTGTTTTCCAACATCCGTGACATTTCAGAACACCCCACAGAAAATCAGCTGGTTTAGGACTCCTTTTCCGCTCCGCAGCGGTTGGCAGGGCTGTCCTCTCCCGCCGTTATCACGACGCGGCAGGCGGCTGAGGGGCACTTTTCAGGCCTAACGGTCCGCGGCAGCAGCAGCAGACCTGCTGCCCTTCACAGGGAGGCGGGCAGCCTTTCCCTGCGGGCGCCGTTCCTCAGCTGCCCCGCCCAGGCAGGGCGGGTCTGGGGCCGTGAGTAGGAGCAAAGGGGCGGCACGCTGAGAGATCAACCCCCGCCCGCTGCCAGGCACCGCCCCAGGAGAAAATGGCGGCCGTCCCGCCCGCCGCCTCAGGGCGCTCACGTGGGCGCTCACGTGCGGCTGGGCGGGAGGGGCGGTTTCCGGAAGCGCTCGGCGGCGGTTGCGGGTGCTGCCGAGCCGGGCCGAGCCCCGGGCGGGCTGGTGCGGGCGCGGGATGGAGGTGATCAGAAGCAGTGAGTGACCAGCCGCCCCTGCGCGCCGTGCTCGGGTCGCATCTCGCGGCCGCGGCGGGAGGCTCTGAGCCGGCGGCGTTAGAGGACGTCCCGGTGTCCCGGCTTCCTTTCGCCAGGCTGGCGGCGGGGTCCGGCCTCAGTCTTTCCTTCAGGGGCGGGGGTCTCCGCTCCTCCCCGCGCCCGTGAGGGACAGCCCTGAGGGGGGAGGTGCGGCGGGCGGGCCTCCGCCCGCGCCCCGAGGCTGAGGGTGCGGCGGGCGGGCCCCGGGGCGGTAGGCCCCACCGGCCCCGGCCCTGCCACCGGCCCCGCGCTCGCCGGCAAGTGCGGGCCGCCTCTGCCCGCCTGAGGGGCGGCGGGCTGCGGTAGGAAGTCGCTAGTAGTCTCAGGTATGTTTTACCCCTTTACCCGCAGATTTTAAGGATAACCTGAACAAAGTTTATGAAGCCATTGAAGAGTCGGACTTCCTGGCCATTGATGGGGAGTTTTCAGGTACAGTCGCGCCTGTTTTGTGTTTGTGAACTGTTGGCAATATCTGTGTGGGGTCCCAGGTGCCTGAGTTTGCTCATGTAACGTATCTCAGCGTTGGCTTGAAACGGCTAAAGCTAAGGCTACCACAGAATGATTAAGCCACTTATGTGTGCAATAGCAAGGTTTTGGTCAAGGAAAGGTAAATGTCATATACATGTTGTACTCATGCTGCTTCTACTTCCTCCCCACAGTAATCTTAGCATGTTAATTGATTTCAGCTGCAGCTCAGGAAAAAAGATTTTCATATGTGTCATGAAAGCAAGAGATTGGAATAGATAAGGGAGGCTCTGCAAGTGTTTGGACAGGGAAAGACAGCAGTAAGAACTTTGGCATTTGTAAACTCTGAAGGATCTATGCATCGGAGAGATGCGTTAATAAGTGCTTTAGCTTTGGGATATGGAGTTCAGTCAACCATGAAACATAAATGTGATCAGGATTAGGTTTTGTTAGATGTGGTGTTTATGGAAATATGGTTGTTATTTGTATTGCTTAAGGTGACTAAGCCATTCAATAAATCTATAGACAGCACTCTTTCCATTTTTAGTTTGACTTTGATCCTGCATTGTGTTGTAAAGACCCGTCAACATTATGTTACTGGTAGATCTTTTCATGTTACTGTCATTTAGAATAGGAACCAGAGCAGCAGAGCTTTACTGCTAGAACACTACCATTAAACTGGGTGGCTTTTATGCTAAGGTGCATACTTTTAGGAAGTAGAAAATCTTTCTCAACTGAATTAATCTTAACATGTACTTTCAGTGAAAACATTTTTATTAAATTGCCAGTTGTTGCATTTCTTTGCTGTGGCTAATTTTGAAAAGCTTACCCAAAGCAAAATATGTTTCAGGGATCAGCGATGGGCCTTCTGTTAGTGCATTAACCAACGGCTTTGACACTCCAGAAGAAAGGTATCAGAAACTTAAAAAGGTAAAGTGTTTACCTTGACTAAAATGAAAATGCTGAAAAAAGGTTAGAACTCCTTAGTTCAGAATGGAGCCAATGTAGGGAAATATGACAGAGGTCTGTAAGATTGGCGTAGAGCAGACAGGGATTGCTTGTTTAATTGTCTCTACTAATACAAGAATTGGGCAGTGTTGTGTTAAATTTGCAGAACTCATGGTCAGAACAGACAGATTCCTCATGCAAGAGTTAGTAGATGTGTAGAACTTGTTAAAGGATGTTGAGAGTGTTAAAATTTATCATTTCAAAGCGGGACTGGATAAGAGAACTTCAGTGACAGAGAAACTACATCAGGATGAGGGTCCTTCCCAAACTACCTCCCCTGCTAGCATGTACTCTTCCTAACAAAACTTAAATGCCAGCTGTCACCACCACCTCTTGCCTCTCTGCAGCCCCCCCAAAAAAAAGGTGCTGGAGGGCATCGAAAGAGTTATGAAGAGTAGCCAAATGACCACAGGAGACAACGTACGGTGTGTGAGAGTCAAAAGGTCAAAACTGTGAAGTTTTGGGTTGTGGGTTTGGTGTATGTTTGTTTTTTTTTTTTTTCATAAGGGAAAGGAATAAGAAAAGAGAAATGCTAAGCATCTCAGCATATGCTGTTTCCTGAAGTGTCCAAGGAGTCAATAAATGCTATTTAGTAATATTGATGAGGGAATTACTGGTTAGTGCTCCTACTGAGAAACTGGCAAAAACTGGGGAGGAGGGTATAGCTAAAAAAAACCTCCAAACACTAAAGGAGACAATAAAAGCAGAGACCAGTCCCTGAAGAGCATCCAAGAAGCTAGAGGATGCCATAGTCTGTTAATCTGTCTGAATATGAGCCTTTGAGAGCTTCAGGGTAGCTGATGATTCAGGCTCTTCAGGCGCAGTCAGTCTCCGTTGCTCATTGTAAGAGGTCTGGTGTATCAGAAGCCAGCCCCAAATTCTTTGTTGTCACCTTCTTAAAACTTAACTTTTACCAGCTAATAAATTAACTTGATGGTTGATATTTTTGATCTTTATACTCAAAGATAAGAGAACTAATTTTATATGTCCTGTTGCCTCCCATTCCCCCACCCCCCCACCCCCCCCGTGATAGAATTGAATAATCCTATGTCGTCTTTGTGTTTAAAATGGGTGTATGGCCCTCGGGAAGAACGAGTCTTTCAATGAGACCACAATGCTTCTTCGTTTTCTTGTACACTTGCAGTGGTGTTAAAAACCTTTCCGATATTTATCCAACAATTGTGAAATACTAGAGGGCATGATGATAAAGTGCCTAGTGACTATGCTAGTACTTCTATCACATTATCCACTGTAAGCCACATGGATCAGAAGAACATTAAATGTATTATTACATGTATTTGAAAACTATATACAGCCAGTTTCCCTCAGCCTGCTCCCACACCATGGGGAATGTAAATAAATGTTGAGAAGGAGGACTGACAGCTGCTTTAGATGCAGCATCTCTTGTGTGTGAGCAATAGGTGGAGAGAGATGGGACTTCCCTCAGTTCTTGTCTGTTTAGGGAACGGAAGTGCATACTACAAGTCATCTTTGGGTAGTAACATGAGTAAATGGAGATGAAAACTAGTTGAAAAACTCTGGTGTATTTACTTCAAAATTACCAACAGAACAAACATTGGTTAAGATTCAGATTTGCTTAATTTTGAAATGGAGAGAAATCATATTTATTGTGGATGCACCCCAGTTATCTTTAAATGTGTACGATTTTTATTCTCATTCAAAGTTTTCTTTTCCTTTCCAGCATTCCATGGATTTTTTGCTCTTTCAGTTTGGCCTTTGCACTTTTAAATATGATCACACAGAAGAAAAGTATGTTATTCTCTTATTCCTTGTTTTCTTAATTGAGAAATTTATGAAGTAATATTGATAAGCTGTAATGACATGCAACTCATCTTTTTCACAGGTATATAATGAAGTCATTTAATTTCTATATTTTTCCAAAACCCTTTAACAGAAGTTCACCAGATGTCAAGTTTGTCTGTCAGGTTAGTAGAAAAGCAAGTTTGATTTTGGTTGGTTAAGGTATACCTGCAGCAAACTTCTAAAAAATATTTGCAGGAAAACTCTACATCATTGTAGAGAGAGGAGTGGTTGGTTCTTTTAACAGCTTAAAAGGCAGATAAACATAAGTTTCTGGGGTTTGTTTTTTTTCTTATAGAAGAAATAAGCATCAGTTAAGAGCAATCCCTAAAAGTGAGCTTTAAGGGAATATCTTTGACTTGAGTTTTTAAATCTTGTTACACATTACATCGTGTGGTTTCTGGACTTGGAGATAATGTTCCAAACCTGGCAAGATGATTCTATTTTTGTATTCCTTTTTTGTCTGACTTCCTGCTCCCTTGCTTTTTCTGTTTGATCCTTTATTCCCATCTACTTATCTCACTTTCACTGCTTCCTGAGCTATTGCCAGCATTTTTCTGGTCTCAGATTTGTTCTCCTGAACCACATTTTGCTTTCTTTAATTTCCACTCTCCACAGAGCTCGTTCTTTCATCTTTATCCCTTCAGTGTATTTATTGTTTTGGTACTTTATGGAAGTTGAAAATAAATAACAAAAGTAGCATAGCGTAAACTTGCTGTGGCTTCTTTAGGGTCACGAACTTGGTTGCTCTTGACTTTGGACCTAGTATAATTTCTTAAGAAGTGTAAAATTTATCTTTTTATGCCACAGATACAGTTGCCAATTGTAACGCTATTTTCTTTTGTTGCAGAGTTCAAGTATAGATTTTTTAGCAAACCAAGGATTTGATTTTAATAAAGTTTTTCGCAATGGTGAGTTGTTTTTGTTTTTTCTCTTTCTTTCAATGTCTGCAAAACTTATGATGACATCTTTCTTCATTTTCTGCAAAAAGAAAGAAGCAGCCATTCATGATACTCTCTTAACACATAATGAAGTTCTTAGAATTATTCTTATCTGATCTACAATTGTGCTGATAGTTACTCCCTTTCAAAAAATTAATGGTATAGATTCAACAGAATAGAATCCCTATTTAGTTAAGTGCTTAGTTGTTTATTTTTGTTTGGTGGCTAAACATAAATAGGTAGATTAACAAGTTATGTAGCTGTGTAATGGATCAGTAATGACATTTTAGAAAAAATATCAGTGCATTGTAATAGGTGCTGCTGTGGTCTATTATTAAAGCGATGCAGATAGCAAGGAAGAGGAGTGCTAAATATTTTTGTAATTGTGATCTACAGCTGTGCAGTCCTCAGGCTCGTGCCTTGTGCAGATGAGGCATATAGCTCTTAAGAGTCCAATGGTACCAGCTCATCTGGCATGTGCTAGAAGGAAGCCTGTATATGCACAGATAAAAATGGGGTCTAGAACAGATAACTGAAAGGGAAGGATGTGTTTTGAGCCTTCAGGGGTGTAACACTGGTAAATGCTTGGTTAGTAATAAGTCTTTGCTAAATCATACCTCCCTAATTTGTCTCTAATTATGATGAGCTTTTAAATGTCCTTTTTTTTTTTTTAGGAATTCCATATTTAAATCAGGAGGAAGAAAGACAGCTGAGGGAACAGTATGATGAAAAACGTTCTCAGGCCAATGGTGCAGGATCACTGTCATACATTTCTCCTAATGCCACAAAGTGTCCTGTAACAATCCCTGAAGATCAGAAAAAATTCATTGAGAAAGTAGTGTAAGTAAAATTGTTTAATATCCTCTGATGTTGTTGAAACTAAAACATGAACAATAGTGACATGTTCATATGTTGAAGCTATTTTTATTAGTTCAGTAGTTGTGAAATAGATCTCTTTTTTTTATGAAGTGTTTTCTTGTCTTTTGGGGAGAGCTGTAAACATCATAAAAAGAAAACAGTAGATATAGAAGGAAATAATTTATTTCTTCCAGGGAACAGATAGAAGACTTATTAAAGAATGAAGAAAATGAAAGTTTGGAAGTGGAGCCATGTACAGGGTCAGTTTCTGAAATTACATATCTTGTAAAAAAATTACTTATTTTGGCCATACAGAATTAGGGGAGTGACAAGGAAGAAGAATATCTTTACTTGGTTTAACTGTAGCAAAATCTACATTTGACTAATCTCTGAAGGTTGAGAAAACATGGTAACTTATACAGATGTCATACTCTCCTTTGAGCCATAACTTCTGCATGTAGTGACAACATATTTAAGTGTAGCCAAGAAGTCTTGCATACGTGAGTCTTCTTTTGCTGTTGCTGAAGTGCTCCATAAGCCTTGGATATCTATTTTATAAACAATTTTCTCAAATCTATTGAGCTATCAGTTATTCATAGTTGCCACTGTGTATTGAAACTGTTTTTAGTGGGTCTCCTTCCCAAAGTCTATTTAGCTTTGGAGTCCACATGATTGGAGAGTATGATTATTAAAAAAAAAAAAAAAAATTAGAAATACTAGAACATTGTGAAGCTGGTGGTAAGGTAACATCACTGTATCTGTATTCAGTAATCATGACTACAGAATATTTGCTTATGAGAAAATATGTGGATAACTGTACAAAATAGTGTAAATGCCTTAACAGCTTGGCAACAGAACATCAGAATTCAGTAAAACCCTTCCAAGCCTATAGGTTCTGGTAGCAGTGACTTATGCTTTAAAAATCTTTCTACAAATGAACATGGAGCTGGCTTTGTGAACATTATTACTTTGAAACACTTTTGTAAGTGGAGTATTAGTAACACAATTGTCTTTTGATTTCAGATTTCAGAGGAAGTTAATTTATCAGACCTTGAGCTGGAAGTAAGTTACTGATAATACTGCCTTACTGTATATTTTTAGTATTTCAGATGAGAAATCTAGGTAAGGTCTGATCTACTTAACCTCAGAGGTGATTAATTTAGACTTTTTTTTTCCCCTTTAAGAGAAGACTTCTATAATGTTCCGAAGATAAGTTGCATTAAACTGTTTTGTGATGATTCGTTTGAATATTTTAAAGCTTAGTATTTATTTTATCATTCCTATCTAAAATCTGTGAATAGAACAGCACAGCCTAGAATTATGTAACAAATGCAACTTGACAGGTTTTTAGTGAACAGAAAGTGCATGTGCTTATACAGATTGTGGGCTTTACTTGAAAAACTACTAGTTCTATAGTAGGTACGGGTATGTTTATAATTTTCTGTTAAAAGCCCAGTATAAGCGTTTCTGATTACTTAAAAATCTTAATTCTGCTAGTAATTCTCTTCTCCTTTTTTGGCTTACTTTATCCCTCATCTTTGCCTAAATATATCCCTTAAGGCCTTAGGAGAAACTGTAAGGCCGGAGAGATGAGATTTTTCATTGTTCTGACTGCTCTAGTAAAATGTGGAAAATACAGTGGAAATCTTTTTTTGTACATTTAGTTAATTCAGTGTTGCAACAATATCTGGCACTCTGTTACTTACACTGGAAGTGGGTAAAATAAAGCTTCTGTCTATAAAATGGAATCTCAAGAAGTGAGCTTGAGAACTAATCTGAAAAAAAGAGGTCTTTTCAAGAATTTTTCTATGTGGATTTTTTAATATATTGATAGAATATCTATAGCTTCCAGTAGCACATAGTGTTATGTTTCTCTGACACTAATTCTTGCATCTTCTCCCAGTGGATGGAAGAGTGTGTTAATGAATTGTAATTTTTTTAACATTCAGCTGTGTTACTTTATGTGTATACAGCTGTGTACACTGTGTGTGTATATTGGTGAGAGAAAGCAAAGTTGTGAAGTCAGCATGGAGATAATTAAAGCAGAAAACAGTGAGGTTATTGATTGCCCTTGTCCTGAACTCTTCACAGGTCATTTTCTCTATTGAAGTGTTCTGTTGTGCAACAGTGTTTTGATGCATCCAAGGTTTGTGACATGAAACAGCTTGAAAGTGAGGTCTAGGTTCAAAATGATGTGAGAAGTCAGGGTGTAGAGGACACAACAGTACTGTGGTATGTGTTCTCTAGTACTAGTTTTAATAGTAGCTAGAGGATGATGGAAACCTGCTGGTTCTGCGGTGGTTATATAATGGTGGTTAGTTTATTATGATGGGAAGATCAGAGTAATATTTACTTGTTAAGTAGTGAAAGACAATATTCTCTGACCTTACTATTGGTTGGATTCTCTGTGGCTTTGTGTATGGTAGTACTTTGGTTATTAAATGTGATTGTGGCAGAGTGATGCAGTCCTGTAGCAGAGGTAATGACGTTTGTATTAATATTTCCTATTAGAGCTTACTGTTAGCAGTAAGTTCAGGGTTGTTTATAAATCCTAGAATAAGTGACATATTAAAGGCATGCAGTCACCAAAGAAGCTGTCTTCTGGCTGCAAGTAAATGAGAGCTTTCTCACCAATGTTTTGGTTTTGGATTTCTTGAAAGCAGAGATTCTAGATTGTGATGAAATATCTAGATGGTGTTTACTTAATATTACTAAAATAAGAAGTTATAGGTTCCAGAGCAATAGGATGGGAAATTGCATAAGAAAATACATTTTAGTGCTAGTTGCTGTTAGGTAATGTAAGGAGTCCAATTTAACTAGCCTATTGCTTCAAAGTTTCCATTATTTTAAATTAAAAAGGAACTTTTAATAGTTCTTTTGCACTTAAGACTTATAGTAATAATGAAACATGAAATTACTGAATCACTGTTGTGGTTTCAATATGCTAAATGCAAAATTAATAACTACTTACATTTACTTTTCATTTGTTTTGATGTAGGTATCCAAAAGGTATCCATGTTGAAACTCTGGAGTCAGATAAGGTAACTAGGCATGTTACTGCCTGTAACATTTGTTCTGTTTAAAGGAAATTGTATTTCTGAATTTTACCAACCCTCCTAACTTTTACATCTAGCTAGAGCTCTATTATGCAAAATGCAAAACCTTTTAAATGTAATACAATGAACTAGTTTCTAAACATTAAATCTGACCAACATATGAAGTGTAAGCATGTATTTGTGTGGCTTAATATATATATTTTTTTAAAGGATACTAAAGTATCCTAAGATGTAGTGGGTCTGACGTTCAATATTGGTGAAAAGTAAGTCTATTGGTGAAAAGTAGATCTTGATCTTAGAGGAAAAATAGTGGCATCACATGCTGTATCCTCACTTCCCAGCACAAATCCCTGCTTCAAAGGATATTTGAAATCCACTATTTACAAGGAAACACTGATAACCTTAGAAGTAAAAAGTGGATTTAGTAAAAGTTAGGTGTGGTGGATGAATCTAATACAGCTTTTTAAAGTAGGCTTTTGGGAGTAGGTGATAAAGTGATGCTTACAATAGAAATAGTCATGTTGCCAGGTAACTGCTGCTGAGGTATGACTTAATTTTCTTTACAATGTAAATGTACAGAAACTTGCAGTGGTCTTAAATATGAACTGCTCGGAGTCATTCCTCAAACTGTAATTTTTTTTTCTTTTAGAAGGAGAGATATATTGTTATTAGTAAGGTAAATGAAGAAGAACGAAAAAGAAGAGAACAGCAGAAACAAGCAAAAGAACAGGTAAATAAGTTGCATTTCATTAGTTTACATGAAAGAGGGAGGGGGATAATCTATGACTTCAATCAGCTATGCAAAATTGTGTGATAGCATTTGGTAATATTTCCCTTTTGTTTGACTGTGGCTGTTGTCTGAAATTGATCCTGCAAATTCTACCAGATAATTTAGGCTTTGCAATAGAGCAAGAAGAGTTGCAAGACACTCTACAAAATTTTAAAGAATGAGTAATTGTAGAATACTGAACCAATATTCTGGAGCAGTGAATTCCTCCTTATATGAATCTGCTCTATCAGAGAAGCATGGTCTAGTAACAGGAAACATCAGTTGATTGCATTTATCAGTGCTGTGTAACAATAGTAATTGCAAAAAGTCTTGCAGAAGTTCTCGAGCAAGTTTTCACGTTATTTGGATTCACAGTCTGTTCTTGGAGTAGTACTCTTACAAAACTTGCTTGCTCTTAGTTGTCTGAGTTAAAATGTCGTGTACAATTAATATGACATCTGACTTTTCTTGATAGAAACATGCTGCACACGACTACTCTAGTAACAAGTTGACTGGAAGGTCATGTCTGGTATATTCAGGCACTCTCAGCATTGTTTATGGGACTTGATATTTTTTGCTTAGAGTCTGACGCAAATTTAAAGAAGTCATGAGACTTGAATTGTGAGAATTCTTGATCACACTCGTGATTTGTGCTTACATGTGTCAAGATAAAGTCAGCTTGGGTGGAGCAAACAGTGCTTGAATGCAGAATGCTTCTTAAGAGGGAAAGAGATATCTAACAGAGACCTCAACTAATGTGACATCTCTTTTTCTAAAAGGCAAGTTGGGGACAATTTACTACTATGGTAGCTTTTTCTGAAGCAGTCTTTATAGGTGTATTACTCACTCTGACTAGTGGCATTCAGAGCTGAACTAGAATAACAGTGAATGTTTTTATTGAATTTCACTTCTGGTTGAACAAAGACAAGTAATGCAAGGCAGAAATTACTTCCCTAGACCTGAAAAAGAAAAATCTGTTACAAAAAATTCCTTGAGTGAAACTAAAATAGAGGCTGTAGTCAGATCCCCTCAAACCAATCTGAGTCAGTTTAAAATGTGTAACTCACATTATATAATATCGTATTTGTATAATATTGTAGTTGTATAATATTTTGTATTTTTGTTTATATAAATAGTGAGGAATGTTTCTTCCCCAATCTCAATGTTAGCATAAAAATACAATCTGATTTAATATCAATAACAATCAGGATTCAACCTGTTGCATCTGATAACAACGTATGTAAAAAATATGGCTGAATATACCTAGCTTAATTTCAGTATTTTCTTCAGCTGTTTGCAGTCTAATAGCTGTTGAGCACTATTGGAGATACTGTATTGACAATGAACTGACTCCAGCTGTATTGGTCTGGTTGGGATGAAGTTAACTTTCTTCATAGCTGCCCATATGTTGCTGTGCTTTGCATTTGTGGCTAAAACAGTGTTGATACCATACAAGTGTTTCGGCTACTGCTGAACAGTGCTTGCACAGTGTCAAGGCTTTCTCTCTCTATTCGACCCTCCCCCAAAAGCAAGTAGGCCGGGGGGGGTGGGCAAGAGGTTGGGAGGGGATGTTCGTGGTTATGGTGTTTATCTTCCCAAACAACCTTTAAGCAAGCTGAGGCCCTGCTTCCCGGAAAGTGGCTGGACATCTGCTTGCTGATGGAAAGTGGTGAATGAATTCCTCTTTTTGCTTTGCGTGTGCAAGTAGCTTTTACTTTTCTTACTAAATTTGTCATTATATTGATCCACAAGCCTTTTTGCCTTCCTTTTGAATTTCTTTTCTCTCTCTTTTTTTTCTTTCTTTATTTTTTCATCATCCCTATCCCCTAGGAAAGGGGAGTGAGCAAAAGGCAGAGTGGGTGTTTGACTTCTGGACAGGGTCAACCCACCACAATAGCTTGTGATTTGTCCTACTTTACAGTGAACTAGAGCTACATATAAAACTGGAATTCTGTCAGCAGCATCCTGCTTTGACCTCATGTATCTTCCAAATATTGACATTTCCTCTGTGGTCTGTTCTTGGTTATGTCTGAGAAACAGTTTGAGCCAAACTGGTGCATCTGCCAGTTTGCAGGTACAGTTTTGACAATATTTGTATTTATGTTTCACTAATGTCAGAATCTTTGTTTACAGGAAGAATTGAATGATGCGGTAGGATTTTCCAGAGTCGTTCATGCCATTGCTAATTCTGTAAGTTAACGTGATTTTTTTATGTACCTTTGGTTGTAAGAAAAAAATTTAATTAATTCAAAGAAAGAATTCTTTTGCTGTTACATTTTGGAAGATAAGATTAAATACAAGTCAAAGTGGCTTTTTTTATCTTTTTTTTTTTTTGAAGTTGATGTTGCTTCATGTTTTACAATGGTTGAGTATGGTAGGTTAAGTAAGCTCTTAAACTAACGACATGAACAACTTCTCTATCTGTAAGAGTCAACAATACCAATTTCTTAGGGCTGTTAGCAAGATTCTCTTAAGTAACTAAGCTTTGAGGGCTTTTTTTTCTCTGTCCTGAAAAGATTGTTGGTATCTTTTTCTCCTGGCAGTGAAAGGCTTAATCAGAGATGGTCATCTGGTTCTCTTCTACTTACATAGTTAAAATAGGCTATAGTTTTACATCTGTCCCCTTCAGCCCTATTATTTTCATTTAGTTGTTACAGCCTGCTGTGTAGAAAGAAAATATGTCTGCATGTTGTTTTCTCTAGCAAATGGAGGATGCAGGGAAGCAGAAAAGGTTACCATGCCAAATGAATCAAAATTAACATGTAAAAAATTTCTTGTACTTTTTCAAGAAGGAACTTGCTTGTACAACATCTGGCATGAAACGTTCTGCACTGTGAGAAGCCAGATCATGCCCCTAATAACTATCGTGTATTACAACCATAAATAATATATTGTGAGTTGTTGTACAAGTTGTAAATTAAAAGGTAGTGGACTGAGAAATCACTTGACTTCAATCTTAGTTTCCAAATGTAATGTATTTAAGTTGTAAGTAGCTGTTCTAGTGCATCTTCTCAACATTTCAAGCTGCTGCTGAAGGCTGCGATAAGTGGTTGGGCACAGAGGAAAAAGGAGTGGCTGCTCTGAGAGAATGGAGGAGTCTGTGTGGCAGGCAGAGAGCAAATGGGGAGGTTTGACTTGTATTTGTTCCCAGCTGCCCTCAGCTAGTGTCTGGGATAGGTGCTTTTCACAAATTGCCCTTACCGTGGCCGTGATTGGAAGTGTAACTAACATTTAATGTTCTCTTCACAGGGCAAGCTTGTTATTGGGCACAATATGCTACTGGATGTTATGCATACCATACACCAGTTCTACTGTCCCCTACCTGATGTAAGTAATCTTCTGAGTGTTCAGATGATGAAATAAATGCCTTAATGTATTTGTCTTTAGTCTTATCTCCAGACTTTCTTGTGAATGGAAGCATATGACAGTCTGTTAAGAACAACAGAAAAGTATTCAAAAAGAACAATTGTTACTTCTGGGCTACTGCCTTATTTTCTTAAATCTTAATGTAGAAAGCTTAGTTGGATTGAACTCTTCTCCCTTAGATTTTTAAAATGTTCAAATTAAATGTTGGACTTGAATTGTGGTTTCTGCTCATATCTGTTAGTCCTTCAGAAACTGCTTGGATAATGGCAGGTAAATTTAACTGACTTGTTAAGATAGTGGTTTGGAGCTTCAGCATTATTGTGTGGCATTTTTCCCCCTGTAGTCTACAAAGTGGGAATACATGTTTTCATATAATATAATGCAGTTAATAGAATAATAAGAAATCTTGTAGCAGGATGATGTTCATTGGGGTGAAGAGGTGGAATGTCTGAGTAATTGGAGGGAGCATACTTTCATAACTGCAGTAGGGCAGTCTAACAGTTCATGACTGCAATAGTCTAAGAACTAAGTTAAACTAAGCAATGCATTGGCACCGAGGACATTGTCTGAAGGAGCCAAAGGTCTCATTGGAAGGATGGCCCACATATAGTTATATTACTTGCAGTCCTCAAGGGCTTGTGGGTGTTATGGGAAAGACTTGACTATGAGATGGGACAAAGAAGTTTGGGACCTGTTTGGATGGTGCTGGAACATAAGCAGTTGTCAGTTGTTCCTGTACTTTTGAAACTGGGAAGATCTAAACCTGTAGGCAGGCAACTGTCCACCTGGAGTGACTGCTTATATTCCATTGACATATTACATGCTGGGAACATTTAAGTAAAACTGTTAACACAGCTGGAATTAGAGGTAGTCTAGGTTACATAATAGGATAGGGTATTGGAGGTGATAGAACATTTCTCTTACGAATCACAGACAAATTAGAAATAATTAGTCTGTAGTTCTATGTAAGTGCAGGTGGTATTTATGGTAATGCTGGCAAATACATCTCTTATGAGATGAGAATTCAGTCACTGTATATCAATTTTAGAAGCTGATTAGATAATTGTAGCTATTGCTATCTATCATCATGAGACTGATAAACAGTTAACTTATTTGGATTTTATCTTCTGGTTTTATGTTAAATTAGGACCTAAGCGAGTTCAAGGAAGTAACATCATGTGTCTTTCCCCGGTAAGTTCTTAGTTCAAACTTTCAACTGTTTTAGTATTGTTTTAGCAAGCTGATATTGTTTGTTGTAGCCCTGTAACCTAGCTGTTACTGGAAGTAAAAATGGGAACAAGTTAGATAAATACAGTTTTTAAAGTATTATGTAGCATCCCTTTTTCAGAAAAGCAGTGCTATTGTTCTACTTCTTGGCAAAAGATACTGCTTTGCTACCGCCTTGTTTTTGACATGATGTTTGGTGTTTTGAATTTGCACTACATTTGGAACAAGATTTATTTGCTACTTGTTTGCATCTCTTGGTATTGCATAGTTGCTGTCCTTTTTCATGCTGAACAAAGCCAAGGAGTGTTTTGGCTGCTCTAAGATTTGAGAGTAATTTTTCAGTAGGGAGAAACTGCTGTTTCCCAGCTAATACACCAAAACATTTTTGAGGATTTGGCAAAATGGATGTTCTTCCATTTCAACTTATTTAGCTCTTACTTTGTTTCTAGGCTATTGGATACTAAACTGATGGCAAGTACACAACCTTTTAAGGTAAATTAATATACTATTATAAACTGATTTGAAGATACAAGTTTGCATTAGGTGTGTACTGAAACAAATGTGTTTTTTAGAGAAAAATGTCTAACAATGTTTTCTGTGATGTTCCTTTTTTGTAAAAGAATGATTTTTCTTAACGCCTTATCTAAACTTACAAAACATTTAGAATATAAATTTTACTTTTGTACAAGTGACTCCTGTGTTTGTTGCAGTTTTAAGGTAACTTGGCAGCTTTGAATTCCAAAATATGTACAGTTTTTGCTACTTAAAATGTGATTAGCAGATTTTTTGTCTTGTAAATTAGCATAAGACTGCATGTCTCCTGAGGAGGAAAAAAAGTGTTTTTCGTGAACAAATAGGACCCGGAAGCTGCTTATATACTCAAAGCTTTAGAATATTGTGAATGCTGACTTAGATTTGTCTAGAAAAAGGTGCTTTAACATCATCATGAGGTTCTATTGTGGCCTGCTGTTCAGTGGGTAGTCAGCAGGAGAAAAAAAATTACAGGTTTCTCTTAAAACCTCTTGCAGCATGAGTTTTATTCTTCCAAAGAAGTATTGAGATTAGTGATCATACTCTCTTGCTTTCCTGTGTGCCTTTGGAATGAATGAATTGAAAATCATGCAGATGAAGCAGCATCTATCTTTCTGCATACCTCTCTGACTTTAGAGCATTGCATACCAGAAAATCTCATTAAAATTTACTTAGTAGATATTTTCAGGTTTGTCTGGCATAATACTGTAGTAAGAATAGAGGCTTTTGTATTCTGAAAACTAATAATCCTGCACAAGTTTTGTGTTTGGTACAGTTATGTTGGCATTTGTAATTTTTACAGTAGATACTTGGGGTTTAGGCTATTGTTATCAAATGGTGCTTTGGGATGGCAATATAATGCATCATTTGTGCTTGTTCATTGTACTGAGTTCTTGATAACTTTTCAGACCGCAGACTTGATGATAACTGTAAACAGCTGTCTTGATTTAGAATCAAAGGAAATTTGGTCCTCAAATTTCAGACAACTTTAAGAAAGACTGTGCAATATTTTTGGTTCTCTCTTGCTATTGATTCTGCATGTTTTTTGCATTGTACTGATTGACAAAGTATATTTGATTATTCAGAAAGTTTGGTTTGAAGAAATGAATAATCTATATATCTCTTTGTGACATTTTATATACGTATATATAGATTCGGTAATGCAACTTAGCTAAGCTGAAGTGTAGGAGCAGCTTTCTGATTGTCAGGCTTCTTTCACTGTCTTTGTATTATTTTAAATCAGCAGTATTTACACTTATAAAACTATTCAAGACTGTCCAGTCAGCAAGCGCACTTCAATACTCACTTTGAACGCCTTCAACCATATTTAGGATATTTTGCCTTGCTGTTTGTGCTGCCTTTTCACCTGCCACATGTACCATGCATGGAACCAGATTCCAATAGAAATATTACTTTGGCATGATTCATCATCAAGGATTCTGAAAAGTATTAATAAATGCTTGTGACTCATAGATATTGTTGTAGGTGAGGCAAGTCAACTTTTTAAAACTTGTCTTGACGGACTTTTCTGGTGTATTAGTTTGAAATGAGGCTGTGTATAAATCCTTAGAGAACACAAGGTGGCAGCAGTAAATACTTATTTTATCCTATTTGATTTCAGTTTCCAGGGAAAATGTGCTTCGCATTGGCAGTTAATGGTGTCTTTTCTTGCAGGAGATCATTAATAATACATCCCTTGCAGAACTGGAAAAGCGTTTAAAAGAGGTTCCATTCAGCCCTCCTAAAGTTGGTAAGGATATATCAAAATGGTCTTATTTCTGAAATGTTTTCCTCTTTCAGAGGAAAGGAAGTGTTTTGATTATTTTTGTTCTTGGTCTGAAATGTAAATTTCCCTATTAGTACTTAGTGTTTTGATGAAAGGGACTTTAAACATGGGCAGTATACATATAGTGCAGTTGTTGTGTTTAGAACTATTAGTGGAAACCAGTAGGAATCCTTCCACTTTATTTCAGATAATAGAAGAATGGATGTATTCAATGAACAACAGTTTAATCATCTAATTATGACATTTTGGTTTTTAGCTTGATTTTTGATGAGTAACTTGAAATTGTTTTAAAACTGTTTCATTTGGTTATTATTGTCCTTCAGATCAAAGCCAGAGCACTCTAATAGGCACTTGGACAAACAATAAAAAGATAACTTACACAGTAGTGACTAGTTATGTGTGTTCTAGCAATTATTAAAGTTCCTTTAGAGCTTTCTTTGCTTTGAGGTGAAAGAAAGGATATTTAGTCAAAGGGCAAGCTTATCTCAAGGTTCTGGAATTTTTCTTAAGCTGCTGATTTAGAAAAGGGAGAGCAATATTGAACAGTAGAGTATATTGGAAGGGAAAGTCTCAATGCTTAATCAAAAACAAGATGAGTGATACTTTTTTTTTTTTAATATTACTGAATGTGCAGAGCAGATGCACTTAAGCTGTAGTAACAGCACAGATAATAAGATGGATAATGTACAACCTTCTTGGACAATGAGCAGGAGCTGTTGGTGCCTAGACCTAAGTAATACCATGCATATGGAGTGTACAGTTATTGCATGCAGAGCTTTTAGTGGTGTATCCTCTGTAGCTTCTTCTCGGGTTGTAACATAATTTGGCACCTGTCAGGTACTATTTTTTGCTTATGTAATAAAAAATAATAATTTTACAAAATTTTTTTTTCTTGAGTATGACCAAAATATGACCATAACAGTTAACTGACTCAGAAGTGTTAAAATTTAATCAGAGATGATTAATGTGGTTGAGAACATCCGAAGCAAAGCATGTTTAAAAATACTAGAATACTTTTGTTAACTGTTCATTTATGTTTTCTTTTGGATATGTGTCTATTAAAAAGAAAATTAAGTTAAGCACTAAGAAATGAACTTTTCAGCTCAGCTTGTATAGTTTGATGTTGTCTCAATCTCAGACAACTATTTTTTAAATAGCTATTACAAGGGCTCATCTGAAAAAAGGCCTGATGTTTTGCTACTCTAGTTTTATATATAAAACTTGGATTTGAGTTTTTTTCACAAATGCGACAAGTATATATGCTTACATATTTCCATTGTATAAGTTATGCTCATATTTCTGTATCACTGTTTAAATCCTGGGTATGTTTCATCACTGTTTTAGTTTCTTTTGCTAGGTTGAATGCAATAAATTAAATGGAATTATAGAGTTCACTTTTCAGTCTGTACCTTAATGTAAGGGTCATGATTTTGACTTTTTAAACAGTTAATTTTGGACTTCCAGTCCTATTCCCAGTATAACTTCCAGATGAAAATGAACCAGCTTTCTAGAGGTTGAGAAGCTAGCTACAGAGGTGAAATAACTTTGGTGTTGGGAGTGGGAAAATTTAAATGATAAAGAAAAAAGTGTGATGTGCACATATTTCTCTGTTACTGAGACTTGGGTACTTTCAAACACTTCTCTTCAAAAAAGTGCCTATTAAGGTTCCCACTTTCAGAAGTGATTCAAGGGATACTTCTCAAGGTCTTCACATAGACACCAAGCATGATTGTCAATAAAGTTGTCAATAGAGACATCCTTTAATCACTTAGTTCCATCTTCATCACTTAAATACCTTGAAAAAGCTGACCATAGGTCAATTTGGTTAGCAAACAGGGTAATAGTAGAGTTTTCAGTTAGCCTGAGTGTCTGTTCTCTTAAATGCAAGACAGTCAGGAAAAAAACAAGCTGTGTGGGGAATCCTGCTGTCATTGTGTTAGAATTAATACTCCATTTTGGCTAAGTAGGTATTGGATTAATAGCTTTTTAATGGGAAGGAGTTTCTATCCTAGGAGCCTATTCTTATTTAAAAATACAAAACAAACCTGTACTTTTTTCAGAACTCCTGAAATTTCGGAACTTCTGAATTTTCAGAAATTCTGAAAATCATATAAACTTACCCAAATGATGTTATGCTCAAACAAAATAAGTGTGTGGGTAAGCATACAGGGCTGCCTTTAACTTCTGTGATAACGTGTTTACAAATTATTTTTTCTCCTCAGAAAGTGCAGAAGGGTTTCCAAGTTATGACACAGCTTCTGAACAACTTCATGAAGCAGGATATGATGCTTACATTACTGGACTGTGCTTCATCTCCATGGCTAACTTCCTAGGTATCTATATAGTCTTTTTCAAACCCTCTCCTTAGTGCTCTCTGTAGCTGCTTATTACACACTGAATTTTTTCTTCATTCATCAGGTTCATTCCTCAGTCCTCCGAAAAACCATGTGTCTGCTAGATCAAAACTCATTGAACCTTTTTTTAACAAGTAAGTAGTTGTTGTATTAAAAGACCTGCTAAAACATGGAAATATAACACTAGCCTTAGAATATACGTCTCTAGCCTCAGAATCAATGGCTAGCTGCATTTTTCTTAACACTTCAGTTTTGATTGGCTTTCTGGTTCGCGCTACTAATGCTGCAGAAAGGCCAGAATTTGTAAAGTAAATACCTTTTCTTTTGAAAAGAATGGTTTACTTTCTGCTAACCTGTAAAATGACAATTAGAAGAGTACCTGGACTGCTTTAATGGCCTTGTCCATGCCAGTGTTGAGAATATGTTTACAATTTAGAAAATTATTTCTGGAGTAAGCTTTGGGAGTAGTGGAACTGAAGAAAAACTGGTCAGGTGTTCTTTATGTTGTAGAACACTGTCAGAAATTGGTGATAGTTAAAACTGAGTACACTAAACAGTCTGGAAAAACTAAAATATCCCTACTGTAATATCAATCCAAATAACACAAAACTATTGTATTAATATTATCAGGTAACCCATTTTTAACGAGGCATAATAAACATATGATTAGTAGTTCATGGCATGATGCTATGATCAATATTTTGCTTTTGAATTGGATCTTCATGCAAGTTACTTGAACAAATTGAAGAAAGACTTGAGAAATCTAGAAGTCTTTATGCAGAGATTTGATTCTTTGGATATTTAATCTGTAGATTTTACCTTATGAAGCTTCTAGAGATAGTATAACCTGTCACATAAGGGGAAAGGAGTTGAAATTAAAAAGCTGCTAGTGCTTTAGTCTGTCTGTTTGTTTAAATTCAGGAGAAATTCCATCCTTTCAAACCCTATTATATAGGAGTTAGCAAAGGTAATTATTTTTAGCTTCAGATGGCCCACACAAATGAGGGAATAATCATGATCAATGGCTTTAAGCTTTCATTGGTCTGGAAACCAAATGCCTATAGTGACAGCAGTTAGGTGATTCTCTTGGCACTGAGACATGTGAGGCAGTAACTCCATATATTCTAGCAGACGTTGTAAATTGTATGTACATTCCTTAGATTGAATATGGACCTGCAGTGACAGCTTGATTTGAATGTGAAGGTAATGACAGAATTGATCAGCATAATTTCATTTTAAGATAGGATTTATCACAAGGTTCTTTTCAGTAACACCAGCACACACACATGCCAGCTAGTAGATGCCAATTGAGGGGATTATTTTTTCAATCATTAACCAAAATGCTTTCAGTTCTTTCTAGAGATGCATATCTGCAACAAGTACAAACTGAAACTTCTCAAACTGTCACAATAATATGTTAAATTTACGCTTTTCACATTAAGTTGTGTACTTCAAATGTGACATTTCTCTAACAGTGACATTTCAAAGTTTTTAGAAGAAGCCTGCTGTGTCTGTTCTGGCTTCAGAGTTAACACTGCCTAACTGTAACAAAAGGGAAAATTAACAAAAAATTGTAGGGAGAACAGCAGCTTTTTTCTTTTTCTTTTTCTTTTTTTTTTTTCTTTAGCAAGAGCTGAAGATGACTGCTTACAAGAAAAAAAGAAAGTTTATCCATTCTGTCATTATTCAGAACTTGTAGCTTCTTGTTTCAGAAAAGTAATATATTATTTTTAAATCATGAAAACATGTAAGACTTGCCATGTCTTTCTTTTACATGATCTTAGAAGCTTTGCCATATTCTAACTAACATTTGCCACCTCACCTCCGTCAGAGCTTGGAGATGAGGCTCTGTCACCTCTTCCTTATAGTAAGCAGGCCAAGGCTTGTATTTTTAAAGCTTTTTTTTAACTATAATGCAAAATAACAAAACAGAATAAGACAATTTATTTAATTTTTTTTTTTAGAAAAGAAAAAATATTTACCTCCATGTCAAAAGTCAGAGCTGTTGGATATTTAAATGAACAAGTCTTTTGCCCTGTTCGGTATGTCCTTGCAGACCAGATCGCTATTTCCAGCACTTGGTCTGCTTAGCACCTGTAAGTAGCATCCAGGGCTTGTGCAACTTACATAGTTATCTTAAGGTCCCTAGTAAGTATGCTGCTTCTGGGGCTTTTTTGCAGGTATGCTCTGGGCTGCCAGCTAGCTTCCTGCTACACCTAGTTTTCTCTAGTTTGTGGTCTAGAAGCTTTCCCTAGCTGAGCATCCTCTCTTCCTCCTGGGGAGAAAAAAAACTATCTTCCTCCTTCCTCCAGAAGTTCTACCTGATCCTGTGGGCAGCAGTCAGAACAAGGAAACCTTTTCCTTTGTGCTGTAGTCATGTTCTTCAAGCAAAACACAAACTACAACATGCAAACAGTAAGCTAAACAAATGAAAGTTATGCTATCTGTCACAAAAGTTTTTCCTGAAAGAAGCTGAACAGAGTAGTTTATTATAAGGCAATTATTTAGAAGCAATGTTCTCAGTTTGAACTATTATCAAGATAGTCTTGAAAATGTTCTTTAAAGCAGACCACTTTATGATTTTTTTGGGGGTTTCTTATAAAGTCTTAATTTCAAGATCTCTGAATACTAGGTGTTTAAATACAGTTTAGAGATTAAACTTCTACATAAGTGATTGACTGATAGGATTTTGGAAATGTTTTCTGTTTGAATAGACTTATCACTAATGTGAATAGTGGGAGTAAATTCAAAACTGAAATATCAAGCTTTGATTTTTACAAACTTAGCCTTCAAGGAAGGTAATACTTTTTTCAGTAGTTATTTTGACCTCTTTTGTTATGTCAGCAAAGTTATGGAACTTCCTGGCTTGCCATTCAAGATTGGTGGCCAGCCTATAGGTTAATGGTCATATAGGTTAATGATGAACATAGGTAAAATCTTTAGTTTCAACTTCTTAGTGGAACTGATTAAAAACAGACTATGCCTTAGGGTTGTTTGGCTCTTTTAGGCATAATGCAGTAAGTTATATGATAAACAACTCAATAAGCCAAGAATTCCAGAGATGCATGTCTGTAATCTTTATGCTTCTTTGTATATACAACATATTTGAAAAATCACGTTCATGTGAGCAATCTGCTGTGAGTAATCCCTGATGAACGCTTAGGAGTTGAGATGATGGGACTTTTTATATTGTAATATCTAAACTCTTCTGTTTTGGGATGCTATATTGTGTTATATGCTTTGGAGTTGAAGTTTTTTGACCTGTTTTGCTTAGAGCAACATCTCTTCTCTTCTTCCATACCTCCCTGCCCCCACCTGCAAGCCCCTCCTAAACTTTTAATGACAACTTTATTTCGGATCTCTTTGGATTGTTTGAATGTTGATTTTTTTCTTTTGATGTAGCTGGAGGTGAAAGAGGTGTAGAGAAATGAAAACACCATGTTTTATTGAGCTGAATAGCATGATGGTCTATAGAAATATAAATGATCTTGGAAATACCTTTTTTCATACAAAGGGATATCAGAAACCAAAATTTGACGTATGTGGAAGTAGCTTGGTTTTGTGCTATATTTGTGGAAAATGTCTCACCAGGAAGCTAGGTTCTCTGGCATGTATTGCAAATCAGTTAATTTCTCCCTCTGTTTTTCTATATGAATTTATTTTTCTTTGCGAAATTATTGCAGAAGAACATCAGTGTGCTTTTCTGCAGTTTGACCAATAGCTTTTCAATCACAGCGTAGGAATAATCAATTGCTGTCGTGCTTTCAGCCACATGTGGCTGTACTAGTTACTGAGCTGGGTTGGTAAACTGGTCTGGGTTTAAAAAGATGCCTTTTCTTTTTTCAGCTGGATCAGTTTCTCTACACAGTTCATCACACAGTTGTGAAAACTTTCATCCTAGCTCAGTGCAGAGGAAGAATGTTGACTACTTGAGACTACTTATGCATTGCTGTGAAGTGGCATGATCATAGCTTTGCTCTCCTTATCTTACTTGACTTGCCACAGAAACAATTGTCTTCCAAGTGGCTGTCTCAAAATACGTCAAAGTTCTTAGGATATTGTTGTATATTGAGAAGTAGACCTCTGGCCATGTGATCTGGCTGTAGCCTCTAAACAGTGTAGGAAATAACTTTTTTTTTTTAAGCTTGGTCAGTATAGCTTTTAAATAATTCTGAATTAATGTAGTGAAAAGCAATGTCATAGCTACAACTTCACAAACCTAGCTAATTTAATATGAAGTAGGGTTCCCATTGTCATACAGAACAACCTTATTAGTTCAAATTTTCTGCAGATAGATGAGGAATCTTACAAGTGTAATTATGGATAACTAATTATGGATTATGCTGCAGCTTGGTGTTCATAATCCATGTGATGTAAGTTAGTGCTACAAGATGCAGTTACTGCTGTAACATATTTTAAGCACACTTCATATTAAAATCAGTACTTAATACTATCTCTTTAGGGAATGTGTGTGTTTGTGTATGTTCTGTTTAGAGACATAGTTCTTTGACCAAACAAATGTAGGATTTGTCTCTGAGGATAAAAAACTTATCTTAATTAATCTCAGGTATATGTGTGTTTTGTTTTTTTGGCAAGTCTGTTCTTGCTGTTGGCCACTGTATTGCTTTCCTCAACATGATCAAACCTGGGGGATGGCAGCTTAACTAGTATTCTCCCCAGAAGTTTTTGTTGTATTTTTAGTAAACTTCATCTTTATTTTTATGAAAACTGCTACCTAGGAAACTAAACTAGTTATTTGAGTACTTTAAAAAGTAACTGGGTCCAAGAATTATGTGAGGGCTTTTTCTTCAGATAGCTCAACTTAAACCACATCTGCCTTTTTTTTTTTTTTAAAAAAAAACCACAACCTTTTGCTGTCCTGCATGGATGATGGACAACCTTCATCCAGTGAAGACTAAACTCCTTTTACTGACTAGCTGAAATACTGTATATTTAAGCTATGGTTATGCCATGCTCTGGAGTCTGAAGAAGGCTGTGGCTTCTACTAACAGTGACATTGACATTACCTCAGATGAAGACATGAGCACAAATCATAGGTAATAAATGGAACTGAGCATCTTTTGACAGGCTGAAGTGAAGCCCAGCTTACTAGCAGAGCATAGATCCCAGACCTGCAAGTTCTTTTCTGCCTAGCTAGGTGCTTTGTGATGGTGGTATGATCCTGCCTGATGCCTTCCACCAGAGATGGAATATAGTCACCTCCCTTCTACTCCTCCTTGGAAGATGTGTCCCATGCTCCCTCTTTTTATTCTTCCTTCCTCAGTCTCATAAAAGATACCCATAGGGCCTGATCACCCGTGTCTCCTGTCTATTGTTTTCTGGGTGGATGGCTATTTTTGGGTTTTTGAGCAATAGCACTGCATGTCCTGTCAGTATTACCCTGGATCCCTAGGAGATGTCAGAGTAAGGACACTTTTTCTCTGTTTCCTTGTGGAAGCTGTGATCTGAAGCTAGCTTCGTTCTCACGATGACACTCCTGTCCTGTTCAGACAGATAGCTATAATGAAGCCAACGCTATAGGAGTATGGCACCTAAGGCTAAACATAAGCAGAAACTCTTGACTCCTTTGTAAAATATCTTCATTGCTCAGTGCTATGCTGGAATTGTTAACATTTCTAAAGTTAATTGATGCTGATGTTTCTAATTTTTACTGATAAAATTCCTTTTAGCTTCTGTAGTGCTCAGGGGGACACTGTGCACATTATACTGTATCTTCCCTGAGACTCAGGAAGAGAAATTAGATGGGACAGTGTGTATCATAACTGGTGCGAGTTCTCTGAAGACCCTCTGGCTCACATGTCAACCTGTCATATAGTCCATTTTCTCCCCAGGGTTGTGTGTTTTGGGGGTTTTTTTGTGTTTTTTTTTTTTTCCTTTCTCCTGAATATTTATAATAAAGACAAGTTATCAACTGCATGCCAGTAGACTTTTCAGTGATACAAGTAACCATAAGGACATAATATTCAAACTCTTACCACAGTCACTATGAGTATGATACAAAGAATCTCTAGGGAATTACAGATCAGTCTGCACACTTAAAATGTTTTTATCAGCTGTTTATATCAGTTATTACTTAGTTGAGTACTGTAACTGTAATCTGATAAGCATTTTAGAAGCTTTTTGAAGCTATGATCGAAAAGTTATTTATTTTAGCCCTCCAGTGAACGCTATACACAACAAATGTTTTGTAACAGCAATGTGGCATCTATACCTATGACAGGATGTTAGGCTATTTATCTTATTTTGGAGGGAAATATTTTTCAGAGCTGAATATGAGCTTTTATTGAAAGCATTTCTCAAATGTTTTGAGAAACTCTTCAGTTACATGTTAAAGGGCAAAAGACTCATCCTGGTTATCTCCACTAAAGTGTCATGATGGCTTTTGCAGTTCTAGGGTTTTAAGATCCATTCTGTCTAAAGCATGATGCAGTGCTCGGAAAATAGGGAAGTACATGTGCATTTAGAATGACAGCTTTTGCACTATCCACCATGTAACTGGCTCTTACTGCGCAGAGCTGCTACTTTCTAAATGTTCCTTTCCACACTTGTTTTAATTGTTTTCAGCAGTAACAGTTTGGGGCTTCTTTGTTCTTGTTTTGTTGAACAAGTAAAATTACTAGCATGATGCCAAGTAACTTTTTGAATCTGGATTGTTAGATAATAGATTGGACTTAATTAGAGAGTCTGTTTGTTTTAATATAGCTTAAGATATGGTTGGGATGATTAATTCTGCTTCTTCAGAAGCAACATTTAAAAAACTATAAAAAGGAAAGCTTATTAAAAGGTCTTTAGGCAGAAATTTGCTAATGGTGCTTTTCCGTTTTGCTTCAGGCTATTTCTTATGAGAGTAATGGACATACCATATCTCAATTTGGAAGGACCAGACTGTAAGTAGCTTACTTCATTGTAAACTTACTACCATTATGACAAACTTCCTGGAGGAGGAAGTGTAAAGATTAATTATCGTATATCTAGAGCATGGGACATGAGCTGTGTTTAGGTTATTAGCCACTTGTCAAATGAACTAAACGGCCCCCTTTTTTTTTTTTTGAATGAAATAGTAAAACCGTAAGTTCTTCAACTTTGACCAGAGAATCTGCATTATAAAGGGGATTGACTAGAACAGATTAAACTATTGTAACTAAATGTAACAGAGTTTGAAGTTAACAGCTTTATGGTTATTTTGGATCACTATTCTTATGTATCATACAACATATAAAGTGGGGTCTTAACACTTTCTCTCTATCCCCTCACCCCAGCAGTAAATACAGGATGCAAACTAGTGAATAGCAAATGGTTCTGAAAAATCTTCTGGCCACTTTCCTTCACAATTTGAATGCAGCAGTACTTCAATCAAAACATCAGAGTTTTTTGCCACATGAGATCATGATTACGTAAATGGAAAAATATTACTTGAAATATTTTTACATTTCAAGTTATTTCAAGTTAAAGACCTGGGGCTGTAATAACTTGCTAATACATTTAAATGAAAACAGATTTTACTAATATAAAGATCCTTACTGTTATGGGATGTTACACTATGAGGGAGAAAACTTTGGATGGGTGTTACCACTGATGTCTTACTTGTGAAAATGTGGAGCCCTGGAGGTCAGTCTAGTCCTCAACTAGATAAAAGCTTAATTTTATGCTGTGAAGTCAGATACAGGAAAGTCTTAAAAATGATACCCATCTGGAAGCAATATTGATGTGAAGACATTTTCCAGTCCATGTATCGGAAAGCTCAGACTGGAGGATGACCTTTTATTGGCTGCTAGTTTAATAGTAACAGAATGCAGTTCTAGAAAGATGAAAGTAACTACTGGAGAGGGAAATATATGCTGTAAGGGCATATATTTAATTTTTAAATGCAGTTAGGTGATCAGATCACTGAGCTCTGGCTCTGCGGAACTATTGGAATGGTTATCTAATTATGTTGCATACTTCCTTCCCCAACTGTTTGATACTGAGTGGAAGAATGGGTAAATACTTTGGGTCATTGAGAGAATGCCAAAGCTACTAAGCTGTAAAGATGCTACTTCCACTTGCTAGCCAACTTACAGGATTGTTTTGATACTTTGCCAAGAAGAGTTGCCAAAAAAGAGTCTGCCTCTGAAAATCTGTCTCTTTTATCTGAAAGCCACTCCTGTAGAACAGACTGATGCAGATGTTACATCAGAATATGAACCAGGGAGACTTTCTAAGCTTCAAAATGGAAAGCACATCTAGAACGGCATGTTTGTCTGGCTGCATTAGAAACTTTTATTTCTATTTTGAGATTTAAATGCTACTGTAGGTTGAGGAAGCTATCTGATTGTTTGTTGTCTGTAGGGAGCATTTTTGCAGAGAACTAAAGCCACACAAAGAATAAGGCCATGCTTCTGTGGTAGATATATTTGGAGACTGTGTTTAAAAAAAAAAAACAAAAACAAAACACCACCAAAAAAACCCACCACTAAAAAAACCCAACAAAAGGTGAGGTGCAGCTAACTAGGTTACTGTCATAAGTTTTGTTGTGTTTGTCAGTTTGTTTGTCCTGTAGTGTTATAGCTAGTTTGTGCAATTTTTCCACAAATAATGGAGTTTGGTAGCATACGCTAGGTCAAATAGTATTGAATATGTGAAAGTGACTTTCATCATCATCTTTTGTTACTGTGTATTAAAAACTCCTTTAAAAAGAATGAAGTTGCTGCACAAAATGACTGCAAAGCAGAATATGAATCAAATATTTTTCACTTGAGTAGGTAGAAGGTATAGAGGTTTAACAGGATTCATAGTGAATTTAAGAATAAACTGATACTGGAGGGTTAGGAGTAGTTTCTTCTCTCTAATCAATAGAAAAAGATGTAACATATGAAACTGGAGTTGTTACAGTTGCAATTCTCTACTACTGGATTGCAAATAGTTAAATCTTTGAATTGCTAGCTGTTCATAGGCTATACAGCAATGAATTGATCTTCATTGGCTTGTTAAGACAACTTGCGGGGTTTTGGTGTTTGGCTTGTAGAGTGCTAAAAAAAATGAATTCTGATGCTTAAAAAATTTTGTGTCCTTTTTGGTTTTTTGAAGTAGCAGATTTAAGGAACGAGACTTCCCCTGTGCTCATGAAGGCATTACTTATTTAGCTACTTGTGTCTCCATCCAATCTGATGCTCAGGTTCTATGCAAACCTGTAATTTCTTAGCAGGGAGTTTCTAATAAACTTGTGCTAGCCCAGCTTGTTTTGAGCGAAAAAGATTAAAGCACTTACAAGCAAATCACAAGTGGCTGGAGGCTGGCAGCTATAACATCTTCAGTTAATACTGTTTCATCTGGAAAAGTCTATATTCCTGCATAGCTGTCTCCAGTATCAATTTTATTTCAGCCGATATGATCAGACAGATTAAAAACTTACCCTTTTCTAAGCTGCACTGATTCTGCTGACCAGCTAATTAGACACCATGTTACAACTTACCACAGGGTCATGTTCTGGTCTTCCATTTTTTTGAACTGAAAAATTAGGTTCTTTACTTATGTGGAGCAAAACAAGTAGTTACTCAAAACAAAACTTATGAAACTCATTTTCCCCTGACTTCATTAAGCATTCAGTATTTCATTAAGCATTCAGTTACGAGATGCTGAGTCACAACTGTATTTTTACTGTTGGTACATGCGTAATGGCACTTCTGTAAAGTTTTTTGGGTGTTGTTTTTTTAGTATTTTGATACTATAATTGAGCTCATGCTGCAATCTCTTCCTTAGAAGACGTATGCATTTGGAAATCTCCGTCTTATTTTCATGACGTGTTTTGGTTAGGAACTTGAGTTTTAGAGGCCTCTGAGTAACTGTTGTGTTCTGTTGAGTTTATGCAAGATGTTAAAAAATTATTTGGGAATAAAAACTCCATTAACCCTTTGGGCAGGTGTGGGAAGGCTTAAAACCAAACCGCATAAAAATCTGTTTTATCTATTCAGGAAATGCTGTAGCTGTTGAAAGCTACAGTTCTCAAGTTCCTGCAAAAATGAAGCCTTACTTGTGGAATAGAGTTAGATCTAGAAACGTATGTGCTTTCTACTGTAAAGTACATATGAGGCTGAGGACACTACCACTTACTGTATTTACTAGTCATAACTAAATTGTAGTAATTGCTAATGCTTAGCTGTATTTATGAAATTAACAATCCACAAGGTTTTAATCAGTAACCAGTGCAAAGCTGTATCTTAACCAAATGTGGCAAGAAAACCTAACAGGTTTGCCCTTGTATAGTGGGGTCAAGTACACATGAAAGTTGGAGATAGCAATAACAAGTGGTTGATGGTCCAGTTTTGGACACACGTGCTCCATGAATGCAATCCACCTTGAAAAACTCTCCTATTTTAATGCTGAAAGCTAAGGAGATCAGAAAATAGAAAAGTTTGTATCACACAAGAATTCAGGAGGATAGTTCACTAAGGTGAAAGTCAGTCCCTATATCTCTGTACCCAAAGACAAGAGCAGCTCTTCCTGAGAGTTTCCATGTGGTCAAGTTAAAATTTGATCAGATAAAGCTGTGTGTAGTTAACCCTTGTATTACCTTTAACAAACTGGAGCGGTAAATTATAAAGTGGAACACTCCAATGGTTCAGCCTATGTCTAACATCAAACATAAAATGACAAGGGAAGATCTAGCAATGTGTCATGCATAAAAACAAATCTCTGCAGATACCTGTGGAGAGGCTCAATTAATGACTTGTAAATAGTTTCATATGAAAATGGAAAATATTTCAATATCTTTGCACCTTAAAATATAGTATTCCACTTGCTGCTTTTTAAAATATGATAGGCATTCACATGTTCTAAAAGCTCAAGTGTCTGGTGAAAGGAACTTCAGTTGCACATAAATTGTGGTGATTTCTTATGTACAAATGATCTTTACTGGGCGAAGTCAGAGGTCAGTGGTCTTCAGTAGCCTGCCTCTGATGATGACCAAAACCAGATGTGTAGGCGGAAATGTGTAAAAGTAAGGTAAATGTATCATGACAATTTCTGCTGTACTCTAACCTTGTCCAACAGTTTGATTTGGATATTCTCTCTCAAATCCACAAAGCTCCAAATAACTTCCGGTATCTACCAAAGACTTATTTTGCACTTCTTTAGGTGTTGGCCTTTATATGCTATTTTTTTCTTGATGTAGTTTTTAATAAAAAAAAAAAAGTCTGTTGGCATGTATATTCTGGCTTGTACCTAATGTTATATGAAAACTGAATTGAACATTGTTTCACAGTAAGTTTTTTATTGACATAAAAATGGCAACATTGAATTATTGCTAGGAATTTTTTAAAGATAGAGGTGGAGCATGAAGAGGCTGTTGTCTTTTTCTTCTGTCCTTGAACTTGGTGCAAAGGATGTGAAGGACTGGATTTGTGGGCATTTCCCACTGCATGTAATGCTGTTTCAATTTCTTAGACAAGCTAGTAGGATTTAGTATGTCTATTTCATGCATAATTGCAGGCACATTTTCACTGGTGCCTGATGTAGTTTCATAGATCTTGGCCTGTTTTCTTATTAAAAAAAAAAAGGGAAAAAAAAAAAAGCCACATGACCATATTGGATAGCTTTTTTAGGATATTCTAAAGGTACCAGCAATGACTCTTATTTTAACAAATGCTTTTTTGTTTTGCAGTGCAGCCAAAACGAGATCATGTTCTTCACGTGACTTTTCCCAAAGAGTGGAAGACTAGTGACCTTTACCAGCTTTTCAGTGCCTTTGGTGAGTGGTATAGTCTGTCTTTCCTTATACTTCCCCCCCCTCCCCCCCCCGGCTTTGTCATTAGCAAGTACCTCTGGTTTTGTTTGTTATTTTTAATCTGTGGATGCAGGCTTACTCCTAGTATAGGTAATGACAAATTGCATTTTGTAATTTTTGAATGGTGTCCTGTGGACTTTCTTTGTAATGATGTGTTGAAAATGTCTGCTGTGGTGAACTGCTCTTTAGAAATCTTTTTGTGGTACTTGTTGAATATTGTGGACCTTTCATCCTTTTATTTACAGCCTTTCCTGGGAGGAGGTAAGAGTTTATATAGGTGGGTAAAGGGAATGGAGATTGGTGTGAAAGGCAGATCAAGGCTTTAGGAATAAGGTTCATCCTGCAGCCTGTTTAAAGCCAGATACTAACTTAACTGAGTCTAGGCAAGCAAGCTTGAAAACAGCCAGTTTGATTTCAAGATTGTGAACATCATGCAAGTGAGAAGAAACAACAAAAAAGCTATCTAATGACTGGGGACTAGTAATCCTGTTGTTCCTCTACTAAGTATTAGTTTATGATGTAAGGGCATGGAGGTTCTAATTAATTGACAGTGATCTCCTGATACCTAACTGTTGCAGCAGAAAACAGTGGATATGCTTTGTGTCCCTAAATCAGAACGAGAATGATCTTTCATACAGCCCTGTGTTGGATGTTGTTTCCAAGGTTTTCATTGCAGATTGGTTTCTAGTTTCTTATTGCTAGGTAAGGTAATGCTCCAAAGTAGATCTTTTGGGCTTGCAAATAATTTTAAATAATTTTTCTGGAGGTGGTTTTTTGTTTGTTTGGTTGTTTTTTTTGGTGTGGGTTTTTTTTTCTTTTTTTGTAAAGGGTAACTTCTTTCCATTTCTTAAAACATTTAATGTAAAACAAAAATTATCACTCTTATTAAAATAATTTTCCATGATTTTCCAGAAATATTTGCTTGCAATACTTATGTTATTGAAAGTACCTTATTAAATGTTACTTATAATAGACATCTATGCATCTTGTCTTCCTCAAATTCTGTAATATGGATTTTAATGGGAAATTGCTTTTAAAAAAAAAAAAAAAAAGAAAAAAGAGAAGCTATTTACCAAAGTGTTTATTGGGGGGGATCGCGTTCTCATTTAAAAAAATAAAATCTTTGCTTTACATTACATTAGTCTTGGCAGCTCTAAGCAGAGCATATATGACTGAATTTGTAATTTCCCTATTCCTAAAAATTTTCTACTTGGCATTATGGCACTTTCCTGCCCCCAGTCTTAAAGTCCCAGTACTGATTTTGTCCACTGGATGATAATCGCTGTAAACACACATGTAAAAATATGCAGTTTTTAAGTGACTAGTTGGCTCTCTATTATGAAATGGACCTTTCTGCTTTTGGAGACAAGCAAATGAAGAGATGTCTGGTTAGCTAGTACTTGATCGGTGTACTGCAGTTGTTACAAAGTAATAGAATCATTTAGGTTGGACCTAGTGACCTTTAAGATCATTGGGTACAACTGTTAACCTGACACTGCTAAACCACGTCCGTAAGCACCACATCTACATATCTTTTAAATACCTCCAGGGATGGTGACTCGACCACTTCCCTGGGCAGTCTGTTCCAATGCTTGACAACTCTTTCTGTGAAGAAATTTTTCCTGATATCCAATCTAGACTTCCCCTGGCGCAACTGAGGCCATTTCATCTCATCCTATTGGTTATGTACCACACTTAATGACTTAAGTCAGAGTTTGTAGTGTGGCAAATGGATTCAGGGCAAACCTGAACCTAACTTCCATTGAAATAATTGCTGTGGTATCCATAAGGACATTTAAACACCAGTAAGAGGATGGACGTCCAGTAAGAGGATGGACGTCCAACAGTGTTGTCAGTCCTGTGCTTGCTGTGGGTCACCACACTAGTTTACAGAATGATACCGTTGTTCTCCTCTTCACCTAGAATTGTTACTTGGTAGTCTGTGCAGAGTCTCTGGATCTATATCAAATTCACTCGGTTCCTTCTGACTTTTTGGTCTGTACTGCAGCATGATGCCAGTATAATGCTGGATAGGATTTAATATTCCCGATTGGGAAATGTAGAATGTGGGAATGTAGAAAGTTACTGAAATTCTTCTAGAGTTGCTATTACAGCAGTAAGAAACAACGCAGTTTGGACACTGTTTCTATAGGCTTTTCAAGACTCAGTCATATAATTGTTCTTATTTTATCAACTACCCCCCTTCAGTGTTGGTGTGAAATGCAAGCACTCCCACCAGGGGTCAGACTTACACATCTCAAAATACTATTTAGTTTTGAAATTCCCATTTCTCTCACTTCTCCAGATTAGAGCTGAATGTCTTCATACCTGGATTTACAAACTCCTGGTATCTGGGGCGTAGTTAATCTATATTTTGGTTTAGGTCGTACTGCCGTGGTATCTCAAAGACTGCACATTATTCCTTCCAAAATTCTAGGAGTACCCATGCTTTTTCAGTTGTAGCTGGACAGAGTGTGGCACAATGTGAGGTTAAGTGATTTGCCAAAAACCCGAAAAATATGGCAGTAACAGACACGAATTATCCTGATTTATTACACCAGTTAAACAAAAGTGTTTTTAAATTAAGCTTTTACCTGGATTAAAAATCAATTGTTAAGCTGAATAGCAACATTAATTAGACCTTATAGGAAAATTTTGAATTTGGTTTAGCCTAGTATGAATTGAAGCAGAGTTGTAATCTTCCGTGAAGCTTCTAATGAAAGCAGTGAAACAGCTGAAGGGGCTGCAGTGTCAGACTTAGAACTATTTTATGTTTGCTAGAAGGAGTGTTCATGATTCTGAAGTCTTTCAGTACTGCATGCATACCAAGTG